>NC_080726.1:22909037-23237370 GCF_019097595.1 Hemibagrus wyckioides
TTTGCAATGTGTCTCTTCTCCAAGCGTTTCAATCAATTCCAAATGCAGCATCATCTGGAACATTTCAGGAACAGCATATTCTTTGTACGACCTCAGAAAACAGTCGTGTGGTTTTGCTAGCCTGTTTTTCCGAAATGAAAAGGATTTTTGCTACTTTGCAGAACCATTACACTTGCTTGGAAAATCTTGGATTGGCAGTTGAATTTGACTTGATGGACGCACACTTTGAATCTTGGGATATAAAGTAAACAACCTTCCGAAAAAACCCACCACCAACAACAAAAACCACCCTAGTTATTACCATAGGTTGATTCTAGTGATTAACATAGTAGTTTTGATATACTGGTATATTTTGAAAAATTCATTCATTAATTCAATCGAAAGGAGCATCCGATACTGGATTTTTCACCACTTTCGCCTTTAATCCTGAAATAATAATGGGATAAAAAAAATGCAGACTAAATAAATAAATCCTATACCTTTTCTATGCTGTCAATTAAAAGATAATGCAACATAAATGCAAGAGAAAATTCATGTGAATGTGAATATAGCAAGCACCGAAATGACATCTCTCACATTAATCACTGCAAATTTGGTTTATTTTAACTACATAAATGGCTTCCATCATGGTGTCCCGAGTCTCCTGGGATATGCTCAAGATTCCCCACGAGAATCCTGTGTAGGATAAGCACTACAGGAAATGGATAGATGGAAATTTGTCTGTTTATTATTGGTATTTCATAATTTTTTTCTACAATGTGTTTACAACCTGAAAAATAGATTTCAGCTTGCTGTATTATGGTTACATCACACTGTCAGACAATGGGACTTGGCGTAATTCTGTTCTTCACTTGCATGAGCTAATGTCCAGGGTCAGAACTTACTGACACATCCCTCTTTTTTTAGGCAGAATCTTGGGTATGTGTAGCTGTTACACGATGGTTTGAACAGCACTTAATTCCGTAGATGCTTCTGAAAGCTGAAGGTCCAGCAGTGTCTCTACCACCTTAGTTGATTAAAGAAATTTGAGAAACTGCCCTCTCAGGTAATAATGGCCTTCTACAACTGCACCATTGAGAGAATCTAATGGGAGGCATCACAGTACCAAGCAGGATGGACGATCTCTCCAGAGGGTTGTGTGATCAGCTGAGCGTACCATTCACACTGAGCTCCCTGACCTGCAGTTGATCTACAGCAAGCGGTGCTGGACCAAGGCCAGGAAGATAGTACAGGACTTCAGACATCTGAACAATAGACTTGCCTCTCCCTTGTGGCTTCTTTTATTTGAAAGCAAATACAGAGAGTATTAGGAGGAACTTCATTCTGCAGGCCATTCAGACCAGACCCTCAACCAAGACAACACCTAGAGCTTGGACATTTCTGGACCCCTCTAGCTCAAATGCACACTACACTACATGTTGTACTGTGTATGATTGTGTATGTGACAAATAAAATTTGAATTTTAATCTGAATACAGACATACTGTATATATAGAATGTGCATTGCATTTACTTTGCTTTCTTTTAATCGCTTTTTAAGTGTCCACATTAAAGGGTATCAGTGGATCAGTGGGTAAAATTGCTCCAAGGTTCACAGCCCCAGAGTCTTGACCCCTGATTGAGTGATTTCTTCCTGTGTTTGTGTGGATTTCTTACAAATTGTCTGGTTAACTCTACAGAAAGCATGCAGGTATATATGAATTGCCCAAAGCTGTACTTAGACTTTGTGGTAACAGAGTTGTTAAGATGTTGGACTTCTAACAGGAAGGTCACAAGTTCAAATCTGCCAAGCTGCCACTGTTGGCCCTTTAACCCTCAGCATGTATAAAATGAGATAAATATAAGTCACTCTGGATAAGGGCGTCTGCCAAATGTCATAAATGTAAATGTAGCTTGCCCCTGGGAGTGCATGATTATGTGAATGTGTATATTTGTATGCATGATGTGAATGTATATTCATGATGCTCTGCAGTGGACTGGTATCCCAGCCAAGGTGAATTTTCCCCAACCAAAATTCCTGCTTCATCAGGTTACTAAAGATGACTGAATGAACGTCAACTGTAATTTTCCTAATTCCACTATTCAGTGCCACGTTCTTTTTTGAGTCAGTTTCCTTTCAAGGTTTCAGTGAGTTATTCCTGTATTTGTCACTGTGTCTACTGTTAAAATGCACTTTTACAGTCACCGAATAGAATTATTTACATATATCCTAAGGCGATGTTATTAATAATGAATGTGCAGGTGCTTATTGTACGTAGATCATTTTAATGGTAGAAACCATTTTTACCTTTTTTGTATCATATACCCACAGAAACTGGAAAAAAACAGTCTTTAATACTTTTTTTTTTTACTTGTCCATACATGAAACAAACAACTTTGACAAGCCTATAATAATGTGCTGAAAACAGGAGAAGGAATCCATCCAGAAATAAAATTAATACCACTGACAGGTGAAGAGAATAACATTGATTATCTTGTTACAATGGCACTTGTTAGGTGGTGGGATATATTAGGCAGCGAATGAACAAACTGTTCTTGATGTGTTGGAAGCAGGAGCAGTGGGCAAGTGTAAGGATCTGAGTGACTTTTACAAAGGCCAAATCATAAGCAGGTCAAACAGCAGGTTTTCTATGGTGTTCCTGGCATGTAGTGGTTAGTAGCTAGTAAAAGTGGTCTAAGGAAGGACAACCGGTGAACCAGCAACAGGGTCATGGACACACAAGGTTTACTGATGTGGTAGCTAGTGGTTAAAGCATTGGCCTATTGACTGGAAGGTTGTGAGCTTGAATTCCAGGTCCAACAAGTGTCCACTGCTGGGCCATTGTAAAAATCTGTGGGATGTGGCCTTACAGCAGAGTGGAATTCTTTTCTTCCTATATATCATGGCTGAGGAATTTGAGGTCAGAGCACAGGGGTATCTATGATACAGTGCCCCTGGAGCAGGGATTGTTAAGGGCCTTGCTTAATTGCCCAACAGTGGCGCTTGGTGGTGCTGGGGCTTGAATCAATCCTCAGACAATCCTCTGATCAACAACCCAGAGCCTTAACCACTTGAACCACCACTGCCCCAATTGCTAACCCATGTCCACCACCGAAAACACCTATGATGAACATCAGAACTGAATCATTGGGCAATAGAAGAAGGTGATCAGGTGGACAGCTGGATGCGTTTTTGTGTTGCTTACCTGGGAAAAAGATGGTAGCAGGATGCACTGTGTGAATAAGGCAAGTCCTCTGATGTAGTCTGATGCTATGGCTGTGTGATGTTCTGCTGGAAAACCTGGAGTCCTGGCATTCATGAAGATGTTACTTTGACATGTATCACCTATCTAAACATTATTGCAGACCAAGTACACCTTTACCTGGCAACAGTATACCCTAATGGACCTCTTTAAGCAGGTTAACGTGCCCTGACACACTGCAAAAATTGTTCAGGAATGATTTGAGGAACATGACAAAGTGTTCAGGGTGTTGACTTGACCTCCAAATTCCCCAAATCTGATCAAGCATCTGGAAGATGTGCTGGACAAAGAAGTCTGATCCATGGAGGCTCCACCTCATCCTTTACAGGACTTAAAGGATCTGCTGGTAAAGTCTTGGTTCCAGATACCACAGCACCCCTTCAGAGGTCTTGTGGAGTCCCTGCCTTGACAGATCAAATCTGTTTTAACAGCATATGGGAGACCTTCATAATATAAGGCAGGTGGGTTTAATGTTATGGCTGATTGGTGTATTTAGAGTACATGCAACTGAATATTATTGAATAAGTCCATAATGCAGTGGTGTCGCATTGCTGCTTCACAGCTCTAGGGTCCGGGATTCAGTCTCAGGCTTGGGTTACTGTCTGTTTGGAGCTTGTTCTCTAAGTGTCCATGTGGGACTACTTTAGGGTCTCATGTTTCCTCCCCCCCTCCCAGTAGCATGCCACTGGGTGGACAGCCGATGAGGTAGGAATTATTTTTATTCATATTTGACTGCATTGGTTTGCATGATATTCTGTTGCTGTCATGCACTATGACATGCTTATGATATGCTTGAACATGTACAACCAGGAGGTACTGGGTAGACTGACACAAACTGAGGAAACCCCATGCCGTTACCATGGCAGCAACAGAGACATAGCTTGATGAATGGTACGTGAGAGGAAGTACCTGCAAGTCATTTGTAAACAGCAACAGCAGTCAGTGGGGAAATGACTTTATCTCACCCTTTTGTATATTTTACTAGATCACTTTATTCCAAGTGCTTAGAGTTGAACCAAATGTGTCTTTGTACACATCCTCAGAATTCATGGTATGCGTCAAAGTGGTAGTGTCAGTGATAGCATTCACATTTTTCTTTTGGATTTAGCGTTGGTTCATCTTATATGAATCGTAGTCCTTTATAGATCCTTAGCATTTCAGGGAATTATGCTGTAAATAAGTGGATAGTTGTGAGAGGTTTCCTTTTGATTCTGGTTCCTCTCAAGGTTTCTTCCTCATATCACCTCAAGGTCTTTTTCCTTTCCACCAATAAACATATTTGTGCCACCCATCTTGACTGGTAAATAAATAACAAAATCTCTTTTGCTTAACATTCAGTTTTTTGGTGTACAGAAATAAAAAAGTCAAAATCTCTGTAACTGCAATTACATTTAAATTACTTACAGGAAGTACTGAACTTTTTGAAGGACACTGTGCTCTTAGTCTAACTGAACAGAACCTATTTCAAGTACACACTCAAGAGTAATTGCTGCGAATATGTCAAGCGAGCTTTGCTTATAAAAACTCCAATAAAACCTATTTGGAAAAACGTATAATAAATGTAGGGGGGAAAAACATCAGAAAAGGAAGCGTGTCCCTCTACCTCATTTCCAACTAACTTTCACCTACTTGAGCAACTGCAGCATGCTGTTCATCTGTTCATCGGGACTATTATCTATTCATCTTCTGTGACATCCAAATGGCCTCTGTGAATCATTTCTACCATTTTGCCTTCTTCCATTTTGGCATTATGTTCTAACAAGCACCACTATCGGGTAATTTTAGCTACCTTTCAAGGCAATTCAGAATATGCTTCATGGTCCATAATAACTGTGCTTAAAATTTCTTATAGCTTTTAATACTTAAAAAGTCCCCATTTTTTTCATACTGTTCTCTGCATCACTGCTACTTCAACCATTCTGCTAAATCCACTAGATGGCAATGCTACCTAGAATGGAAATTGTTCTTCTGGTTATCTTGTGCATTTAATCAAGTTGGTATCAGAGAATTCCTTCTGAAGTACAGGACTGGTTTCGTGAAGACTGAAAATACAGAAGTACCATGTTCCTCAATTAATTGAATTAAGCGACACTGTAACATCTGGGGTTTCTTCGTACCACAAAATCTATGTCTTAAGGCCACGGTTGAGACTAATAGAGGTCACATGGTGTGGGTTTTATTGTCGCTGAGCGGCTGAGAGGGCTGCTCATTCACGCTCCCCCATTTAAACATCCTGACTTTATACTTCCATGTTACGCCCTGTGCTTCTAATCCTCCACAGAGCCGTTATTGCCTTTGTAGCACGCAATAACAAATCACTGTGAGGGCTTTGTCTTGTCTTGATGGCTGTGTCTTGGTGATTGTGCACACGTGTGTCTGGCCAGCTGGGCCTTTTGTTGCATGTAATGTGGATCATGCCCTCTAGTGACCTGGAGCTCCAACAGCACTGGATTTATAGAGTAACAGAACAGGTTTCTGGAACAGAGAAACATGGCCATATGGCACTCCGACTGGACTGACAACAGCAGGGGAAATAGAGTTGCTTTAAAAGTTCTAACGCAGCATGGACCCTGAACCTGATTTACTTCTCTAGTTTAGATATCTAGCCATTTTTACAGTGTCTATTAGAACCCAAGCACATACCCCAGAGGTCAATATCTGAGCTCCCAGAGCAACGATTTCTGCTCGTAATTCCCAGCTGAGCTCTGTTTGAAAACCTCATGCAGTACTTTCACACAATGTTCTAATGCCTGCCTGTGTCATCTGCTGTTTTTGATCATAAGTGATGACTCAGTAGCAGTTTTAGAGTACGGGGAAACGTTAGGCACATCGTTGGCGGGAGATGAGAAGAAATATCGCTCCTGTTGTCTTGTTTGTGTTATGGTTTGATCAACTGGTTCTGATTTCACAGAATCAACTGTACTACAAAGGGTCTGTTTCATGCTGCTGACAAACAATTGTGAAGATGAGTCCCTGAGCAGTTGGCTACTCGATACCTCACAAATAATGAACCTCTACCTCTACAAACACTGAAATATGTGTCTATTTCGCATGTTTTGCACAAAAAAAGTATAGTAAAATCTGAAAAATGGCTTCTTTTCTGATTTTGGAGAGTTTGGTTGCTTCAGACCTCAGGGTTGGGGGTTCAATTCCCACCTTGTGTGGAGTTTGCATGTTCTTACCGTCCTTCCAGGTACTCCAGTTTCCTCCCCCAGTCCAAGATGAGCTGTAGGCTGATTGTTATCTCAGAATTGACCATAGATGGTGTGTGTATGTGTGATTGTGCCTTGTGATGGGTTGACCCCTGCTGTGTTCCCTGAGCCCGCTGGGATAGACTCTATACTCCCCATGACCCTGTGTAGGATAAGTGCTACAGAAAATGGATTGATGGATATTCTGACTGCGGTGAAAGAGCATCACCGAGAATTTGACAGCTACTATCTGACTAAAAAATGAACTGATTAAGCTTATATCCATTTCTCTATTAGATATACTGTAGTTATCCATCAGCTTGATCAAAAGCGTGACATTTCACTGTGAATGAAAAATCACACCAGCCACCAAGGTTTTAGACAGATTTCGACACACTGGCTTTATACCCAATGTGATCTTGAAGGAAAAAAAACTATAAGTGAATAAAAACATGTCCATATTGTCCAGTCTTGCACAGAGCTACGCTCTAAAATCTATTGGAAAGTCCTAGGCTATTATAACAGAAAAGACGAGAACTAGATGTCCGTTACGCACATATCAGTGTGATCCACAAACTTTTAGTTATATTGTTTGTATAGGTGCCTTCAGGTCCAAGCAGAAACTTGGTGGTTTGTTTACGACAAAAAAAAACAAAACAGTATGCCACTTTTCACAGTTTGAAAATATCCAATAAACACTACTTTCCTTTGTTTTGGTGTGTTGTTGTCTTTTGTCACAAATGTTGAGCCTGAATAAACAAATCCCCACTGATTTCTAATTACACATTAAAACCCAGATGCAATAAACACTTGTTTAGTGTACATTTAAACTAGTCTCAGTGTTCAGTTGTACGTAATATCTCCTGTAAAAGCTTGGCTGAAGCAAACCAAATCAAATTCAGCCTGCCATATCCTTCTGTGACTTTCTCAGTGTTGACAAATGGTCTCCATTTTGCCCTTTCAGATGCTTGCACCAGGGCTCAGAGCAACCCTTTCATATAAGTGCACTTCACTTAGGTTTATTACTATTGTTGACTGTGACCTTGGACGTTTTATGTCCTAGGCACCTCCATTGTATTTTTAGGGTCACAGAGTGGAACAGGATGCTTGTTTCACATGGAGAGCCCTCAATTATGTTAGCCCTTCACAGCAGACACAAAGTCAATGGAAGAAAAAGTGTGGTTGCTTATAGAGGGAGAAAGAGTGAAATGGGAGGCTCACCAGGGAGTCAGTTACTCAGGTAGGGGGGAAAAAAACCCAGCACACTGCAGTGCAGCTATGCCAGGTGTCAAAAATAAAACATTCAGCACAGCAAACCGATGTTTCATTCCAAACTGTCGTTAACAAATGAACTATCGTTAGCTTCAACGTAATAGTTTAAGCGTTCGTGATGCTCCAGTTAACTTTCTTCAGTTTCAATCCTTTCATCTTAAACTTTCTCCAGTGTATTAAATTTGACATGGATATTGATTCGAGATCAGGAAATGTTGTATGAAGTAAAGTCTGCACAGATTTTAAAGCCTATGAATAACCATAATCAGGGGAAATCTAAACATTGGGATTGCTCTCACTAATTAGCTAATAAATATACCTAATAAAAAGGCAAGTCATTGCACATAGCTAATCAGGATGTAACACAACCACACCATCTGTATCTGTATCTGTTCAGAGCTCTAAATATTCATAGTACCCCAAAGTGGGCGTGGCTTTTTGGTCAGCATCACAGCTCATACGGTGTATTATATATATATTTTTTTATCATTTATCATTTATTGTGATATTATTGGTCATGTCATATATATTTGTTTGGGCCTAAACAGCAAATATCTGTAGTGTGTCAGGTATCAGGTCTAATTGCTTCAAAATGTACACATTTATACTTTTTATATCAAGCCTGCATGCAAAAGAATGAAGGGCCTCTGATAGGTTCATGGTGTTCTCCTCAGCTTTGGGGGTTTCCTTCAGATGTCAGTGTGTGTGTCTGTGATCAGTACTCCTGCCCATGTGTACACCTTGTGCCCTTGTGGAATAAAATTCAGGTTCCTTCTGTAGGATAAGTGCTACAGAAAACGGATAAATAGATGGATGACTTATTGCTAACTTGAATCCCTTCATCAAGATCTCTGAACCTGACGAACGTTTTGTAGCCTGTTGATAATGCATGTGTTAAAACATCACTTTTGCACAGAGTTCAATTCAGTATCATCTGTTGTTTTTTGTCAGTAGGTAATGACTCAGTGTTCGCTAACAGCTTGCTGACATGAGGGCTCAAAATGTGATTGGCTCGTTCACAGCTGCACTAGGATCCAGTTTCCTGTGATGCATTAGCGACGTTCTGTAGTTTTGTGAACGAGGAAACGAATTCCAGATCAGAGCTAACTTAAAGCTGGTGTAAAATACTGGAAGAGTGAAATGAGTAGGGTCCAGAAATCTGAGACCGCATTGGATATGTGGGATTAAGATGTGAAATAAACAGAAGGTTTTAAAATTTTGCCTATATAAAAGAGCAAAATATGTGATATCAAGCATCTTAACTGCATTGTACAAAGCCTCAGTGTTTAATCTCTTTTACCGAAGCGTGTGTTCAAAAAACCTGCCATGGATTTGATCTAAAATGGATCACAAGAGTCCATGCATCTAGTCACACTGTCATTAAGGCAAAAAAAGGGGACCAACCAAATATTAAGCCACTGAAATTCATGCGTATATTTCAAAGATTGTACTTTTCATTCAAGTCAATAATATAATTCGTACAAAAAGAATTATTGTATTAAATTAGAATTAAGGTCTAGCTAGCGCTCTCTGAGATTTGGCCATACTGGTTAAAATTTATAAACTTCTTGGATGGTTGTCTGATTACATGGAAAAGTTTGATTGTTATTTGTAACAAAGAAGTTTTGGTTAATAAATTGGGATCTAACAATTCAAAACAATGTCCACCTGTTATAAATACAATGCTAGTAATGTGCTAGTAAGCTAGCTATGTCAAGTCAAGAAGATGTTATTGTCGCTGGTGCAGTACAGAGTAAAAGGAAACTACGTTCATCCAGGACCCTGGTGCTACATGAAACACAGACCTATAAGACAACATAGAAATAAATACACTACCTAGACTTACACAGTACTACATAAAGTGTAAAGATATGCAAAGAGTACAATATTTATGACAGTGGAGCGCCAGCCAGTATGCAGTACAGTGCAGTTGTATTTTAGTGTATAACCTAATAGCTACAGTATTTTCACAGATATTATTTTTACCCGAAGAGATCATTCAGTGTTCAAGCGATGCAGTGCCTGTGCTTTTCAATGTCTAACATTTTCCACATGACACTAATAACCACGTAATACACTCTGAGTTACAGCTTTTAATATTCTTTTACCTTTTAAGGCTGCATGTTGATCCGGTTGCTTTTTGATCGTAAACAGAATCACACAGTAAAATGCAATGCTTTGATATGGACCAAGCAGCTGCCAAGTACTGCGGGTTTTACATGTTCAAGGAATTTGCTTTGGTGTATTGGTGCACACTGATAAAAAATATAAACATAAAAATATGAAGTGAGCAGTATAAACTGCTCAAGTATAACATTATGACCACCTGCCTAATATTGTGTTGGTTCCCCTTTTGCTGCCAAAACAGCCCTGACCCATCGAGGCATGGACTCCACTAGATCTCTGAAGGTGTGCTGTGGTATCTGGCACCAAGATGTTATCACCAGATCCTTTAAGTCCTGTAAGTTGTGAGGTGGAGCATCCATGGATCGGACTTGTTTGTCCAGACGCACACACGCACCCGACCATCCACATGATGTAAAAGAAAAAGTGATCAGACCAGGCCACCTTCGTCCAGTTCTGATGCAACTAACAGTGATACACTGTGTATTCTGACACCTTTCTATCAGAACCAGCATTAACTTCTTTAGCATATTGAGAAAAAGTTGGATCGGATCACACGGGCCAGCCTTCACTCCCCACGTGCATCAATGAGCCTTAACCGCCTTGATCGGTGTAATATTGTATAAAAGTGAACCAGTGCAAACATTAAATTACAAATGCTACATTCAGTGCAGATGGAAAAAATAAACTGTACATTAGTGGACCAGTGCAAAACTCACAGTTTGAGGTAGGAAGATAAGATAAAGTGCAGGTGCAGTATGGCTGTCTGGGTCATTTACAGGTGGATCACGTTCTCCAGCATTGAATTTTTTGGAAAAAAGCAGTCCCCCCTCATTGTTTTACATTTAAGACAGCAAGTGATGTTGGAGTAATACGTGGCATGTGGCACGTAGTCTGCGTGATACGAGTGAAAAGAGCTACTGTTTGCGTATTACATTTCACATCTTTTCAACGATGTGACGCTTCAATCTGACGCGAACTCTTCTCCATATGCATTAGCGTCTCCCTTACCTGCAATTTTCATGTCATGTCTTGGCTCTTTCACTATCTACTGACATTTTAAGGTGAATCAAAATGTTTTATAAAAGGTTCGGGAAAGGAATAAATACGAATAACTCCACCAGGTCAGATTTAATCCATGTCTGGCAAATGTAAGATTTTTTTTAAAAAATGATTTTATGGTTTTATTAGCAGGAAAAGTTGGAAAAAATACTAGACTCTTTCATTAATACAGTATATGCTTATTTAATATCCAGTAATGCGTGCTTATTTAACAACACAGTATAAAATTGTTGTAGCAAAATACAAGGACACTGTAACTGTAACATTAGCAGCATATCCCGGTATAAACGACTGCAGTATCACGTTTTTGGCTTCTCTTTATACCATCGATCAACATGTCCTTTACCCATATTCATTTGTAACTGTACATGGGCTTCAAGTGACTTGCCATTTTTAAACAGCTCTAAAGAACAGGCACTCGAGCCACACACTAGAAAAGAAAAAGATATCGGGAAATGTAAGGTGAAGTAGCAAGTCTAGATCATTACTCCTGTTCTATTTCTATTCCTACTCTATCTGGTTTCACGCCAACTACAAGACTAAATCTTTCCAGGGTTCTTTGCTTGGAGATGTTGCGATACAGCCAGCTGCAAAAAAATAATGCATTAATTTATCTTTAAATTTAATAAAATATTAAAAACTATTAAAGACACTGAGCAGTTAAGGATTATTCCTGGAGTTCATTGAATTTGACCTCACAACCTTCTGATCACTGGCCCAACACCTTAACCACTGAGCTACCACATCCACACACAGCCTATACGCAGGGTCAAAGGGAGCATGGGGTTTATCCTTAGGGTCCTCAAGGCAGGGCATATCCTGGATACGGTGCAAACGCCTCACAGATATCACACACACTACAGACCATTCAAGGTGGACGCTGGAATAGAACCCTTATCCTCGGAGGTTTTGAGGCACACCAGGAAGGCCCTCAGAAATGGTGGCTCAAGTGGTTAAGGCTCTGGGTTGTTTATCGGAAGATCAGGTTCAAGCTCTGGTGCTGTATCATAGCTGCCCCTGTGCTCTGACCCCAATTTCCTCAGCTGGGGTATGTGCAGAAAAGTATTCTGCTGTAATGTATGTGTGGTGATAATAAAGGCTTCATGCTCTCTGTTTAGTTCTAAATCTTACAACCAGCAGTGTATTTAAGCTCTTACTGTGTGTGTGTGTGTGTGTGTGTGTGTGTGTGTGTGTGTGAGAGAGAGAGAGAGAGAGAGAGAGAGAGAGAATGTTTGTAGCATATAAACAAAGAACTGAACTAAAATGGTAGAACGAACCCATTATGAAGTGCAATGTGACATCAATTTCCAAACCCTGTTAGGGAGCCATGCATTTCCAAATGACATTCATTCATTTAATCAGGAACTGCGTTATCCTGATCAGGCTTGCAGTGACTATCCACGAGGCGGGAATTTACTCTGAAATGGGACGTCAGTGCATTGCAGCACACACACACACACACATTCACACACTCATTCACACCAAGGGCAACTTGGCAAAGCCAGTCTATCTACTGCCATGGTTTTTGGGAGGTGGGAGGAAACCCACATGCACAAAAAAAAACTCCACAGAAAAATGCATGCAGCTCACAATTAAACCCTCTAACTGTGAGATTGTCCGAATGCCATATTCATGTGTTTTTTGAAGGCATTTAATTCTTAATGCAGTTAATTCTGTAGAGAACCCTTTCTACATGTCCAAAAATGGCACGCGCTTGTGGTACACTGGGGCAACCTTTTTTTAAGTTGAAATAGTTGTTTTTTTCCAGCAGGCTAACAAAAAAAAATAATTTGCGCGTCATAGATGACGCAAACAAGGATCTCTTAAGGAGCATACGGAAATCTGGGGGAGTATAGTACGGTGGTTGGAGAGTAGTTTGCAGGATGGGTGTGCGGCGTGTCAGGAGCGGGGTGGAGGGACAGGTGGTGTCCCTGCGCGCGCTGTCTCTTTAAGGTTAGTCTCGTGCCGCGCGCTGTCTCCCGCACGCTGCGCTCGCGCGCATCGCGTCTTAATTACAGCGCGGAGAGAGCTCGCGCGGAGCAGGTGCATCACGCATCTCCAAACGGACACGATGGACCAGCGAGTCTCGCGCTTCGTGAATTATATCTTCACTGATTCTAGATTAAGACACAGGGATCAGTCATAGTTTGAATCCGGATCTGATCGCGACAGTAGTTCAACTAAAAGATGCGCTTTTCTCTAAATGCGACAGGTTCTGCTTGTGTGGGTATTTTTTTGTATGTGTGTGTGTGTGTGTGTGTGTTGCTGTTACGCGCGCGCTTGTAACTATGGGACGTGGCGCTTTCAGGGATTGTTCACTCGCTTTTTCTGCAAACACCACGCAAACATCACTCTTGTTGCTTAAATAATCGACTCGAACATACCGGACAAGCCGGGGGACAATGGCGTTGCGGGTCAGAAAAAGCTTCCTGCTGATTTTCATTCGGATCTGCCTATGCACAGGTAAGTTTCCAAAGAAAGTGCACTTAATTAAACAAAAAGTTGAAATTTAGTACAGTGAAAGTATTTAAGGTTTATGGAATGCATATGCTTTAAGTCATGGACTTGTTTAGATAAATAACAATAGTTGTATAAAAAGCATTTGTCTAGCTCGTACTGAATGTACTAATAATCATCTCTAATGCAATTATTATACTTTAGGCTTATTACTGCAATGTTTCTCACATTATAATTTAGACAAACCAAAATAAAATACTCTATCTATCTATCTATCTATCTATCTATCTATCTATCTATCTATCTATCTATCTATCTATCTATCTATCTATCTATCTATCTAAACCATTTATTACTATGTAATACAATAAGCTCAACCTTTGTATGGCTCATTTGTGACGTATGGCGTGGTGTGAGATTGGTGTGTGTCCGTCCAGAGGTTTCACTCACTGCATTATGCATACAGACTTGACAGCAACAAAGGTGCAGACCCCTAAAACCATTTGTATAATTCAGCAGCAAGCGAAAGTGCCAGAGGCGTCTGATCATATAATTAGGGATATTCATCTAATAAGTGTTGCATCAAATCTCTGAAGTCGTCATGCTATTGTCTTAGTTGGTTACAAAGGAAAAACACAACAACATGTAGGTTTCTTATTCTGGAAAAAATGGAAAGCTCAGCGTTGCTGTTTAATCCACCGAAGAGACCCGGAGTGTCGTGCGTTCATTTAGCCCTCGGGGTGAAACGTGGTGGTGAATTTTAATATGAAGAAATTTAACAATACATGTTTTAGAATTGAATATCTGTAATGATGTTACACGTGTTGGCTTTTTATGAGAATAAACCTATCGTGTTTATTTTTTTTATTTTTATGAATTAATGTAATACGTACACACAGCTGTTGATTGGTCAGAGGACTTATGTGGTCGTTCAGCTGTTGAATTTACTCCTACAGTGTGTACTGAACATCTGTGAGGAATTGTATTTTATAGTTTTCAGCTTCATCTAGAGCAAAACTCCAGGTGTTTCAGGTATTAAGGTTTGTCTGCTGTGTATTAAGGTTTGTCTGCTATGGCCAAAGGAAGGCTTTGTGAAGTCTCACTTCAAGTGATGTTCATTAGGCTGTAAACACTGGTTTCTAGGAAACTATTACGTAAAGTAAATGTAAAGCAGAGGAAGCTTATGTCCACCACTTTGCATTGTGTAAACTGTAAATTAATAGCAGCTTGAACAAACGGTCAGATTGTTCATTTAATTTGACTTAAAAGAATTACTGAGAGATTGAAAAATATGAACAGAACTGTGTTACATATATGACTTGTTTGATTATATGCATAAACCCGGCTATAACCGCAGCCTTATTTAACCAGTTCCCATAATACAATTATCCATGTAGAAATTGTCGAACTGACGGCCAAGACAATGTTCTCCGAGGCAAACGAGTGATAATTTTATCTTATCATGCAGGTCAGCATTCCTACATTGGCCTTATGCAGAAACTGCAGCAGAGTTTTTAAATCCACATTAGAAGCTTGCCCCAGGCCCTTGAAGGAAAACGGCCTTGTTAATGCAATGAAAAAGCTGTAAATATAGAACATAGCGCTGGCTTTTTCTGCCCTGGCTTGCTGCCTTGTTTGCCAGTTAAATAAAAGTAGTGTGCGAAGTGGATGTGTCAGTTCCGTAGGCAGTGTGAAACATTTGTTCGCTTCTTGGGTAAAATGATTTGTTGCTTGAACTTTAGAAAACTAACTTTTGTTGCTTTGAAACAATCAAATCATTGACGTTTTTGGCGCCTGAGAAGATTCACTGTGGTGAATGTCCTTCGTGTGTGATTATTATGACTGCACCATAATGAACAGTTTGTCAGTGCTGTTTGAAGTGATTTAATGTTGTTTTAGGTTGTGTTATTTTTATTATTCCACCGAATAATATACAGAAATGTCAAGTGGTTGCTTGTCTCTTGAGTAAAATCTAAGCACCTACACGTAATGTTTAGAAGAAGAAGAAGCCTTTATTATCGCCACACTTACAGTACATTACAGCACAGTGATACTCCTTTCTTCACATATCCCAGCTGAGGAAGTTGTGGTCAGAGCACAGGGGCAGCTATGATACAGCCTCCCTGGAGCAGAGAGGGTTAAGTGCCTTGCTCAGGGGCCCACAGTGGAGCTTGGTAGTGCTGGGGCTTGAACTCTGATCAGCAACCCAGAGACTTAACCACTTGAGCTACGACTGCCTCCAAAGTATACACCACTGCCTCAGTGTTTAAAGCACTACATGGCCTCATACTTTAATATTCTGCATCATTTCCTTCTCCAGCGCTTGAGTCCTTGAGGTTTTTGGTCAACTGCTGGTTCCTAAAATCAAAATCGCTTCAAAGTAAGGGCAAATTGTTGGTGCCGATGTTTGGCTCAAAGACTTTTTTTTGAAACATGATTCCACAATGTCTCTGTATTCTTACTTGTATATTTTATGGTTCTGCTTCTTTATTCACTTTCAAACCGAGTAAAAGCATGCTTGTTCTCTCGACATGTTCGGCTCTCTTCCTTCTTCTGTAGTATAAAGATTTAAAAAGGAGTTTAAGAGGGGATAATGAAAACAGGACCTGCTGGCTTTGAATAATAATAATAATAATAATAATAATAATAATAATAATTATTATTATTATAATAATTATAATAAATAAATAAATAAATAAAAACATAATATTATTAGTATGAAATATTTTAACTTTTAGTAAATGTTTACATAAAATGTAATTTTTATTATTATTATTATTATTATTATTATTATTATTATTATTATTATTTATTTTGTCAATCTATAAAAATGTATTTTATCGCAATACAATTTTTTTTTATACCATGCCATTTATTACACAAATAATGTTAGCCTCCATTTCTCTGGGGAAAGCTAGTGTTTTATTTACTTTCCTGCTGTTCATTTAGCAACAGTCAAATATTATTTAATGGCAGTCATTCAAACCGGAATTGCTCATTCCACCAAATTGATTTGTTTAATATCAGGAGATTAAGCCGATGGATCACAGCAGTATTTTTTAAATCGAGCACGGCATTGCGAAAGTCTTCCTGGAGTCATTAACATATTAGGGATTAAACTGGGGATAGGGCAGAAAAAAAGACTGTGTGGTTTGTGTGTCACTCAGTGGCCTTAGGTTCATGGAGGAACCGAGCAGTGTGGTGATAAAAGGCATTACACAAACAGACATTATATAATGCAGAATATGTGTGTGTTCTAGTGCCTTGTGAGATTAGCATTAAGCATAATGCCCCCCCCCCCCCCCACACCCTTTCCATAACGCCCCCTTATATTTTTCTTAGGTCAATATCAAACACTGCATAAATAATGCTCTTTATTTTAGCATATTCATTTGAGACTGCATTATTTGCATAACTCTAAAGTAAACCACTTTGGAAATACAACCCTCTCTGGCCCTCGTCTTCAATCAATTAGTCTAACAAGATCGTAGTTAGGCTCTGAGGAGGCAGCAGGAGATGCATGTTTAATATTTGTTCATATTAATTAATGAGCGTTACATAACGGTGCAGGCTCGTCTCCGTGCCGCATCCGAGTCACGGCTAGCGATATCACAGGAGAAAAGACTCGAGTGTGCTTTGTCTTGCACCAACACTGGTCTTCCGCTCCAGCGGAGCTGCGTGAAAGCTTTGATCGAACAACAATTGAAGTTAACTTCTGACACTCAAGGCCTTGAGATTAATCCCAGTTTGTTCTGCTCTGGTAATTCCTTCCAGAGTTATCACTTACTACATCCCCAGAGGAAGTGCGTCTAAAACGGGAGGGAGGGAATTGATGAAGGCTGGTGGGTCTGATTGAAAGCCTGCACTATGGGATGCGATGATATGCTCTCATTATCGTGAGAAATTATAGCGCGATAGACTTTTCATCATATTTATAGAACACTCAGCAACCGCAGACAGTTAGAGATCGATAAACTGTGTTTTTTTGAGCAGCAACCTGTGATATCGCATGACAAATTAAAATACACTGAAAAAAAAAAGGAATGTGTGGTCAGTCGGATTTAAAATAAAATTATATATATAAAGGTTACGTTTCTTGACAAAATGTGATTTCGTTTATTTAGATTATTTTACTAAACTCGATTTAACTTTCGGAGGTAGGACGCAAACTCAGTTTATTGAGTGTCACAAAAATAGGTACAGCTAAAAAAAAATCAATATATAAGGAGTAAGGATCAATAAAGAACGAGTGAACAATCCAATACACGTTAGACAAATAACAGGGTCCAAAACCAGCACAGGTCAATCAGGATCTAATCAATTTCTCAATAGGATAGGCACAATTGTTGTTTAGAAGAAGAAGACTTTATTATCACTACACATACACCGATCAGGTATAACATTGTGAACAGTGCCAGGTGAAGTGAATAAGACTGATGATCTCCTCATCATGGCACCTGTTAGTGGGTGGGATATATTAGGCTGCAAGTGAACATTTTGTCCTCAAAGTTGATGTGTTAGAAGCAGGAAAAATGGACAAGCGTAAGGATTTGAGCGAGTTTGATAAAGGCCCAAATTGTGATGGCTAGACCACTGGATAAGAGCATCTCCAAAACTGCAGCTCTTGTGGGGTGTTCCCGGTCTGCAGTGGTCAGTATCTTTCAAAAGTGGTCCAAGGAAGGAACAGTGGAGAACGGGCGACAGGGTCATGGGCTTGTGGAACATCATTAAAAGAAAGAATTTCCTGTTACAGCAGATATAAACTGCTGTTCCTCCACAATGCCTCATTTTAATGCTCAAAATAAAACCTTTTCATCGGAAAAAATGATAAAGTTTACTGTTTTATCCCTAATGAACAACCTGAGGTGATGGATGAGGAAAAACTCCCTGAGATGATATGAGGAAGAAACCTTGAGAGAAACCAGGCTCAGAAGGGAACGTCATCCTCATTTGGATGACACTGGACAGTCAATAATGTAAATGAAAAATAATAATAATAATAATAATAATAATAATAATAATAATAATAATAATAATAATGTCTTTTCTACAATAAAATAATAAATGTGGTTTGAGTTATAGACAGCACTACTAAGACTGATGATCTCCTCATCATGTCACCTGTTAGTGGGTGGGATATATTAGACAGCAAGTCAACATTTTGTCCTCAAAGTTGATGTGTTAGAATCAGGATAAATGGACAAGTGTAAGGATTTGAGCGAGTTTGATAAAGGCCCAAATTGTGATGGCTAGACCACTGGATCAGAGCATCTCCAAAACTGCAGCTCTTGTGGGGTGTTCCCGGTCTGCAGTGGTCAGTATCTTTAAAAAGTGGTCCAAGGAAAGAACAATGGTGAACCGGCGACAGGGTCATGGGTGGTCAAGGCTCATTGATGCACGTGGGGAGAGAAGACTGGACCGTGTGATCCGATCCAACAGACGAGCTACTGTTGCTCAGATTGCTGAAGAAGTTAATGCTGGTTCTGATAGAAAGGTGTCAGAATACACAGTGCATGACGGGTCAGCAAAAGGGGGACTAACACAATATTAGGTAGGTGGTCATAATGTTGTGCCTCGGTGTACATTACAGCATATCCCAGCTGAGGAAGTTGTGGTCAGTGCACAGGGGCAGCTATGATATGGCACCTCTAGAGCAGAGGAGGTTAAGTGCCTTGCTCAACTGCCCAACAGTAGCAGTGTTGGGAATGCTGGGGCTTGAACCTTGACCTTCTGATCAACAACCCAGAGCCTTAACCACCTGAGCTACCACTGCCCCCCTGTATTTTCTGGACGTTTGAAAACACATTGTTTTAATGTTACCGATGTACACATCTGGATTAAGTAAATCCAACAAGCTCTTTTTGTGTAGGAGCTCACAGGGATGGAATTTGAGCCCATTGTATTATTGTGTTTATTGAATTTTATCACTCAGACACAATGCAGCGAATATTCCCTCCCCCCACCCCAGAAATGTGTGAAGATGTACATGCTGGGTGGTTGTTCAGAAAAATTTGACTTTGTCATTTAGCATGTTCTCACACTGTGTCTGCGTTTATTAGGAAGCATCGTGTTAGCTGTATATTCGTATGCAAATGGTTCTAAATTTTTTTTAAATGTTTGACTGAAAACCGTTTTGGTTTTTTTGGTTTTTTGTCAAAGAGAAGAAGCAATTAAAATTCTCTCTTCCTTATGGTTGTTTTTTTTTTTTTTTGCTATCTTTTGTCTGCGTTTGAGCTGTCGGGGTATGAGCTTATCCTTGAGACGCACAGCAAGAATAATTATCCAGTGCTCCTTCATTAGAGGCTGTCACACACTCCTCTTTTACCAAAGCACACAGAGGTGTCTGAAACATCCGGCTTTATGGAAAGCCACCCATTTATCCTCTTTATGATTAAAACCACTGTTGAACATAGGCTCTCTTGACATAATGCACTTTAATTATAGCAAAAAAATGTAATGTGTAATATTTGTTTTTCAAGTAGCTGCATTTAGCCGTAAACGTGGTTCATATTTGAACCCCTACGACTTTTTCCCCTAAGTAATTTATTATTATTATTATTATTATTATTATAAATTTCAATCTATAATAAAACACAAGAGCGAGTCATGCTGCAGGTTTTCAGCTAAAACAACTGTTGCTGTGAAGTAATGCATGAACACGTCTTTAATGAGCGCTAATAAATAAACTTGCATTGTTTTATTCTTTCTGTACCAAATCTAATTCCTATCTCAGATCCTGACCTGTTTATATTAAAGGATATGTTTTAAAAGGAGTTGCTCCGGATGAAGGCGTCCACCAGATGCTGAAATCGTTAACAATTTGAGATTGTGGTGGTGTGAAACGACAAAATCATACTTTAGGAACTTTTTTAGGCACTATAGTTTTCGATACCGATGATGAAAAGTGTTTTTGTAAGTTTATTTGTTCGCAGCCTCATTTTCAGCGCCATTATCCTCCATTCAACGATGCCATAGCAACACAACTCGGTCGGCCATGAGGTGCTCATTTCCTGGAATGCAAGAATATGAGATATGTTCTATCTGTGTCTGGCTCTTATCTGCATCTCCATCTCCATTCAGTCCCACGAGGGGATGTGCGGTTCGTTTTCAAAGCTTTCTTTCCAGACAGCAGCTGTGCCAAACCCCAACCTTAATGTCAGCTTTTTATTTTTTCTTTCTTTCTTCCTTTCATTTTTTTTTTTTAACGTGCTCCCTCCTTTCCGTCTGCACGCCTAGACTCTCCGAAAGCCTAATAGATGCTGAGTCATCAACTCCTCAGACTCGCTCCATCACCAGCCATTAAACGTCTACTCCACTCCCGTTCCGTGTCTGATGTCATCCGAAGCCGGACGTTTTCATTTCTTTTAACTTCAGCACAAATGCCTGTGTGAAATATTGCCGTATTGACTGGGAGGCAAATAAAAGTCTATTTTCACCTGTAGAAGCCACATCTGATTTAATCGCTACCTGTCAGACAGAAAGGAAGTTAAAAGCTTTCTGAACTAGTTGCTTATTTCTTTGTTTTGTTTTGTTTGTTTGCTTTTTTAAAATCAGCGTGCAATAGCCTTTAAAAAACTTCCGGTCAATTTCCTTGATTTTTAATTATTTGAGTTTAAAAGCTTTTCGGACATGCCATACATTTGCGATACTTTTGTTTATATCCATGGTCCGTCTAGACAGGAACCGCACTAAGCACTCTGAACAGTGTAAGTTGATTTCCTTAATTTCCCACAGGCTCTCGGTTGCGTCTGGAGGACAGTCCGCCTCGGATCGTGGAGGACCCGTCTGATCTGATTGTGTCTAAAGGTGAACCAGCTACGCTGAACTGCAAAGCTGAGGGTCGGCCTACGCCGAGTGTGGAGTGGTACAAAGACGGAGAACATGTCGAGACGGATAAAGATGACCCGCGTTCACACCGCATGCTGTTGCCCAGCGGCTCGCTCTTCTTCCTGCGCATCGTCCACGGCCGCCGCAGCAAGCCGGACGAAGGCGTCTACACCTGCGTGGCCCGTAACTACCTGGGCGAGGCAGTGAGTCGTAACGCCTCCTTAGAGGTGGCCAGTAAGTTCAATTTCAGCTGTCTTTGTGTAATCTAGGAATTCATTTATTCTTATGGGCTTTGTTTGGTTTATTGGATTGTTGATTTGAGCACTATATGTCCAGAAAGATGTAGATCATCACACATATCTGCTTGTTGGACATCCACTTCCCAAACTGGTGTTAGTCCTAGAATGACCTCCACTTTTCTACGAAGGCTTTTAGATTGTGGCTGTGGGGATTCGTACTCATTCAGCCTCAAGAGCATTGGCATGCAATCCCCCCTATTTATCCCAAAGGTGTTCATTGGGTTTGAGGTCAGTGCTCTGTGCAGGACATTGAGTTCTTCCACTCCAAATGTCTTCAAGCAGCCCCAGCGACTCTTAATTCCAGTGAAGGAAAACTGTAATGCTAAAACGTTAAAAACAAAAACATTTAAGGCAGTTCTGTCCTATGAATTTATTGACCACAGCTTGATAAGGGTTCACACATGGATGTGATGGCCAGGATTCCATATACTTCCGGCTGTATGTCGGAAATATTTAGGAGGAAAAAAGATGAATATAGATCAACCTGACGCTAAAATTACTAACCATTCTCCTGTGTGTATGATGATGCTAATTACATGTAAATAAATAAGCATATTTGCAGCACAGCTGATACGTTTAATGACGCCCACAAAACGCTGACGGGGAGCTGATAACCGATAAAATCACCTAAACAGTGAAATAACATGCCCTGAGTGCAGCATGCTCTAATCGTGATTTACGACTAGGAAAATGTTGGAATTTGGGAATTCTCATCCTGGCGAGTGACCTTTCTTCTGTCATAATTTATTGGCTAAATATTGTGACATATTATGTGTCAGTATCCTGGAATATAATATTACTCACTCATACCTGTTCAGAGCCACAGAACGGATTAGTCACTGGCTTATGAAGCTGCCGCATTATTTCACCCACTTGCAGTGTTTCTGAAACTCGATGATGCTTCCCAAATATCAGTAAAGAAAAAGCTTGGATTTATTTAGTGGAAATATGATGAAGATACATGGGAGACTGTAATATGCTTGAATAGATATTGAGAGATAAAGAGCTAATATACATCAGCATTCAAATGTTACACACGTAGACACAGCCATGTTTTCTGTTGAAAAATGAACCGAACGACATGCATATGCATTGAAAACATTTGAAACGACAATTTATAAACTCTGCATTGCCCAGTGCTTGTGTGGCATAAAAAAGTTCCGGGAAGAAAGGTGCAAGCTGATTCATTAACAGGATCTACTGATAATTCTATCCTTTAAATTGGCAAAAATAACATATCCTCCCTGTTCTGCATGTTTTTGCCTTAGTGAATATGTAATTTTAGATGTTTCTGCTGAGAAGTGCAAAATACAGGGCGGAGTCTATGGAAATAGATTCATTTCATGCCCGCAGTGTGATTTACTGAACCTGACAGATACTTTGGAAGCAGAAATTGTGTGTCAGAAAATGTTCACGTTTGGATGGAAACCCAGGTTTCAGTTTATTGAGAAAACCAGAGCAGACAAACTGAAAAAAAAAAGAAGTAATATTCAAGATCAGAAAACAGATGCGTCAAGTGATGTACAAATGGACAGAACTGGACGAAGACAGAATGTAGAAATAGGCAAAAAAAAGGCAGAAATAAAGGAGGAAAATACTTCAGATACTATGAGAGACTGAGGCATTTGTGAGTCTTGATGGAATTTGTAGTTCACTGCCTGGCTGGGAATCATGGGAAATGTAATATCTGGTATCCACAAAGGCAGTTGAAGTGGTCACTTAATAGGTTGATCTCCAAGGTCTGCCCTGGATTGAGGTGCCGGACATTCTGTTCGACGGCTATGAAACTCTCTGATCAGGACATAGGTCCTGAGTGTCTTGTGTTAAGACCGGCAATATTTCGAAGGGCCATATCCTTCCTGTCAATCAGCTACTAAATTCTGCCACCACCGTGCCTGTAATTGAGTACGGCTCTGACTGTGTAGGCGAGCTGTCCCTTCAGGTCCTGAAGTGGTGATGGAGAATCCAGAGGACCTGGAACTAGAGCTTACATAAAAGAGCTATAGAAGGTAGGTGACAAATGAGACCAGCATGGGAATCGAAGGTCATACATCAGCTCATTGATTTGGTGGATGATCCACTGGACCAGTGTAGTGATGCATCAGTAACTGGCACGCTCAGTGAAAATGGACCAATGAGTAACTGAAAGAGGTCAGGCAATATTCAAGATCAGAAAAGAGATGGGGAAGGGGTAGCTCAGTGGTTAAGGTGTTGAAGGTTGTACGTTTGAATTCACCAGGCTACCACTGCTGGGCCATTTAGCAAGGCCTCAGTTGTATAAAAAAATGAGATAAATGTAAGTCACTCTGGATAAGTGTGCCTGTAAATATATGGCCAAGTGGCATAAAAATAGGATGACCTCTGCAAAGACAGAATGTAGAAGTAGACAAGAAAGAAAATGGACTTACAGGAGTTACTGGGACAGTTCCTTGCCAGGCCATTATGGGGTCCTGGCAAGTGGTTTATTTATGTATCATTGTCTTATTACCATGTGGGCAGTGCCACACCCTAATGAGTTGTCCTGCTTTCTCATCTGTGCCTTGTTTTCCCTCTATGTGCTTCTATATATAAAGGTGAAGTGTAGTGTAGTGTAATTATGCAAAATGGAGGTCCTAGTAGAAAGCCTTACACAGTGCTCTGGTTCGTATTGATGTTGTAGTGGATGAAATTCCTTGTTCTGTCTTAATCGTCTGTTCTCAGAACCTTCTGGTTGTCCATTTGCATGAGTGTGACAGCCTGAAGACCCTCAATGTGTCCATTTGGAGATGCCCAAATATCTGAAGAGATGTTTGAATAGGAGTAAAAGCAAGGCAGAAAAATAAATCATGCATGGAAAAGCCGAATATTAGTTAATCAGTGTCACATCTATGGCCAGGAGGAATTGGAGGTTGTGGCAGTTTATCAATCAGTAGGATTCTAGGGACCTCAGCTTGGACATGATGGATTACCTCCAGTATTTACTGCTGAGAAACTGCTAGATTTTGACTTTGGCATCCCATGATGCAACTGATATATGAGCCCAAGTGATTAGTTTTTGTAATTTCTGTGTTATTTAAGTTCAAACAACACTTAGCAATTGAACAACCTGAGTATATATATACAGAGTCAGAGTAAACCAGAATGAGGTACAATACATGTAATCAATACGCTGCCAAGCTGGACTGAAGAACGCATAGCTAGAGGCGGAATTCTCAGAGTTCCTGCAAAGAGATTTGTGGTTATAACACCAATTATCAAAATAATAGTCAGCTTCAGCCCTAGTCGAATATAACCCTGCTGAAGGGGTTCTGCAGATGATGAAGATTAAACCCAGGATCTATAAAGATCTATTACGCAGTCATTAGCGTGATGAAAGGGTAGAGCATATTCTTTACCTTTATCATTCTTGGGTGTCAGGACTTATATGAGGCTAGTAAATGAAAGGTGAGTGATGCATGAATTGTCATAGGCTAGAGCTTCTTTCACCGACCAGTGGATCTGGGAAGTGTGTGTTTGAAGTCAGGGTGATGGGTGATGAGGTTAAAAGAAAGGAAATAAGTTCACTATAGAGGGCAGCCCCGATGAGGCTCATTTATCAGTCTTTTGTTCAAATCGTGTGTAAATGTTTGCCTAAACCAAACCAAACACAAAAAAGCAAGAAAAACGAAACCACTCTTAAATAACCATGCACAGTACAGCTGATTTGCATGTAGTGATGAACTGCATAATATTTCAAATGCACAAGCAATTGTGAGCACAGAATGCTTGTTCATGGTGCAAATGATTTTGACTCACTATACTAGTAAAAATAGACGGCTGGTGGTCCAGCGGCAGGATCCCACGCTCTCGTTGCCATGGCCCGGGTTGGATTTCTGAGCAGAACGCTAACCCAGCCACTGAAGAGTTAACTCTCAGTGCCGGTCCCAAGCCCGGTTAAAATGGGAAGGTTGTGTCAGAGAGGGCATCAGGCGTAAAACCTGTGCCAAATCGAAACATGCGGACCTGCTGATGATCTGCTGTGGCGACCCCGATCGGGGAGCAGGCGAAAGAACGATAACAACTATACTAGTAAAAATGATTTATGTATGCACTGATCAGCCATAGCATTAAAACTACTGATAGGTGACGTGAATAGCATTGTAGCCTTATATTGTTACATTAGGACCTGTCAAGGGGGGGGGTATATGAGGTAGCAAGTGAAGGGTCAGTTCTCGAAGTGTTGGAAGCGGGAAAAATGGGCAAGCGTAAGGATCTGAGTGGCCAAATTGTGATGGTTAGCCAAGTGAGTCAGAGCATCACCAAAACAGCACTTCTTCACAGATGCAGTGGTTAGTACAGTACCTACAAAAAGTGCTCCAAGGAAAGGAGATCTGGTGAACCAGCGACAGGGTCATGGACACCCAAGCCTCAGTGATTTGCATGGGGAGCAAAGGCTACTGTAAGAACAAAAAAAGTTGAAAGTGTGTCAGAACACACACTGCATCACTGATTGTTGTGTATGGGGCTGCAGATTAGTCATGCTGACCGCTGTCCACTACAGAAAACACCTACAATAGATACATGAGCATGAGAACTGGATCATGGAGCAGTGGAAAAAGGTGACCTGGTCTTGTCTTTTACATCATGTGGACAGCTGTGCATGTATGTGTGTGTGTGTGTTTGTGTGTTCACCTGGGGAAGAGATGGCACCCACATCCATTGTATGTTATAAAGTGACATTTCTGTTGTCTGTCAATTGAATGATTAGTTTTATTCGTCTTAATTTATAGGTTTGTGCAAACATACATGATGGACAGTGTATAGTTAAGAATGTTTTAATTGTCCAGGCTGAATTTAGCCTGTGGGGAAAAAACTATTCTTGTGCCTGGGTGCTCTGGTGGTCAGTGCCCTGTAGTGCCATCCAGAAGGCAACAGATCGAAGAGAGAGTGGACTGGGTGTGAGGGGTCCAAAGTGATTTTCTTAGCCCTTTTCCTCACTCTGGAGGTATAAAGATCTAGGAGGTTGGTCAGGGGGGCACCAATAATCCTCTCAGCAGTCCTGACTGTCCGTTGTAGTCTCTTTGATGTCTGATTTGGTAGCTGAACCAAACCAGACACTTATTTCATATCTAAAAGTGCAGTAATCTATTCAAATGATATGATTTGAAGACGATCCTTAAGACTAAGGTTTACATTAGCTAGTTTCCTTATGCCTACATTTCTACTCACTCAGTCAGATCATTTTCCAAATTCATGGGACACCAGATTCCTCGTGTAAATACTCATACAAATGATTGGTGCATAAATCTGTTCATATCCATCTTGATAAATGAGGCCCATTGGCAGAATGCGGTGAGCGATGACTCCACCTGTCGACTATACAGCGCTTGGATGTGCATGGATTATTCAACTGAGGCAGGTTCCAGTGAAGCTGTGATAATGAATACACGCTTATTTTAAATATTGTTTTGTGTGCGGTATTATAACATACATTATAAAATGTATCAGATCGAACATGCGGTTTAGTTTAGTTTAGTTTAGTTTAGTTTAGTTATGCTACACTGGGAATCTTAAACCGTTGTACCCTGCTGTAATTAACACTGTATGTAACTCATTCAGGAGTGAAGTGTGCGCTTGAGAGCTGTATATGATCTCAGTAGGCTTTAATATTCCGATACTGACATGTCACACAGTCAAGGTTTTCCTTTTTTCTCAGCTGAAGTAGAAATATTTGCCCCGTATAATTGCCACGCTGCTGATATCCCGATACCATGCGGCAGAAACATCCGAGTCACAGTAAGCGCATTGATTTGTGAAGAAGCATAACAGATTAGAGTGGCTTCATTAACAACACTAAACAGCAGTTTAATATCAGCCCATTCCCTTGGCTGGATCTAATTCTCAGCTTTAGTCACTAACAGCTTGTAGCTGAATGACCTCATCATCAGATCGCATCAATGATAATTATGTATTTATGCTAAGGATCCCTTATGTACTATTGACTTGCTTAAGTATTGACTTATTTATCAGCAACTACGTCTGTTTGCAGCTGTGATTTAAACATGATCTCAAACCTCAACAATTTTGTTATAGGATCAGAATCGATTTTCCATGAAGAACTGTGGCAGAACTTTTGTAACTGGCTGTGGATGAGATCATCTTCCCAGTGCTGGAAATGGTGTCACAAGCTGCAATAGGAAGGAATTTGGGGGATGCTGATGTTGAGTATTGAATGTCTTTGCCATGTTACACTTCACAGTGGTGGTTAATGACTCATATGAAAGTAGACACTTTCACAGGGCTTTATGAATTCATAAGTATTTGGGCAATATATTCATAGAAATGTTAAAAAAAACAACGGTCATTTCACAGAAATGTTCAAATTAAATGATGATACTAGTTATTCCAACAATGGTAAAACAAACCTCCCACACTGAAAGCCTATAGCCTATGATGTCCCATAAGTCGATTTCCATCCTGCTGACATACTGGTATGACCACGTCTATCTAAGCTATGCACATCTTTTTATGTGGATCAACATTTTCCAAAACGTGCCTCGGTCCAGTTTGGTTTCTAAATGATGATGTAAGCGCTGACAGTGGAACCATTATCCAAATGGATTAAGAGGATCACTGTAGCTGAGGTAAGAATCAGAAGAAGAATCATTTCACCTTGAAAGAGCGTGTTTACTCGTGTGTAAAAAACCTTAACTGCCGCAATGAAATCATTTATCTATGAGAGAAAGAAAGAAATTATTATATACATACTGCAACCGGTAAATTATTTATATTCGATATAGAGCGGCAATCTAAAGAGTAGGTCGTATTTCACTGTCGTGCCACGTTCGGTATATATATCTGCTGCTTAATGGGCTCTCTGCTGTATTAGTAAGACCTGTACTGCACTTAGGGATCAAGTGCTTGTCCTTGTGGGTGATGAAATCACGAGAGTGAGGTCATAGCAGTGGGATCATACACTGTTGCCAGTCTGCTCCCCGTTAGCTGTGATTCATATGCTAATTAGCGCTGGCCTGCTGCCTACGTTCTGGCTGGGTGATCTATGAGCGGAGGACAACAGGTGGAGGAAGGCGAGGATGTGGGCTGGCAATTCGACCTCGCTTCCTCCCATGCACCTCTTTTGAAATTTGTTTACATCTGCTAGAGCTGCGGCTCCCGCAGCGTAGATTACACGGCGGGGGGAGAACATGCGGCCATCCACGGACGCGTTGGGCGTTGCGCGTCGATAAGCGAGCAACATTCGCAGTGATAAATCAGTTTTTAAACCTTTTAGGGATTAGGAGAATAATGCAGCGCTGTCATCGCCTTCCCATTTGTTTTTATTTTATGATACTTGTTATTCTAGGGAGTGCGAAATGTCCGGAAACACTTATCACTCATAAGCTGTGGTGCTGTCATGGTGTAGGTTTTTGAGTTAGACTAAAAGCCTGATCATAAGGACTAAAGCTAACCTTTATGGAGCCTTTACATCAGGATTAAAAAGCAATAGGGCTAGACGAAATTATATTATCACTGTCAGACCCACAGTGCTGTGTGAAGCAAAACTATGAGTTACAGTGGATGGAAATCACATCCCTCAATGATGAAGACATTCCAACAATTTCTCACGACTCACTTCATGTTAGCATCAGTCAGGCTATGTACTTCCTTTCCGTAAGAGATGACTTAACATAGAACATTATCTCAGAATCTTAGCTAAAATATTTATTTCAGCTTTTAGTTACTAAATCAGATTTTCAGCCGTTCAAAATTTAGCTTTACTTTTTTAATCTTTTTGTGGTTTTGCTTCTGTACTTTCTTAGAATGCTATGCTGGAATTTTTACTCGCACCTCCAGGTTTGTGGGCTTGCCCTTGCCCATGCAGGTTTTTTCCCCACAAATCTTCTGTGAGATTCAGGTCAGGGCTTTGTTGTGGTCACTCCAATACTTTAAGCTTTAAGCTATTTTGTTACACCTTTGGTGTATTGGGTAAGCTTAGGATCACTATCCTGCTGGAAGATTTGACCAGGTTTTAACTTTCTTTCTGCTTCCTGGTTATGTTGCTTCATTATTTTTTAGCTAATCCTCCTTCCTTGTTATCTACATCATCTGCTAAGTCTCCTCCACACCTCCACAGCATGATGCTGCCACCTCCATGCTTAGGATGAGGTTCTTCCGATTGAAATCCTCACCTTTGTTCCTCTACACTTGCTGCTTCATCAGTTTCTCTCGGTGTTGTCCTGAGGGTTCAGTTTAAACTTTTCCGCTTGTTCTTCCCTGGGAGTTTCGTGCGTGCCTCTTTCCCAAACCTTGCTGTTATTTGTGTGGTGAGTGGTTACTTCAACTTGAATTAAACTGGACTTGCTTGGATTTTCTCATTGTATCAATAGCAAAGAGGTACTCGCTGTAAATACAGCCACATATACACTCCCACTTAACTCTTGATAAAGACAAGCAGCTTCTTAAATCTTCCTTTTAGTCAGTACAGCAGTTTCTGGAAACTTCTAGAAAGTCAACTTGGTGCATGGAAAGTTTTATTCCACTGGAACTCTGGAAAAGTGAAGTTCTAATTAAAGCTGAAATAAATCTGTCTCTATCTGATTGATTTGAAATGACTCAGGTGTGAACAAAACGGACGCCGTTATGGATTTACCGAAATGAGCAAATTGGGTAAATGTGAAAGCAATTATTTTGAAAGTCTTTAGCCTACACTCTTAAAAAATTAAAGTGCCAGGAAAAAACAAAACGAGGTGTAGTGATGCTGTAGAAGAACACCTTTCAGTAAATGGTCCTTAAAAGATCCCGTTTTTTTTCTTAGTGCCATAAAATATATATTAATAGTCCAATTAAATAAAGAACATTTTGTGCAGCGGAAACCTTCCATGGAACCTTCTCCATAGAAGCGTTTGAGAACTTTTATTGTTAGGAGTGTAGACAACACCTAGACCACTTTATATGAAAGGACACATGACACTCATGCCGGAATACCGGCGAAAGGCCACTTGCCGAGCTCAGGAAAAATGTGACAGGACCGATTCCACGTTTGAAGAGAAACGTGTGAAACCCATCAGGCTTTCCTAAAATAGCAACACTTTTCTGTTGTCTGTTGTGTGTAGGAGAAAATTATCTGTTTTACAGCACTGAATGTGCGTGTGTGTGTGTGTGAGTGTGTGTGAGTGTGTGTGTGGCTGGGGGAGAAAAATGGCAGTGCTTCCTGAGCTAGGATTAAGATAAAGTAGGACAAACAAAAAAGTAATCAAACTTGCTTAAAAGGCATCTGAGCCAGCTGTTCCTCTCTCATTCAGTGTGGGATTACAGAGTAATGACGCTTCGAAGGCAGCGTTAATACTCCTCATCCAGCGCTTTCGCAAAGCGCCCTATATGAAACCACTAGATTTATTGTCTTTTCCGTTTAGCGTGATGCGTTTGGGCTTTTACTAATCATTCAGGCGGTTTGATTCGGCAGGTAACAGATGAGACGTGATCATTAAAAACGTGTTTCTATCACCTCTTACCTCACCTGGCATGTTCGGGTCTTCTGAAACTTCTTCATTAGGATTGTAGTGGATCAGCAGTTACTGTACAGTTCTGCACCACTGACCGGATGGAGGTGAATTTAAATCCCACGCCTGTCAGAGATCCAGACAGACCGCCTTGGGCGAGGAACTTAAACCTGCACTGCTCAGGAATACGCTGGGATTAAAGCGAATAAATCAAAGATCTGATCGGTCTGATCATCGCATTTTAATCCGCAGAGGCGTCTTTTTATACCGTACCGTTTACTTTCTCGACATCCCGTGTTAATCAATTTTTCCACGGCCCCTTCCTGCCCCGGATCTGTGAGTGTTTGTAAACACAGACAATGTCGCCTCTTCCCGCAAGCCAGGCCTTCATTAACTAAGACCTGTGGGTGGACAGAACAGTTATGTTATTTTAACTCACCTCTTGAGTGGATTTATTTATGCAGTTCTTTGTCATGCTGAAGTACACAATAACAACAGCAACAACAACAACGCCGAAGCGTTCTGATCCTGCCAGTGGTATATCTCTTATTCATACTGCTCGCCTCCTCACAACGACTTCTACGATTTGTCAAGCAGGTACCTATGCTGCATGCAGATCTACTTAATATCCATAAAGCAGCTTGTGTAAACGTTTTTTCATACTGATAATGCTTGAAAATGATGTGTTTTGGATAGAAGCTGTAGTCCGTGAAGGTAAGAGATTTGTGTATTTGTTTCGTGCCCCTTTAAATGTAAATAAAAAAAAAAAGGACCAAATGTTGAAGGAGGAGCTGAGCAGAATTTGGCAGTGGCACATTAATAATGCACTGCCCAACAGGCTTGCCATTTAGCGTCCCTTCATGAGTCCTACAGGAGGCCGAGAAGAAAGCGGCCCTGGCCTTTTGAAACGAGCTCAACCTGAGTGAGGCTCTGCAACAGAAGTGGCCTTTTATTCTTTTCGCTCATAGAACAGAGGTTCAGATCGTGTTCCCACTTGGCAACCAAGCAAGACTACAATTTCCTTCAATAATGCAGAATGCGTTTAAACTGATGAATGATTTTAACGCTCATGAGCGAATACGGCCGGAGTTTATCTGGGACAGACACTGACAGTTCGAGATCGGATGTAAATCCAGGTTGTTTATTTGGAGCGTGGCAAAATGAGGAATAGTTAAAAGGAACAAGGGGAAAAGCAAACAATCCGACAGGCAGGAAGCAGGGTCAAAAACAGGCACAGGTCAGTCAGGGTAACTGGTTCTGTACAGGCTTAGCAAAAAAAAAAAAAAAAATCAAGGTCAAGGGCAGAAAATGTAACGGATGTGAGAGAACTGGACTATAATAATAAAAGGAATAAACAGAACATAGTAAGTAATCAGAGGTAACAGGATGAGAAGGATGGTGCAGGCTGTTGCTGGGAGCCAGAGTCCATAGTGGTAAGGTTTGTGGGCGTGTCCATGATGTGTGATGATGTTACGATATCCTTCTTCACTTAGATAAGACAAAAAGCTATTTCACTGCTGTCTATAAGAGATATATAACAACACAAAAATAAACATTTGGGTTCGCAGTGGAAAACCCGGTCGTCCCAAATTAATATCATTTGTTTTTATCTCAGAGCAGATCTGCAGAAAACACTCGTCACTTCCACATAGGACTTTAGGCTTCCTTTTGATTTTTGATGCGTCCTGTGGGTTTGGCTTTTGTCATGTAGATCTGGCACACTCATATATATATATATTTATTATCTCACAGGTAAGAAAGACAGAGTAAACAGTACTTTGTGTCTTATTTAAAATTTTCTAAATGTTGAGCACAGGATAGAAACAATGGAAATGACACACTCTGTATATGAAGTTTATAAAGATATATATTTTTATCTCTCTCTCTCTCTCTTTCTCTCTCTCTCCCTCTCTCTCTGCCTCTTTGTCTCTCTGCCTCTCTCTCTCTCTCTCTCTCTCTCTCTCTCTCTCTCTTACACACGCGCACACACACACACACACTGATATAACCATTATTATTATTAATATATCTTATTCAAATAGCAAATCAGCCATTATTATGATCTCCTCATTGTTTAATCTGCATCTCTCTCTCTCTCTCTCTCTCTCTCTCTCTCTTTGTCTCTCTGCCTTTCTTGCTGTCTGCCTCTCTGTCTCCCTCTCCCTCCCTCCCTCTCTCTCTCTCTCTCTCTCTCCCTCTCCCTCTCTCTCTGCCTCTTTGTCTCTGTGCCTCTCTTGCTCTCTGCCTCTCTCTCTCTGTCTCTCTCTCTCTCTGCCTCACTCGCTCTCACGTGCTCTGTCTCTCTCTCTCTCTCTCTCTCTCTCTCTCTCTTACACACACACACACACACACACACACACACACTGATATAACCATTATTATTATTAATATATCTTATTCAAATAGCAAATCAGCCATTATTATGATCTCATTGTTTAATCTGCATCTCTCTCTCTCTCTCTCTCTCTCTCTTTAGTCCTGAGCTTTGACAGCTTTGTGGTTGTGCTTCTCAGCGACGTCACACACTGTGCTTGTCAATCTAGTAGACCTGGGTGATACGACCTAAATAAATGTAATATGATAAATATATTAACACCCATCATATGAATATGAATTTCTGTTTTATTTTACCAGTGTCTTGGTGTATATCATATTATCATGAAAATGATGCAAAGTATATCCGTGAGATTGTGTGATGATCCAAAGACCTCTAGAACTCCAGTATGTAGATCTGGGTCATGTGACCGGAGCACAATGCAAAAAAAATCATGTCAAGAGCTTCAGTTAGTGTTTATATCTAACAACAGAATATGATCTTTTCACACACAACAGTCCCCATCCATGCTGAGGGTCTGCAGGCTGAAATGCCTTGTTGGTGAGAATGACCGTAGAGGTTTAAGCTGACAGGAAGGATATAGTAACTCAAATAATCACTCTTTACAACTATGGTAAGCCCTGAGGTGTTTGAGCTGCAACAGTAGAAGATCAAACTGGGTTTCACTCCTGAACTGGAGTCTGAGGCTCACAAACTCACCCATACTGGACAGTTATATTAGAAAAAAAAATTAGAAGATCATCACCTGGTCTTCAGTCTTCAGCTTTCTCTGATGGAACCTGATGTAGTATTTCACTGTTGTTGCGCACCAACTTCAAGGTTTGATGTGTTCTGAGATGCACTTCTGCTCACCACGGTTGTAAAGAGTGACTACTTCCTGTCAGCTTACACCAGTCTGGTCATCCTCCTCTGACCTCTCACCTGTAGAACTGATGTCCACTCAGTGTTTTTCCCACCATTCTATGTAAACTCTAGAGTATGTTCTGTAATATAAAAATCCCAGGAGGTCAGCAGATTCTGAAATAGTCAAACATCTGGTAAACGCAACCATGATCAGAATTTTTCTTCATTCTTATGTTACATTCCATAAAGCTCTTGCCTTGTATCTTCACAATTTCTTGCATTGTCCTGCTTCCACATGAAGGACAGGTGTTACTAAAGACCATAAAGTGGACGATGAGGTACAGGCTGGTGAGTACATGGTGTTCAAACTGAGTTATGTTAAAATCAATGTTCCAGAATCTAGTCTTGAATATTGAGAATAATAATGCTGTTGAATAATTTAAACTTATTGAGTGAAGTGATACACATAAAATGCTCGTGGGCTTGAAGGGTTTGTCGGTTGTCGAGCTACTCATGTAGCTCAGTATCGACTGGAGTTCATGTCAGTAAGATATATAATTGCTTAAATGCAAATATGATGTCCAGTCATGTGACCTTAACGGAGATTGTTGACAAAGCTCCCTGCTCAAGTTGCTACTGTATCTCGAATGGCTAAAAATAATACTGCCGCTTTCTCCTTTTTGGCTCATGTATAACAGAGGACAAGGGAGTGGAGACTTGGGGCCAGGGTCTTATCTGCGTGGTGCAGAGCCTTGAGACAGGAGCATGGACAGGGTCGAGTGTGTTTCGCTCTTCCCCTTAACTAGGCGTGTGGTATTGCTGCGGACCTTACGGGCCAGCTGGAGGTAAACAGTGACACTTTTCCTCTGTTCTTCTCTCTACCTTAAGCAGAGCTCATGAATTACTCATGACTCTTGTCTCCTGAAAGATGCGGCATGTTTCAGAACAGCTTGTCCTTGTCCTTGCTTGTTCATGGGTCTTGTGCAAGTTATATTTAATTCAGCAAGGCGATTGGGCAGGGAGTAGGGAAGAGAGTGACAGAGAGAGAGTGTGTATGGGCATGATATGAGTAGAATGCATTTTGGGACCAGGCACGTTGGCATACAGTGCAGTTTGGACTTGTCAATCAGACAGTTAGTGTTAGAAGTTGCTGGTGAAATACGCTGTTAGTCCCGGGGTTCAGCTGAATCTAAGTATACTGTTCAACAATTAGTAATGAATGTCCATCCGTCCGTCCATCCGTCCGTCCATCCATCCAATCCATCTGTCCGTCTGTCCATCTAATTCATCCAACCATCCATCCATCCATCCCTTCATCCCTCCCTCCATCCATCCATCCATCCATCCATCCATCCATCCATCCATCCATCCATCCATCCATCCATCCATCTATCCATCTAGCCAGCCAGCCAGGCAGCCAGCCATTTTCTTTACTCCCTACGCAGGGTCAAGTGGAACTTGGAGGCTTTCCCAGGAGACTTAGGGGGCACCACAATGCAGGGCATTATCACACACACACACACACACACACTATAATAATAATAATAATACATTTTATTTATAGGCACCTTTCTCAACACTCAAGGACACCAAACAATAAGTTACAAAACAAAGCACATAGAAACAATACGACAAAAAAACAAGCAACAACAACAAAAAACTAAATACAGAAGAGACTGAGACTGTGTGAGAGGGCAAGTAAGATTTATTAAGAGTAAGCAAGCTTAAACAGGTGAGACTTGAGTCTAGATTTAAAGATAGACAGTGAGTCAATGTTACGGATGTCTGGAGGTAAAGAGTTCCAGAGCCGAGGAGCAGAGCAACAGAAAGCCCTCTGCCCCATGGTGGCGAGACGAGCAGAAGACACAGACAGATGAAGAGAAGAGGCAGATCTAAGAGAACGAGAGGGAACATGAATATGGAGAAGATCAGACAAGTAAGAAGGGGCAAGATTGTCAATAGCTTTAAAAGTGAGAAGAAGAATCTTAAAGTCAATGCGAAGTTTGACCGGAAGCTGCTGCAAAACCGGAGTGATGTGGTGAAATGAAGGAGTTTTAGTGGTGATACGAGCTGCCGAGTTTTGAACCAGTTGAAGTTTAAGAAGAGATGGACCATTTAAAGGTGACACTCATCATCCATCGCATATCTTTGGACTGGGAAGAAAACCGGAATACCTGAATGAATTCCCCGAAGCACATGGAGAACCTACAACCTCCATACACGCAGACCATAGGCAGGAATTGAACCTCCCAATCCTGGAGATTGTGTGGCAAACCATTAAGCCTCAGTGTCTCCCTATCAATGACCCAGTGTCTCATTGATGTTTTCTTTTGTAGACTTTATAAAATACATTTTTTAATGCTCAATATATCATCTTCACCTCTACGGACAATATAAACAATGTGTATACGAAATACATTCAAAAGCCCCTGAACATGCTTGGGGATAGTTTCAGTGTGTGTGTGTGTGTGTGTGTGTGTGTGTGTGTGTGTGGGAAGGCAAAATCATAGCTGTTAAACTGGGTAAGAAAAAGCTGCAGTGTTCTGCCCAGTCCCATGTTTTGTTTACCTGGAATCTTATGTGTAACGTGAGTCAGTGAGCTGCTTAACTGCTTGGACTGTGAGAAAGGAATAAGAACAAGAGTAAGTGATTATTATGCATTTATAACTCATTTATAACAATATAACGTTTCTATTATAGCACAACCCTCAACAAGAAGTCGTTCCACATTGCTGGATGCTCTTGATTTTGTAGATTTTGTCTGTCATCCAACTAGGAACATTTGTTATTAGTCATTTAATCCTTTTTACCAGGACATAAACATTGACTTATCAGGCATCTTCCATCAGTATAAACAAATGAATTTATTTTATCGTCAGAAGTCTGATGTAAAATAAATCAGGACACTGTTAGTGTTTGTTTTTATGTCTGTTAGGATAACCGTGAATTTCAGTGGTTCTGAGTATTAGTGGAACGTTTCTGAGAGCAGAAGTGGGTTTGATATCAGCATTTACTTTGAAGATACATAGAAACGTTTGTGTGAAATGCTTATGAAAAACTACAAATTCATAACGCTCTTGAGTGTCTACTTTCATATGAGTCATTAAGCACCACTGTGGAGTGTGACATGACAAAGAAATTCAGTGCTGCACATCAGCAACACAAAGCAGACACAGATTCCATTTTTTGGCCTCTGGGAAAACGAGTTAAACAGACAGCAAATGAAAACATTTGTTTTCGAAGTCAGTAGGCATTAGGATTTATTTTCTTTCACCGGTTGCTGAACCTACTTATCTGTCCGGCAATGCGATATCTGCTTGTCCGGAGCATCTGGTGTACTGGCCTGTCCACTCCTGATGCCAAAAATGACGTCATCTCTGTATAATGTAACGCATATCTAATTAAGTAAGTAAAACTATTAGCTGGTGAAAAGCATACGGATTTACGTTGATGTAGTTCAGTGCCAAGATTAGTAATGATCTTTTTTTTTTTTTTTTTTGGTCAGAAACAAAAGGGTTAACCATTCTAAATGTGCGTTTCTCCTCGTCTCGAGGTACTTGAGAGAGTAGGGGTTGCTGGGTAGGACAGATGTCAGCATAGCACATCCTTCTTTTCCTTCAGTTTCCCTGCCTCTGGGTCTGTTGGGTCATCAGCTCAGCCCTCACACACACACACACACACACACACACACATGCTCACAAAAATACACCCTAGAGGACTCTTTTTCTTTCTGTGAACATGGTCATAGAGAACAGCCTGGGGGACACAGTGGACACTCAGTCAGCAGTGACCGCCAACCACAAAGGAATCAGTGGCTTATGCAGGCAGCGGCACAAGGCAAGACTGAATATATATGTTACACTTTAGTGGTTTCATTATTGGCCCTTGTGGCCATGGAAGAGAAAAGACACTTCCTCACTCCTCGCTCTCCTGCTTTTTACAGTCTTTTGTTCGGGAAGTTTTGCTATGAAATAATTCCTGATTTGCAGTCCAATTACGAGAATCTGAATGACTTTGAAAGTATTTAGTAAACTGGAGAAGTGATGCAGCGTGAGAAGGGACCTGACAGATTGTGCGTGGCGTAAAAGGGCCGCCAGAGTCGTGCGAGTTGTGGCGGTGGAGTGCTGCGTGTGTGTGTGTGTGTGTGTATATTTCACAGTCCACAGGCTGACAGATGACCACTTCAAATGCTGCCGTGCGATCTGACAAATGAACTGCTCAGAGAGACAGTTTTCCCCCCCACCATTTGTCCCTGCTGGATGGATTTGAATATTCATACTTTAAAGAGGCAAAGCTGACATTCAGGGCTTTCACTGTGTCCTCCAAAATATTAACGTCCTCTGAACATCTATAACAGGAACGATCGAAATCCAAACCGGGAACGGTGGCATAGCAACGCCTCGATCGAAGAGCCGAGCTTGCTGAATCGGTATCATAATTAAGAATTGAAGTGAGGATTAATGACGGCCAATTCAATTTCCATTCAATTTTCATTTGCAAACACTAAATGATTAGATTAAGCTTTGCCATGCTCCATTACACTGATACAAATCTATACCAGACAAGAGAGGCAATATGGTTGCTAATGTGATGATTATTCCATTCTGCTGTGTGTAAATTGCTGTTTATCTCTGATTGAGCTGGTAAGACATTCAGAAGGCTGAATGAAGTCTTTTCATTTTGAAGGGGTTTTTTTTCCAACACACACACACACACACACACACACACACACAGTAATCCCAGGCAACTTCATAATGATCCGACGAGCTATCTGAATGGAGTGAAATGCAGGGATAGGACAGGACAAACGACTCTACCTTTGTTAAAGGCTTTCCACGCTGCGACACCCCGGGTTATTGTCACTCTAAACAGAGATTATAACCCTGGGTAGAGGAGGGTGTTGTGCCGGATGTGTACAGCGTAAAACGAGGCGGTGTTAGAACGTTACGCTTTAAGTGCTTAGCGACAGACAGCCAATCAGAAACTCAACAGCGTGTGCCTCATATGACATGAAAACCATGACGGAAAATCAACTGGTGGCAAAACAATGAACATCATGGACCTGCGCACCGTAACGAAAATGATAGAAAATACATGACACTTCTAAATTAGCATAAGTCAGATACACCGATCAGGCATAACACTGTGAGCAGTGAGAGGTGAAGTGAATAACAATGATGATCTCCTCATCATGGCACCTGTTAGTGGGTGGGATATATTAGGCAGCAAGTGAACATTTTGTCCTCAGAGTTGATGTGTTAGAAGCAGGAAAAATGGACAAGTGTAAGGATTTGAGCGAGTTTAACAAAGGGCCAAATTGTGATGGCTAGACCACTGGATCAGAGCATCTCCATAACTGCAGCTCTTGTGGGGTGTTCCCGGTCTGTAGTGGTAAAAGTATCCTTTAAGTCCTGTTAGTTGCTAGGTGAAACCCATGGAGGCCCCACCGCGCATCTTACTGGACTTAAAGGATCTGCTGCTAACATCTTAGTGCCAGATACCACAGCACACCTTCAGGGATCTAGTGGAGTCGACGGATCAGGGCCATCGTAGCACTTGGGTTTCTTTTTAAATAAATTATTTGCTACATTTATTTTTGAACAGTGTTAAAGATAATAATATATTTAACCCCGGAAGACTGTTAAAGAGCATTGAAAATAATTTCAGATGAAAGTCTATGCCTCATACGCAGATTGCTGAGTCGGCAGAAGCGGCAATGTCTGAGACAGTGAGGACCCAATTTAGGTTTAAATTAATGAAAGGAAACAATAAGGCTTTTCACGCCGCAGTTACCCCCAGGTGCTGTCGTTATAAACCCTGCTTTTAATCCCGGGTAGAGCAGGATTTCACACTTGGAAATGCACTTTTTACCCGGGGTTATGCAAACCCAGCTCCGAAGCTTTGCAGTGTTAGAATGTTACTGCTTGTTGCTTAGCAACAGGAATAGAGACGTTGTGCTGTATTTATCTGATCATGGTTGTTTATTATGAAAATATGTAAATAAGAAGGTTAATCCAGGGTTTAGGAAACTACAGACTGAAATGTAAGATTATGAATAGTCAGGATTAGTTTGTAAGCCCGGGTCAATTGGCTACAGTGTGGAAGGGGAAACAAAATGACCCAGGATTCCTTTTACCTGGGGTTTACCATCACCTAAAGTACCTAGTTGACATGCAAAGTATCTAGATCAGTGAACTACTTGTTTGATGTTTTAATGCATGAAAACGTGATTAATTGGGTAGTGGTGGCTCAAGTAGTTGATGCACTGGGTTGTTGATCAGGGATCAAGCCCCAGCACTGCCAAGCTACTGCTTTTTGGCCCCTGAACAAGGCTCTTAACCCTCACTGCTCCAGTGGTGCTGTATCATGGGTGACCACGTGCTCTGACCCTGATCTCCGAGGCGAAGCAAGAATCTAATGGATATGTGACAGATAAAGACTTCTTCTTCCTAAATTTAAGATGTCGTGATCTTCCTGTTGTGTTAAATATATCTAAGTGCTTCAGATATACCGATCAGGCATAACATTATGACCACCTGCATAGTGTCGTGTTGGTCCCCCTTTTTTGCTGCCAAAACAGCCCTGACCTGTCGAGGCATAGACTCCACTAGATCTCTGAAGGTGTGCTGTGGTTTCTCCATGGTCACCACCTCGCAACTTACAGGACTTAAAGGATACTTTTGATAGATAATGACCGCTGCAGACCGGGAACACCCCACAAGCTCTGATCCAGTGGTCTAGCCATCACAATTTGGACCTTTTGGTCAAATTCTCTCAAATCCTTACTCTTGTCCATTTTTCCTGCTTCTAACACATCAACTTTGAGGACAAAATGTTGACTTGCTGTCTAATATATCCCACCCACTAACAGGTCTTATTCACTTCACCTCTCAATGCTCACAATGTTATAGCTGATCTGTGTAGGTATACAGCATAATACGTAAGGGCAACTTTGCTAAATAAGTTAACTATGTAACTAGAAACGTATTTCAACAAACACGAGCTAGCTAGCTAAAGAAACTAGCATGCTACTGAATCCTCGACAGCATTTAGCTATTTATCCAGCGGTACACAAATTTCGTTGGAAATGAAGGGGGTATACCTCAGCATAGCTCACTTGGTTAGACATCATAAGAACAGAAGTTGTGTTAGTTGTGAAAATACAGAAAAGACATTTGTAAACTGATGGTAAAACTTTCTGACATTTAATTTTCTTGACTGCTGCTTTCACTCAAGTGAATTATTAGTACATTAGCACAACTTTTACTTTTATATACATCAGTATGATTTGTAATCTTTTCAGCACTAGTAAATGGTCACAGTTATATACAAAGCACTTTTTCCTTTTCAGTAGTTTCAATTCTAAGCACGAATTCTTAGGTGCACTTTTTAACCGCGATGATGCTTTAACTTTAATCGTGATCATATTTTATGATTGCTTAGCTGTCTTTTTGGTAGCCACGTTGATTGCAGTATTAGCTAATCTGCTGGAAAGTCAACCTGACCTCAAACTGACCCTTTTTTTCCCTGCTCATATCACTGGTTGGATCGTACATGAGTCACCTGCTTTAATCGCTTGAAGAGTGAAAATCCTTCTTTGTCCTTTTTTCTTTCACAAAAGTGCAAATGCTTTTATCCAGCTCTCGACGGTTTCAGATTTTTCTCACCTCCCGCACACCCAGAACGGAAAAGTGGTCAGTTCGTGTTCTAGTCACAGCAACGCCAATTAGCAAATAGCAACACTAGCAGGAGTGTCACCTCCTCTGATGGTATAGACGGTGGTGGTCATGCGGGATTGAGTGCAGGTTAGTGTCTAGATGAAACCGTGGATAGTCTGTCCTTCATAACAAAATGTCTGTTTCATGTTGTCTTTTTCCACAAAATGCGGTTCAGCAATGAATTTCTTTGTCACATCACACTCCACAGTAGTGTTGAATGACTCAAATGAAATGAGACACTCAGTGCTTTAAGAAGTTGTAGTTTTTCCTAAGTAGTTCAGTTTTTACCTAGCCTACTAGGAGCAATGTATTCATAAAGCAGTTATATTTTTTACACAATTGTTTATATCTTCAAAATACATAGTGATATCGAACCCATTTCTGCTCTGTTAGATGTGGAAAATTGTTGAATCATGAAAAGAGCACATTATTGCTAAGCTCTGTGTGCTGATAAACCAAGCAGCTAAATTCCACAGAGAGACAAAAAAGACAGCTATCGCTTAATCACAGAGTGAAACACAAAAACATTTGTGAATTTTAGCAATCAAGTGGATAAGGCACTGGGTTGCTGTTCAGAGGATCGAGTTTCAAGCTCCATTGCTGGGCAGTTGAGCAAGGCCCTTAACCCTCTCTGCTCCTGTATCATAGCTGCCACTGCACTCTGACCCCAACATCCTCAGCTGGGAAGAAAGAATTCCACTGTGCTGTAATGTACACTATGTTGCCAAAAGTTTTGGGACACCCCTCCAAATCATTGAATTCAGGTGTTGTTTTTCAGGGTTTGGGCTCGGCCCCTTAGTTCCAGTGAAAGACTGTGAGCCAGACCTTCTCGTCCAACATCAGTGCCTGACCTCATAAATGCGCTTCTAGAGAGGAATGGTCAAAAATTCCCATAAACACACTCCTGAACCTTGTGGAAAGCCTTCCCAGAAGAGTTGAAGCTGTTATAGCTGCAAAGGGCGGGACAACTCCATATTACATTCATGTGCATGTAAAGGTGATAATAAAGGCTTCTTGCCTTCAGTTCTTCTTTTTCCTAATCTGCCCGTGTTTACTGTTGAATTTCTTTGTCATGTCACAATCCACAGTGGTGCTTAATGACTCTCATGAAAGTGGATTTCATAGTCTGTTTTTTTCCACACAAATGTTTAAGGTAAATGTTGATATCAAACCCATTTCTACTCTCTGAGATGCCCCAAGCGCTTGATCATAAGCATTTAAAATTTCAAGTGCTTGTTGCACTTGGAGGTTATCCAACCAAAGGAAAAACATCTCCCAACAGCATCCTGACTCGTTTTATATCAGACTTACGGCGATAAAATAATTCATTTCCTGATTCCGACTGAAAATGGAACACCACTAAAAAGGGTTAAATATGTCAGCTTTCCACATCAGACATGAGCAAAACCTACTCTTCCCCCCAGGCTGTAATTTCTGCTCTAATAGCTTTGATTCACTACAAAGAAGAGTCACTAACACGCTGAAAGAACCTAGCTAGCTAAAAGCCTAACAGTTAATAAAATAACTAGCAGTTAATTCAATATCACATCCATTTAGCCAACGCCTGACTGAAATGGATTAGAAATACAACTGCTAGTTATGCGCTACAGAGGACAGCCAAAAGTACAGCTACATTTCATTAAACAGTCGAATTACTCGACATGAATGATCACTGATATTTTCTTCCTTTATATGCGAAAGCATGTTTTCTGTTTCATAGTGTGGATCATTTTAATTCAATTTTAAATTTTATGTTAAGTGTGATAATAATAGACGTTGTCTCAAAGCAGCTTTACAGAAAGATTAAAATTCAGAACAAAAATGTATTTATTTAAAAAAATTATTTATTTAATAATTTATGTACAGAATAAAAATTATTAAATTTATTTAAAAATATATGTTTAAAATAAATAAATAAATAAATAAATAAATATATGTTTAAAAATAAGTTTAAAATATAAATATCATTTTAAAATTTGAAATTAATATTTATCCCTAATAAGAAAGCCTGAGGCATTGATGAGAGGGAAATATATATTTAATCATTTATATTTAATCATTTATATACAGAATATAAATTATTAAATTCATTTAAAAATATGTTTAAAATAAAAAAAAAAGTTTAAAAATAAGATTAAGTAAAATATAAGTATAAATTAAAAAAAAAAAAAAGATTATTTATTCCTAATGAGCAAGCCTGATGTGATGGTGGTGGGGAAAAACTCCCTGAGACAATAGGAGGAAGAAACTTTAAGAGGAACCAGGCATAAATGGGAACCCAAACTCATCTGCATGACACCGAGCACGACAACAGCAGTTCAGAGCCACCGCCATGTGCTCCAAATGGTCCCATATCCCAGTCCCATATGGCGCCTTTTCAAAAATGAATCATTGGATTTTAAGCGATTTTATTTTTCAAGGTTTAAAGTTCAGTGCAATTGAATTTCTAAAGGAAAAAATATATATAATTGCAGTAAGTAAAAGTAAAAGTTTAAATAAACCTATTACAAATCCTGCTACATTAATACTTGTACTTGGAATTGCTTTAAGTTTGTTTTTTTATATGTAGTATACGTTCCTGATTTTTTCTTCCCCTGAATTCCTTTGACTTTTACTTACAACTTTTTAAAAAATTCAATCACAAGCACAAAATCGCTGCGTTCCTTTATAATCATTATAATCTTATTTGTAAAGTCCTAACCTTTTTGACAAAATGACTTCATTTTTTTTTACGTTCATACTTTAAGAGTTTTAAATGCCTGGTGCGAAGAATCCGATGCTGAACACCAGCTTTTATTGTGAATTTTTTTTTTCCTTATGAGTAATTGCACTTGCACCCTTGTAAAGGATTCTTTAACCACCTCTGGTGCAATTTAGCATTTTGGATGTCTATTCAAATGTCTGGCATTCCATTATAAACACTAAATAGAGATGATTCATATGTTGGATCAGAACAAATAGTACAGGCAGGTGAAAGTGATAATGGGGGACATGACAGAGGCAGAGCTGGAGAAGGAATGAACAGGAGTTGGAGAAGGTGCTGTGACAGCTATCAGGAGGAGACTAATGACAGGCAGTGTGTGTGAGGTGTGTGTGTGTGTGTGAGGTGTGAGTGAAACATTTCAGCTCCAGAGGGTTTCTATTCTTTGATGTGAATGCCCTTAGGCCCCAGCCACAGGGCACAGGACATGCTTTTAATCTGTCAATCATCCACTCGGGATTCATAGTTTCCATGGCATTTCCGTGTCCGTCTTATCTGTCGTGCTGTTAGACTCCGTTAACGGCACTGGTGATACTTCAGTCAAGATTAAATTCTTCATTTCTTTAGAAAGAGCTTGCTTCACTTTATTTGGAATCGAATCGAGGCCGAATAATGTCATGTAGCAGAAGAAGCGCTCCGTTTGTCCTGTCCCTTGCTTTGTCTGGAAAATTGTTGAATCATGAAAAGAGCACATTATTGTTCAGCTCTGTGTGCTGAGGCTCAATTCCTCAAAGAAAGACAACTATCACTTTATCGTGGAGTGGAACACAAGGAATTTGTAAATGTTTTCTCCTGGTATTTTAAGAATAAATTATTTGTTCATACTGTCAATTGGTCAAATTCAGTGCTGGTTAGTTAATAGATATCAAAAGATGTCATGCAGAGTGTAATTCTCTCTCTCTCTCTCTCTCTCTCTCTCTCTCTCTCTCTCTAATAGCCCTGAGAGATGATTTCCGCCAGGCCCCGAGTGATGTGGTGGTCGCTGCCGGTGAACCCGCCGTGTTGGAGTGCATCCCACCTCGCGGTCACCCAGAGCCCAGCATCTCCTGGAAGAGGAACAACGTCCGAGTGAGCGACACAGACAGCAGGATCTCTGTGAGTCTTCAGCAATCTATTGATTAGAGCCTGAGCGACTTAGATGGGGGAAAAAAAAAGCCTCGAAGCAGAGAGCGCTGATTGCCAAGTGCTTATTAGAGCTTGACCCCTGATCTGACATGACATCACCGTCTGGCAGTCAGGATTAGCTCGAAGAAGGTGCATCAGCATCTTTAGTAAGCGCTTGTGTCTTCTTCGAGTAAGATTGCTTTTCGAACAGGTGTTATTGTCATTACGGCTGAAGACGTGCATCCAAATCAGGAAGCAAATTGCTTCGAGAAGAAAGAGCACTGATTGATGTTCCTGAGCACTTTGTCGATTGTAAGCGTGTAGTGAAAATGTAACTGTCAGCAAGCAGCAGAAGTGTGATTGCTTTGTGCTGTCGCAGATGCGTGGTGGAAAGCTGATGATCTCACACACCCGGAAGAGCGACGCTGGGATGTATGTGTGCGTGGGATCCAACATGGTGGGTCAGAGGGACAGCGATCCGGCCGAGCTGGTGGTTTTCGGTGAGGGACTTCGCTCCTCGTGTATTCATGTCATGGGTCAGTATGTGATTGGATCTTATTATGTGTATGCGTGTGTGTGAGCAGAGAGACCGGTGTTCATCCGTAGGCCGGTGAATCAAATAGTGCTGGCAGAGGATACAGTGGACTTCCTGTGCGAGGTCCATGGAGATCCGGCTCCTACGATCCGCTGGAGGCGTGAAGGTGGAGAGCTGCCTCGTGCCAGGTCAGAAACCAGCTCTCTTAGAACACCCTAAAAACTGTACTTTTAAAAAACAAAACAGATTAATGATATGATTCCTCTGTCCAATCTTTCTTGAAAAAGAGTGCTGGATTTCATTCTAACTAAGGAGAAGCCACACTCGAGTCTATTATAATCAGCTTTCAGTAGACTCAGGTGTGTCTCCTGCTGGACTGGAATAAAAACCTGCACCCACACCAGCCCCTTGTGGATCGTACACCCTCGATCTGAGGTGTTTATTTTTTAATAAGGCGTGGCCACAAATGTACACCGATCAGGTATAACATCGTGAGCAGTGAGAGGTAAAGTGAATAAGACTGATGATCTCCTCATCATGGCACCTGTTAGTGGGTGGGATATATTAGGCAGCAAGTCAACATTTTGTCCTCAAAGTTGATGTGTTAGACGCAGGAAAAATGGACAAGCGTAAGGATTTGAGCGAGTTTGACAAAGAGGGCCAAATTGTGATGGCTAGACCACTGGATCAGAGCATCTCCAAAACTGCAGCTCTTGTGGGGTGTTCCCGGTCTGCAGTGGTCACTATCTATTAAAAGGAACAGTGGTGACAGGGTCATGGGCGGCCAAGGCCGGGAGCGAAGGCTGGCCCGTGTGATCCGATCCAACAGACGAGCTACTGTTGCTCAAATTGCTGAAGAAGTTAATGCTGGTTCTGATAGAAAGGGGTCAGAATACACAGTGCATGACGGGTCAGGGCTGTTTTGGCAGCAAAAGGGGCAATAGTAGTCAGGTGGTCATAATGTTATGCCTGATCGGTGTATATTTAAAAGGCATAGACAGAAGCTTACAAATTGTTAGATTGTGCCTATGTGATACCAAAATCTGTGTAACTTGAGGCTTAATACAGTATCTCATGGGATTATTATACTCAGTACATGTCTTCCAGCTAATTAAAAAAAAAATCTCTTTCGCCCAGAGGCTAAAAACTGTAATTTGTGCCTGTTTGGGATTGTGCGTATTCAGCACTGAATTTCTTTGTCATGTCACACTCCACCATGGTGGCTATTGGAACTTATGAAAATAGATACTTAGAGCTTTAAGAATTTGTATTTGTAGAAAAAACTGAAACGGTTCTTTCATTTCCGACATCTTTAAAGTAAACGGTGAGATCAAACCCGTTTCTGTTTTCTGTGATGCCCCAAGTGCTTCTTCATAAGCATCTAAAATGTGAAGGTGTAATTTTCAATCACCAAAATTCTGTCTAAGGTTACCAACAGATGGAAAAACATCTCACACCGAAAGCCAACAGCGACCTGACTCATTTTGTATCAGAACTCTGACAATAAAATAATTCACTTGTTTATATTCGAGTGAAATTAAACATTAGAGTGGACGACGCCACACCCACACCACTGGCGGTCGCGCTGATCTAATTGAGCTGATTTCTCCGTGTCTATATGATTGTTGCTGACCACAGAATACATAGTGAGAGCAATGTAATATAGGCACAGAGATAAATAATCGGTGGCCATCGCTTGTCCACTACGTCCCCAGAGATCATCCATCCTTTAAGTCTCTTCAAGGGGAAGCAAACTTCAATAAGTAGAGATGTCAGTCACTGCCAATTTAATAGTATTTAGTATTTATTGCATGCCTTATTACCTATGTTTGTGGATACTGCTGGAGGTTGTAAATTTCCCATTGGGATGAATAAAGCATCTATCTATAAATTCTCGTAGTATACACGGTTATATCCTCTCCATAAGGCAGCGAACGGAACAGTTTCGGTATAACACAATGGTTTTGGAGGTGAGGACTGATGAGCGAGTGTATGTGCAATTCCTCACACCACAAAGCTGTGATTTGTTCTCTTTCTTCGGGTGGGTGTAGATTCGAGATCCGCAGTGACAACACTCTCCGTCTGCTGAAGGTGCGAGAGGAGGATGAAGGGACGTACACGTGTGTGACAGAAAACAGCGTGGGGAGAACCGAAGCTTCGGCGACGCTGCAGGTCCACGGTACATAAAAAACCCATACGACTAACACACACACGCGGCATACACACACCCGGTCCATGACGAGGCACATGTGGGCACTCTGCAGCACTCATAAAATATAAAGCAGATGTCTGTGTTAATGGGTTTGTGTGTATGCTCATGCTTGATTTCCATTAAGCTGATCTGATTATGGCTCTTTGGGCCTGTCAGATGCCATCAGTGTTATCTGGGGGAATTCAGACGGAAGGAGTGTGCTTATAAGCTTCTTGTGCTCCGTCACAGACACTACATGCCGCTTGTGGTAAAGCATATGGATTACTACATCTGACAGCCATTAGGGAAGCAGCGCGGGCCAAGCGATGGAGAGCAAAGTATTAATAGAATTTCTTTGTGTTTGTGTGTGTGTGTGTGTGTGTGTGTGTGTCTCGTGAGGATATGTATATTTGCATGTTTTGACTTTTCGGGGACATTTTGACTTGTCCCCATGAAGAAAAACTGGTTTCTGGTTTGTTGCTGAGGTTAAACTTGAAGAAATGGCATTAATTATTTGGTGCAACAAAAATTGTGACAAACATGAATGCCTAAGGTTAGGTAGAGGCTTAGGGTTATTTATCTACAGGAAACAGAAGTCAATTGAAATATCTTACAAAGAATGTTTGTGTGTGTGTGTGTGTGTGTGAGAGAGAGAGAGAGAGGGATTGGGAGGCATTTTTCAAGGCTTTTTGAAATGGTTATGAGGATTAATGAGATAAAAATCGTCCCATTGTTCTTAGCATATTTCGGCGCAGTAGAGATAGAAGTTTCAATTAACATCCATCAGCAGCCAGACTGATGCACAGAGTGAAACCCAGATGCTTTTGGAAGAGCAGAGCCTTTTTATTATTATTTTTTCCCCCTCGTAATGGATGCTTCATCTCGGCCATCATCTTTAAAGTGTCCTCTGCCCAGTAAGCCCTGGAATGACTTAATGTCCTCCAGATTAGGGCTTGGCCACCCACACATCTGTTGTTTTTCCATTCATCACGAGAGAGTATCGGTTTAAAGCCAGCCAAAACCCTCCCGTGACTTAGTAGTGACTCAGTCACGTGACCACTAAAGAACCCCACTGTCTCGATCATCCAAAATTTATCGGACACGGAGCACAGAATAGGAAATGAGGCGTGGAGGTGATATTAAGTTCAAACTCTAAATATTTCATCCTTCAGAGGAAGATTTCTTCTGTACGGCTCATTATCTCAGTCTCTAAATCTGATGTACACTTTCTGGTCCTGTGGATGGCTGAGTTAATTGGCCCTCTCTCTCTCTCTTTCCTTTTCTCTCTGGAGTATTGTGGTAATCGGCGCCTTATTTTATTCTCCTTTTTGTCGCTGGATTGCTGTGGTAATCGTTTGCTTGTCACACTAGACAATTGTGCTCTTGGAGCTCAGTTTTCCTGGTTGCTTTCTCAGTGCAAGTGCTTATTTGCGTGGGAGTATGATAGTTCACTCTAGATTCTCTCTCTCTCTCTCTCTCTCTCATTTCTTTTTCTCACACCCTCTGCAACACGCCTGCTATGTTTATATGCCTGCTGTGAAATTTCTTGAGCAGCAGGATAGAAGACTGGTTATCAAAACAAAGGCCCACACAGCTCCGTGGCTTAGAAATCCATAGGACAGCCGTGCGTGGAGTTTTCACGGCTTGCCAGCCGACGAATTTACAGATCGTCTCGGAAAACTCGTGAAAAACATAACGTATTTAATTTATACTCTGATTTATCAAGAGACCAAACACAGGGGGGGGGGTGGAGCAGCTAATATGGGCTGGTTTGTAATCTTTTTGCTGCTGGCAGCTCTCACGTTTGCTACAGCTGTCTTGCCAAAACAAGTTCCAGCAGTGTGGAAGCAGAGGATAAATTAGATGGGAGTGCAGGGGAGAGGAGCTCCTATGCTATAATTTGATAGAAATGTAAATCATAGCCTGGCATAATGGTAATAATAATCATTTTGATGTAATACAGTATTGTGCTGCCTTGTAGAGGAACGCTTTCGTATCGGAATTGTAAACTGTTTTCCTTCGCTCACAGGAAATTGCTGTGTAGAAATTGAATCATTAAAGAGAAAGTGTGTTAATTTTGCTATTTTAACAAAGGATACTGACAGCAGCTGTAGTTAGCTAAAATAAATCCTTTCGGAACAGGCTGGGAAAGTATTCAAAACTTTTCGGTTTTTGCACAGCGTGTTGTGCTATAGATAAAATTTAAAATTGATAACTTTTTTTTTTTTAGCCACAGACAGTGATAAAATAAAAATGAATGTGATAAATGCATTTTTTGTCAATCTATTAAGATGGAGATTGTTGGATCTCAGGTGCATCCTGCTGGCTTTGAGTACCTTAAGATATCTCTAGACCGTGACTGGTGGTGGAAGTCTTGAGAAAATTGCACACTGGTAGGCACGGGCAAGAGTACAAAAAAAAGAGTTGAAGTTTTATTGCACTGCTGCGCAAAAGGGTCCACCGCTCTCTGAGATCATCCGATCATCCGTTACGCTTAGTCTTTATAGACGTCTTTCTAAACCAGAGATTTAAAGAAAAGGAACCAACTCCTTATATGGTAAAACATTCATTGGCTGCTTAATTTTGTTTTTCTCAGCTAATTTTTCCATTACACTATAGTCCAACTATGGTAAAGTCAGGTGACTTGAGGTACATGAATAAGTAGATCATTTAGAAAGGCACATCCCTGTGTTCATACAGTCCCATGAGTCACAGCACAGCATGCATAACCAAAAACCAAGCAATGATGTCCAAGGAACTCTCCACAGTCCTCAAATATTGGTGAGACATAGACCTGGTCATGGTCATGAAAAGCATTTTCAAAACCTTTGAATATTCCCTGGAGCACAATGGGCTCCATCATTGTGAAATTGAAATCGTCTGAGTTTGTGAGCAAACTCAGTCACCGAAACAAGAATGGCTCTGGTCAGAAAAGTGACCAAGAACCTAATAACCACTTTAACAAACATTCAGCAGTCCTCCACAAAGATGGAAGAACCTGCTGGAAGGACAGCTATACTCCATCAATCAAGCCTTTATGGAAGACTGACTAGACAGAAGCTACTCCTGAGTAAAAGGCATATGGAAGGCACTTAAAAGATTCTGAGAGCATGAGGAAAACACTCTCTGGTGACTGAAGTCTTTGGGCAGAACTCCAAGTGCTACGTCTGGCAAAATCTATACTGCTCATCGGCTGGTGAGAGCGTCTCTGTGAGTGGAAGCTTAGGAAAAATTGCACAAATCCAGGTACAGCTTGCACAGACCTGCTCAAGAAGACTTGCTGTAAAAGGTACTTCTACAAATGATTGATTAACGGATTTGAATGATTTCTTAATGAGAGTTTAAGGTTTTTTTTATTTAAATTAAATCTCCACGAACTACTTTGTCATAAACATTTAACACCTAAACTGAACAGTCATAAAAAGACAGTAGACATTCACTTAAATGGGGACATCTGTACACCTGCTCTTTCCACACAATTAGATTTTCACACACAAGAGTCTACAGAGTTATAGAGTATAGAGTTATAGAGTAAACTCAATCTACACCATATTGGCCATTTTGGGACACCCCTCCAAATCATTGAATTCAGGTGTTATTTTTCAGGGGTTCGGCTCGGCCCCTTAGTTCCAGTGAAAGGAACTCTTAATGCTTCGGCTTCATACCAAGACATTTTGGACAATTTCATGCTTTGTGGGAACAGTTTGGGGATGACCCCTTCCTGTTCCAACATGACTGCACACCAGTGCACAAAGTAAGCTCCATAAAGACATGGATGAGCGAGTTTGGTGTGGAGTCAAGTTCCTCCACACCAAGCTCACTTGTCCATGTGTTTATGGACCTTGCTTTGTGGCCAGATTGATTGAAGATGACAGGAAGCCTACTGTAAGACCACTTTTTACTACCGTGGTGAGCAGAAAAGCATCTCAGCATTCACAAAACTTGAGGAGGTTGGGCTACAACAGTAGAAGATCCACTCCTGACAGCCAAGAGCAAGAATCTGACGCTACAATGGTGACTTCCTCATTGAAAGTGGACAGTTGAAGAGCAGGCCAGTGTCTAGAGATTGGTTAAATGAATGGACAGGTTCCTATTAAAGTGGCCAGTTGGGGTATTTTTTTTTTTTTTAATTTCATTTCATTTACCATATTTGTTGCGCTTTTGGTTTTTGATTGAAAAAGCAAAAAACATGAACCGGAAGAAATGATTTAATAAGCCTAGTGTATAATAGTATAAAAGTGTCAGATTTATCACTGGTAACGGTAAAAATTCCAAATTAGAACGCGATTAAGCGTGAATGTGTTCAAACAATTTGAGCAGCCGCAGATCAACAGAGAAAATGTCAGCTGTGTGGAAAGATTTCACAGTTTCTACGAGGGACATTAGACAAATGATTTATAATCACTGTGCATGCACAGTATGAAGGGGGGGGACGATGCCGAAGGACTTCTCCACCGTTGGTTTGATGCACCACTCGAAAACGTGGCGTCCCTCTCAATATTGTCTAATAAAGCAAAACAACAGAAGCAAAAAGCCATCTGCAGCCATAGTTTATGAAATGATGCACAAATTCACAAAGGACAGCACTGAAGCACAAAGTATAACCAAAAACTAATGGAATTCATTGCTGCGGATGAACAACTGTTCCCTGTTGTCATGGATGCTGGATTTCATTTGATTGTGCTTAATTAGACACTGCTGCTGTAGATAATACAGAATTTTTCAGATGTCTATATAGTACACTATATGGGCATTCTAGATTCACACACACACACACACACACACACACAAACACACACACTCCCCATTTTGCTTTTAAAATAACCTCTGCTCTTCTGGGGAAGGTTTTCCACTAGATTCTGGAGCGTAACTGTGGGGATTTATACTCATTCAGCTGCATTAGTGAGTTTAGATACTGATGTTGAGGAGGATGAGGAGGTCTGGGGATGCAGTCAGCGTTACGGTTCTTCCCAAAGGTGTTGAGGTCAAGGATTTTTGCAGGAGTTCTTCCACTCCAGCCTTTCCAAACCATGCCTTTGTGCACAGGGGCATTGTCATGCTTGAACATATTTGTGCTTCTTAGTTCTGGTGAAGAGAACTTTTAATGCTACAGCATACAAAGACATCCTATATAACTGTGTGCTTCTAACTTTGTGGGTTTGCGGGTATAATGGTCTACAAACCTTTGGTCATAAAGTGCAGCTGCAGTTCATAATAGTGACCACTGCAGACCAGGAACACCCCACAAGAGCTGCAGTTTTGGAGATGCTCTGATCCAGTGGTCTAGCCATCACAATTTGGTCCTTCGTCAAACTCGCTCAAATCCTTACACGTGTCCATTTTTCCTGCTTCTAACACATCAACTTTGAGGACAAAATGTTGACTTGCTGCCTAATATATCCCACCCACTAACAGGTGCCATGATGAGGAGATCATCAGTCTAATTCACTTCACCTCTCACTGCTCACAGTGTTATACCTGATCGGTGCACATCATAATAGATCATAGATATTAGATAACGGATAAAAGCATAATAGATATTTCTGTTCGTTTTAAATACTAAAAATGTTTTTTTGTGTGTGTGTGTGTTTTTCAGCAAAGGATTTGCTAATCTCAGACCTCTTCTCTCTTCTCCTTTCTCCAGTCCCCCCGCAGATTGTCCTCCAGCCCCAGGACCAGGTCTCAGCCCAAGGACAGACTGTCACTTTCCGCTGTGGCACAAAAGGCAATCCTCCCCCAGCAGTTTTCTGGCAGAAAGAAGGGAATCAGGTACAGGTGCAGCTATTGAACCAGCTGAAATGGCTATGTTTTGCTTTCAGGCTCCACTTCATGCAAACTCTCAATAACAACACAGCGCTATTTGCTGATGAGCTATTATGTGTGGGTTACAGACGCCTAATCATTCGACGCTCTCGGTGCTAATTTCTTTCATTTTTCGTGTCTCACCGTTTTCATCCATGACTCATTAAATTCCTCCAACAAGCCAGAGTCTCTCAATAAGCAGTCTCTCTGCCCTACCCGTCGCCAATGCTGATTAGGTGCGTTGCGCTGATTACGCTGAAGTGGTAAATCAAAACCTCGGCTCATTTCGGCTCAGCAGATAAAGAGGCAGAGCCGCGTCGTTATGGGACCGCGTCTCGGGAAGGGCGCTTTTGTGGAGAAAATGTGAAGGAGGCGGAGTGGTGGTTGTGAGGAACATCAGGTGCCAATGCTCCTCCTTCAGACCTACACAGGCTCACTCTGCACACTCTCTCGCCTGATGGTGGATTGGAACAGACTACTGTTCTATAAATAGACAACAGGCCGAGTGAATGAGATGAAAGCCTCATGGGAGGCGGAGTGCAGTGCTCTTCCTGCGCAGGAATTTAGTGAAGTTAGCTTTAGTCATTTTACAGTGAACTGGTGTGCGTGTACGTATGTAGGTGTGTGTGTGTGTTTGTTTGTATGTATGTAGGCGTGTCAGTAGACCATGAGATTTTCAGTACTACATCAGTCATTTCTTAGAATCACTTTTTGCCTAAAGAGAGAGTACAGAATATTAATGACCACTTCACTGGAGACCTATTTATCCATCATGTTGTAATGAAAACTATGAGTCACGATTTGTAAGATTTTAATTATCTCTTATTTAAACACCCACGAATCACTGCATATAAACAAACCAGGTTGTTTGCTATTAATATTGATGGGGTAGTACGATGGAGTCGCAGCAGGTAGCCTTGCTGCCTCACAGCTCCAGGGTCCCAGTTGGATCCTTTGCTCAGGTTTCTTCTCCCCATGTCCTCAGGGTTCACCAGATCCTCCCCTGCGTGGATGTGTGTGGACTTCCTCTTTAGGTTATATTCCTTCAACTGATAAATAAAAGAATTCATTTGTATATCAATCATTATTAATGTTGGCTCCTCTGGAAGGCACTGAAGAAGGAAAGCGGGAGACATATTATATATTGTATAATCATTGTTTTAATGAAACAAAGTAGGCTTCTTTCAAGCATTACCCAGGACTCATATACCAAGGAAAGTTTAAAAACCTTTTGCTGCATGAGCATCATTAGGTGCCTTGCTCCCACAAAAAGCTGGCTCTGCACTTCTGTATGCTAGCCAGAGGGTTTACAAATATGGAAGCAGGCCCAAGAGGCCTCTGGCTAAATGTATTACTCTTTAAAAAAGCAGCACTTAGAGATCAGGTTTAAAATAGGAACCTCATTAGTGAATATATTAAAGGAATAGTTTTACAAAATTTCTTTTACCTCATACATCCACAATCAGCCAAGATGTGTTCAGTCTCCGTGGTTTGCTTGTTATTTTTGTGTAAAAGGTTTAAGATGCTTAACCATATTCAGGTAGGCAGTGTAGCATGCTGAAATCCCCACACACTCGCCCTGAAAGGCTCTGGCAAAGTTTGTAAATGTTTGTAAAAGTTGTGATTAAATAGCAACATAAGTTTATATTTAGAAATGAATTGTACATATTAAGAAACTATTTATATGTAACCTAATTTATATGTAACGTTGGCACAGTGGTGTAGGTAGGTAGGAGGTAGTATTGTGCAGGTTACTGCTCCTGTGGAGTTTATACCTATATATATATATATATATATATATATATATATATATATAGACAGACAGAGAGAGAGAGAGAGAGAGAGAGAATCATGAAAAAAAGTCATGTTTTTATTTACCAGAGTCTATATAACAATGTAGTCTTCGTTATCTTCTATAAACGTCTGGTGACAAAAAAAGACAGCTTTCGAGATGAACTCGTTTTTTCCCAGAAATAAACCAACTTTCATAAATCATGTGGGGGGGAGGGGGGTAGACATCAAGGGGGAGTAGACATTTCCTAGTTCCACAATCATTAAGAGAATAATTAGCAGCCATGTGTTACTGATTAAATTCATAAGATTATTTAATCATGTGTGACCATCTTTATTAAAGCAGAACTTTTGGCAGTTTGGTGTTCTGGAGATATCAGGTGTCTATATTATGCCAAGGAGAAAAAAAAAAAAAAGACATCAGCTATGACTTCAGAAAAGCAACTGATGCTGCTCATCAATCTGGGACGGGATATTTTATTATATCACTAAGAAAAATTCTTCAGATTCAGCCGAAGCTTAGATAATTAATAATAATCATAATAATAATAATATAAAGAACCCCTGAAGAGCTACATCATGTGACCTGCAGGCCTCTGTTGTTGTTGTTGTTGTTCTTTCGGCTGCACCCAAGGTGGATCATTTGGGCCGCATGTCTTGATTTGGCACAGGTTTTACCCTGGATGCCCTTCCTCATATAACTCTCCCATTTTATCTGGGCTCGTGCCCGGCACTGGGAGTTAGCTCCTGAGTAGGTGGGTTAGCTCACTGCCCGCGAGTCGAACCCAGGCCCCAGCAATGAGAGCAGGATCCTGCCACTGGACCACAGGGAGGCTTGAACAGGCCAGTGTAAGCACAGTAAATGTTTATGTTTGTGTCAGCTATGGCTTTTAGGGCAGGGTGACCATTTACGGAACAATATCAAGGAGATGTTTGATCATCATCAACACCAAGCATGTATCACCACAAGCACCCCATACCAACTGTCAAGCAAGCATGGGGGTGTTTGTTTTGCACAACAAAACCTGGGAAACTTGCACTCATTGGGATGATGATGAACTCACCAGAATATTCTTGAGACAAATGCGAGGCCATCTGTCCAGCAGCTTAAACCGGGCCAAATCAGGTCAGGCAACAGGACAGTGATCCCGAACACACTAGCAAATAAACATCCGAATGGCTAAAGAAAAAAAAAAAATAAATAATAAAATCTAAATCTAAAAAACTAAATCTTAAGTAAGTTGTGCATAAACAAATGCCTTCAGACATCAACGAACTGAAGCAATGTGGTAAAGAAGAATGGGCCGAAACAATGTGAGAGACTGACAGGGTGTACATACTTTTCCCCGACTTCTTGGTTTATTTTTTGGGAAAAAAGTCTACATATTGAAATATGTTGTGTTTTCTGTTGTCTGTTTTTATCTAAGGCTATTTATTTGCCTCGGAGAAGTTGTTGAGAACCAGACAAACTGTTATTAAGCCCTTTGTATATACAAAATGCTGGGACACCAGCATGATACCACATAAGTCTAGTGTATATTTCTGCACTAATGAACAGATGACATGTATTTCATAATTAATGATGTTTAAGCAAAATGGCTGAGCGAAGCAATCAAAGCAGACTGCAGACTGCGCTCTGTGTAAACATAAAGAGGAGCAACTACAGCATCCTCCTCCAAAACAAGCAACATGCGGCACCTCGTGCTCATTTTTTAATGATCACGATCGCTGATAAATCTCTGTGCCCACAGTTTGGCCACCCTCATCACAGCTTTCTATTAAAGATAATATTTAAACGCCATAATAACTTAAATAGCAGCAGCAAACAAACCGAGCTAAACAAAATGTTCCAAGAATCGATAATGGTATCGATGCCATTAAGATATAAGGAGGAGAAAGTGGAAGCAAGTCTGAGGCAGAGGGAGTGTATACAAAAGTAAACAGTAGTCTTGTTTCATTGCTGTCTGCCTGGAGCACCTTTCCCATAGATTTCTAGCTTTATTACAAGCAGGTGAGTTTAGAAACTTACAAAATAACATGTAAACTGACAGTAGTGCCAGTAAAATGATTTCAAGTGAGTAAATGGAGATAATATTAAATGCATAGCCACAGACCAGTCAGGGTGCCAATGCTGACCCCTGTGCCTGAGGCAGAGTCATTCTTTTGGCAACGTTCTGCTGGGAAACCTTGGATCCTGCCATCCATGTGGATGTTACTTTGACACGTACCACCTACCTAAGCATTGTTACAGACCATGTACACCCTTTCATGGAAACAGTATTCCCTGATGGCTGTGTCCTCTTTCAGCAGGATAATGCGCCGTGACACAAAGCAAAAATGCTTCAGGAATGGTTTGATGAACACAACAACCAGTTTGAGGTGTTGACTTGGCCTCCAAATTCCCCAGATCTCAATCCAATCCAGCATCTGTGGGATGTGCCGGACAAACATGTCCGATCCATGGACGCTCCACCTCCACCAACTTGCAGTACTTAAAGGATCTTGATGGCAGATACCACAGCGCACCTTCAGGGATCGAGTGGAGTCCATACCTCGAAGTGTCAGGGCTGCTTTGGCAGCAAAAGGGGGACTGACACAATATTAGGCAGGTGGTCATAAAGTTATGCCTGATTGGTGTGTACCTTTTTGAATCTAAGACTGGTAAATTACTATTTATCTTGAGTGAGCCGTTTGAGGAATTTCCTCCCGAGGAATAAAGTTAGGCCACTTTCAACACACACCAGTGCATTACTACTGGTGCCACAGCCCACTTCATTTTTAATCAAGGAAACTAATGCTCATATACACAGAAGTGTCAGTGTAACGTGAGGGATGGGCGTGTGTGAAATTAGGCCGGCTGTAATTACTACCCATCTCAGTTAAAAACAATGAACAAGCAGCACACTTTCCTTTGGAAGTGCAGTAGCACAGTTCAGCATTACTCCACAAACAGGGCTGTACATTTCAGGGAGATCCGTCTTGCAGAAATGTGAACAACTAAGGAGCATGTCTACATGAATGATTGCCTCTCTAATGTCAAGCTCCTGAAATTTGCAGATCACGTGATTATCAGGTGGTTCATCCAATTCAACAACGAGACTGTATACATGAGGGAGGCAGACAGACTTACTCTCAGCCACAACAACCTGGAGCTTAACTCCCTTCAAACTATGATAATGGTGGACTTAAGGAAAAATCCCAAGACAGTGAGATCCTTGAAGTTCTGTAGGGTTTCTGGGGATCATCATCTGCCCCATCCTGAAGTGAGAGACATATTGTCCATCATGAAAAGTGCACATCAAAAGGATTGGCTTCTTATGCCAATTAAGGAAGCTTCCTCAAGGTTTGTTAAGCCAGTTCTACACAGCTATTAGTGAGTCTGTCCCTTTGGAGTTCCATCACTGTCTGGGTTGGTCCAGCCACCAAGCATGACCACAGCAGATAACCCAGACTATGGTCAACACATTATACACTCCTCTGTCAGTAAACAAGGAGCTAATATTATCCCAGACCACTCGCATCTTCTGGGACAAATATCAGTGTGTCACAACAACCAGACTCTATTACTGTCACTGAACAATAACAACAACAACAACAACAACAATAATTATAATAATAATAAAACAAGAACAAGAATAATAACATTTCTTGACATACAGGACAATATCACTGTCATTATCAATGCCCATTATGTGTCTTTTTCCGTGCTGTGCAAGAGATTTTTGCTCATATTTAACGAAAGAATACCTGTGTACCACAGACTAGATTGTTTATACACTTAATAATAATAATAATAATAACATCAGCAACAATTATAAAAAAATAAATAATAAAAAATATTAGATGCTAAATAATAATAATAATAATAATAATTATTATTATTATTATTATTATTTTAAATATTATTATCAATAATCATCATACGATATTTAGCACATTATTTATGTTTGTGTATAAAGTAATCTTATTTTAATATAATATTAATAATAAATAATAATATATATATATAAATATATATTATGATATTACTGTAATAATAAAATATTATCATTTATTAATTTTTTATTTTGTGTGTTTGTATGTATGTGATAGAGCTATTAGCTATAATAATAATAATAATAATAATAATAATAATAATAATAATAATAATAATAATAATAATAATAATAAGACAGTAGTATTATTATTAGCTAGCATCTAATATTATATTATTATAACTATATTTTATTATCAATATTTTTTTGTGTTATTTATATTATTAAGTGTATAAGCAATTTAATCTGTGGTAATAGTATTAATAATAATTATAGTAATAAGAATTATTATTATTATTATTAGTAGTAGTAGCAGTAGTAGTAGTAGTAGTATTAGTTTAGATTTATCATCTATTATTTTTCGACATTAATGTTTACTATTTTCGAAGTGTGTGTGTGTGTGTGTGTGTGTGTATGTGTGTGTGTAAGAGAAATCCGTAGTTCAATTCCTCGTGTGTCCTCTGACTCGTGCTAGACTTTAATTTTATTGAGATTAATTTCCGGGTTCACGTCTCATGCGTATCTCTCAAGTCTGGAAGCAGTGCCTTGTGAGAACTACAGTACTGCGTAACGGACATTCAAGTCTGTGAACAAGCCCAAAGTGTCCTCCTAAGCCGCTCTGATGTTCGTCGCGAGCCAGTCATGACAGCTGGAAGCCTTGGAATGCAACTTGTTCCGCATAATAGACCACAGTCCAATACCACATTATCAGGACGTTCCTTTGACGACTGGAGATAAGAGGGAGGTAAAGTAAAAATCCTTCCAAAACTACCAAGGTCTGAAAGACATCCAGACAAGAAAATACGGCAAAAAAAAAAGAGAATATAAAGTCATAAAATCATGAGAATATAAAGAATACTATAAATATAACCATCAGCATTACTTTCAACACACAAACCGTGGAGCGTTCAAGGTTCTTTGAGATTACGTAACAACAGCTCACCCTGGTTTGAGGTGAGTGTGTGCTGATTTAGCATGCATTTTTAGCGCCATGCAATCCTACAAGCCTCGTGGATCGTGCTAACACACAACTTAGACATCAATTTTTCATCTATTTTTATCCGACCAAACAAAATATCAAATTCGGATATGAATGCTTTAAAAACTGAGCTTCACGGGACAAAAAGAAAATCTTGAATAATCCATTTAGAGAGGATAAACTGCTAAAAGTGGAACGACATCTTTTTAGCAATAAGCATCTCAGCCTGAGGTTTATTATGAAATTTTATTCAATCTTTCAGCAGCCCTTCAGCGTTTATTCACAACAATTTCCCAGTAGTCTAAGGTGTTTTGCATATCTTAAAATATTTCCCAGTATTCACAGAAGGCACAGTGTTAGCAGGACAAGATTTGAAAGGGTATTTTATCAGCAAGCCCAGGGGCTAATGATTACATTTTATTAAATGGGATTATGGGACAATTATATAAAATGGATGAAATCCCATTGTTCCAATGGCCTGTTTTTTCTGATTCGGTCACCTTGGGTACAGAAATAAGGCTCAGGCACACCTCTGTGGTTTAGAGACAAATATTTGATTATATAGTCCTAACACATGCTGAATGGAGAAGTCTGAAGAAATTCTGTACAGCAAAAGAAACCTGAAAATTTAGCGATCAAACAAACTATAGTGTTGGATTTTTTTTGTTTTTTTTTTGCTTTTAAAGCTGCACCAGAAAAAAAAGGAAAAGAAAGAAATGTTTTTAACATTACATTTTCCCAGGCATCTTGGAGATCCTGCCACGGTTCCTCTGCAGCCCTTGGCTGTCTCTCTTGCTTCTGTTTCTGCAGATAAACCCAGACAGCCTCCATTATGGTGTCAATCTAAAAAGTGCTACATTACTTACTAAGCCACACAAACAGTGTACAATTTCTGTGTAACGTTTAAATTGGCCTTTTTCTACTGACATACCAATAATGAAGGCATAAAAATAAACAACGTTTGCATTAAAATATTCTTTTCCTCTTTCTATATAAGAATGAAACGTCACAGTTACAGTAGAAAATCAAAATAGGGACCCGAGTATTTGTATGTATATTCACATTAATGTGGCTTGGAGTGGTTCTGATCTTGGCTGTGATGTTAAAGTAAAAAGGTTAATAACGGAAATGAAATAAATGTCATTTTTGTCATTGAGATTCGGAGTCGAAGATGTCGGCCGTGAAATTTCTGGCTTTTTATGGACATAAAATGGCTCCAGGTCTCAGAGACAAAGTCAGACGGTTTTTAATCAATGGCACGTCTAAATTTGTGGTGATGTAGCGTGTAGTGATGATGCCTCACAGCTTCGAGCTTCACAATTCGATCTTGAGCTCTGGTTACAGTCTGTATCTGAACTTCACATGTTCTCTCTGTATCTGTGTGGGTTTCGTCTGGGTTTTCTAGCACCTCCCTAGTGTCATTTGATTGATCACTCTAACATGCCCCTAGGAGAGAGAGAGAGAGAGAGAGAGAGAGAGAGTGTGTGTAATACCCTGCAGTAGATGATGAGAAGAAGAGAGATTTCAGAATGCAAGTAAATTACTTACTTCTCAAAGTCACAGAGAAAACATACATTTTTATAAGGGAGTAATGATGCAGTTGATGAACAAGACACGGGTAATGGGATGTTGAGCAAACAGAGATGCTGGGGTGTGTGTGGGGTGGTGGGGGTGTATGTGTGTGGGGGGGTGTTTATCTTGGTGATGACCAAATGTGTCACAAGGATGAGAATATCCGACAGTTTGACCTTGATAGTTATTTATTTATTTGTTTGTTTGTTTGTTTGTTTATGTTTTAATTGGAGCTTGTATATAAAAAGATTAAAGCAAAAAGCGCCAAAAAAGCTTTCCTTTTTTTCTGAGGATCAAGTTAGGTTTAGATGTAGGTGTAGGCAACACTTTAATTAGAATTGTGTCGATAGAACAACAATATTTAGATAAATTGTGTGTGTGTGTGTCTGTTTGTGTATGTGTGTGTGTTGTATAGATGCTGCTATTCCCCGGGCAGCCTCCCTCTCAGGCTGGACGCTACTCCGTGTCCATGAGCGGTGAGTTAATCATCACTGCTGTCCACAGTGAAGATTCTGGCTACTACATGTGCCAAGCCATCAGCGTGGCAGGAAGTACAGTCTCCAAAGCCTTCCTGAAGGTAGTCACTGGTAAGCACAGATATTTCCACTACTGGAGAATGGAACTGGAACTGAAACTGGTATTTGAACCCGGTTCTAACGGTTACATTCCTACAAATAATAGAAAAAAGTTCAATAAGAAATCTTGCACATTGTGCATTAACGATGTAATATTCATGTAAATAAGTAAATCGTTAATATAGTCATCGTCCTTGTTCGGATTAAACAGGTCACGTGTTCAAAACTGGACACAAGTACACACCGATGTGATTGACAAAGGTTTTTCAAATCATCTGATTAATTCATCTTATACTATTTATGGATTTCCGGTGCCTAGTCTAGATTATACGGTATTTACCCGCTGAAAAATATGTAGAGATTTCACATTGCTTTTCCAATAGACTCTGCCACTGTTCCTCTGCAGGGTTTGGCATTTAGCACTCGCTTCTGATTCTGTAAAAGATAAAGAAAAAAAAAGCCTCTTCATAGTGGTAGGCTTTATATTAAACAAACAAAAATAAAAGGCCACTACCTTTTCAGAAATCCTGAATACAGATACACGTACTATATACCTGACCATCATACACGTATGTGGGTCATGCCCATACTGTGGAAGCACACAAGAGCACCTATGCACAATGGAGACATGGCTTTCCGATGCTGAAAGGGAAAAACACCTTTGTGCCTGACTGTGTGCCAAGCCTTCTCATCCAGCATCGGTGCCCAATCTCACTAATGCTCTTTTGGCTGAATGGTAAAATCCCCACAGCTACGCTTCAAAATCTAGTGGAACATAAGCGTGTATAAGTAGAATGATCAGACGTCCACATTCTTTTGGCGGTATAGTGTATAATAGGATGTAATAATACAGTTTACTGGCCTGTCAAGCTCCTGGCTGGCTCGCCACAAAAATATCTTCCTCTTCATGTAAGATATGGTGCTTTACAGTATAAAATTCGTCAAAAAAAAGGCTGCCAGCATTCAAATCAATCCACGTTCCTAAATTATTTTAGGCAAAAGTGACCATCTAAAAACAGCATTGCTTGATTTATTCTGCAGGGTCCTCAGACCTCATTCCCCCAATCATCCACCAAGGCCCGGGTAACCAGACGCTGGCACGGGGCTCCAGTGCCAAGCTCCAGTGCCATGTAATGGGCGTCCCACCTCCCAGCATCAGGTGGGAGAAGGACGGATGGAGACTCTCAGCAGATGGCGTCCACGTCAGTCTGATTGAAAATGGCACTTTACACATCAGCAGCCTGCAGGTATTTGATTTGATGGACAGTTCAAGGCAAAACAGACTGTTGGCTTTTATTAATGGGTTGGAAATCGAAAGCACATATGATGTACACATGGCACATATAAAGGCAAGATGACTAGACTTCTCAAATCAAGTGAAAAGTTCACAAAAATACACAGCTAATGGGAGAGAGAGAAACATTGTTCTGCTCAAAAGCACTTACCATGACTCCACTGATTCGAATGGAACATAAAGTGTATTATTTGCCAGCTTTATTACTCTACATTTAAGGCGCATGTGTCTGGATACCATATCATATCAAGCAGTATTGCTATTTTTAGGATATTTAGAGGATCGACCCTTCTTTAAAATAAAATGATAGAATTTTATTCATTCTGAAGGAAATTCTTTTGCCAGAGACTGCTTCAGAGTACACAAAAGAAATAAACAGAAATAACATATATATATAGAATATACAAAAAGGTGCTTGAGAATTAAAATAATATTGCACATGATATGATTTTGACCTTGCCGCTACGCATTCTCCCAAAAAAGCAATACAATTTCCTAGCTTAGTGTTTGTTTTTAAAAACTGTTCACTGAGGAACTACAAGGGAGTTGAAGGATGGGGATTGATAGGGATCGGCTGATATTACAGTGTAGATGAAATTGCAATTCCCTTTATCATATTTGAATAAATAATAATTAAATATTAAATAAACGATCTGAAAACAGACACAGGTCAGGGAAAATAAGAATAGAATAGAAACAGAAAGCCCTTAAAGTCATTGTGTTGCCCTGCGAAGCACAGACAGACAGATAATGAGAGCAAGAATATAATAAAGTAAAAAAAATAAAATAGAAGATTAATGCATTGGTTTGGAATATAAGTGTAGCCTCTGAGGTCCAGAGATCTGGGGGTTACTGAGGTTACTGTTTTCCTGAATAACACCACAATCATCACGTCACCTTTGCACCCGAGACATTTACATTGATTATTATTATATTATTTAAATTTAAAGTCTTTGGGCTGTATTTTCCTCAACCATAGCATCAGCTCATTGTGTAGCTGTCATATTTTTATGACCTTCAACACGAGTGACTCACGGCAGAGCAAACCACAAATAAAAAACATTATTAACAGGGCACGGTTAGGTGAGCTGCGATGATATCCAATTATATCAGAACCGTGTTTCTTATTAACATTAAAGTTTCCTCTCATTATTTATCATCATATCTATACTGGTTTAGGATATTTTAACATTGGTTATTTTTCTTGGCTGTTATTCCACTGAGTCAGAGTCACGCGATGATGTTTGAGCAACTAGCGGAGGTAGACGGATGGAGAAATGTGTCCATTTTTATTGCCGGACTCCCACACTAGTGCACCGTGTCAGAATAAAACCGACTAAAACAGCGCAAAGACTCCTAATTTAAACGCGGCTCGCTTGCAGGTGACTCCCACTAACATTTCAAAATAATAGCGCACAAAATCTTTCCGCGTATTTATAGCGCTAGTCATGATATTCATTTGTAAAAATAAATCAATAATACAAGAGAGGAAACGAGTTTGTAAATCGCGCTCGGTCACAACCCTCTAGTCTGGGAACGCTGAGGTTAAGCCTGTAGACGTCAGGCTAATAAAGTAATGGGAAAAATATTGAAGAGTAAAACAAGCAGAAAGTCAGCGATGGATATCATCATTGATGGAGTGAGCTTCAGGCATATGCAAAGTTTCCTTTCTGTGTGGTTTATAAGCACTGTAAAAGGCTCTGTGGTGTATGCTTTATTGGTGTAAATAAAAGAGGACTATATTTACTGTATAGTTTGAATGAAAAGAAAAATATTACCAGATTTACACTTTTATCAGTGGAGCTGATTGAGTCATGAGTCACTACACGCTAATTATGTCTGAACACACTGTAAGCAAACAACATGTTGTGGATGTAAGACGAGTAGAAACAGATAAGTTAATGCTGGTTTAATTCCTTTTCTCTCCCCCCCCCCCCTTCTAACAACCTCCCAAAGAGCGACACGCTGTAGGTGTTGTAAACCATAACAACACAATTTTAAAAGGCTTCCAGAGCATCCATCATCCCGCTATTCCTCTAGAGTTTTAAATGGAAAATGGAAGCATTATCTTGCTTTAGAAAAGATCGCAGAAGGTTGAGGATTTTTTATTACTTGTTTCCCCAGCATTTCTTAAAATAAACCGTACTTCTTCTGTTAGCGACTCATAAGCCGCACGGGGGTTAGAAACGATCTCGATAAAAGCTCCCGATGTGGATTGCATCGCTGATGAATTTCAAGCGAGACGCCGCATGCGGCTATAGCTCACTCATCCCGTTCATTCGTTTCATTTCCTTCATTTAGTCATTGTTTGTTTCCTAATTGAGAGTTTTGTATTCAGTACACAATATGAGACAGATCGTTCCCTTCTCGTTACAGGCAGGTGTACAGTGAACGAGAGGAAATTGTGGCGCTCAGTTTAATGTAATTGTGGCTCGAGTGCAAATACTGCAGAATTGACAGTTTTTCTTGTATCAAATTGCGCTGGGAAACAAATCCAAATTGTGATTTAATATGCATTGTTGTGCAGTCTTTGCAAAACCTTTTACAAATTGGCTTGAGCCCAACAGCAACATGATGATTTTAATACTTGCACCGGTACGAAAATTGAGCCCATTAACTTGCCTGCATTGCGGATTGATGTCGGCAGCTGTTTAGGACTGTTCTTGATTGGTTCTTTCTTGTTTTTACTACCAGTCAAAAGTCTGGACACACCTTCTAATTCCATGGTCTTTCCTGATGTTTATTTCTTTCTACATTGTAAAACAATGCTGAAGGCGGCCGAAATACACAATAATCTCGTTTGAACAGTTGATATTGAGATATGTCTGCTATTGATGCTCTGTAAAGCCTTCATAACGCCTCTAATCTGAGGTGCTGTTAATTGGTGATTTCTGAGGCTGGTAACTCTAAATGAACTTCTCCTCTGCAGCAGAGGTCAGTTTTGGTCTTGCTTTACTGGGATGGTCTTCATGTGAGCCAGTTTCATCATGGTGCTTGATGGGTTTTGTAAATGCACTTGACAATACTGTTCTTGCAAGAACTATTCCAGAACACCTGACCTTCGTGTCTTAAAATAACATCTGACTGTTTTTTGTTGTCGTTACATATGGATTACTGAAGTCCATGTGTGTTATTTCATAGTTTTGAAATCTCCAGTATTGTTCTAGAATGTACAAAATAAATCCCTAAACAAAAAACATTGAATTAAAAGGTGTGTCCAAACTTTTGACTGGTAGTGTGTATATGATACAATTGTTGGGCGATGGTTAAAGCTCTGGTTTGTTGATCAAAAGATCAGGGTTCAAGCCCCAGCACTGCCAAGCTGCCACTGTTGGGCAGTTGAGCAAGGCTGACCCTGCGCTCTGAAGAAAACCCTCTAAGGACAGGATATATGAAGAAAAAATTTCACGTGCAGCAATGTACATGATCAAGCATAACATTATGACCACCTGCTTAATATTGTGTTGATCCTCCTTTTGCTGCCCAAACTTGCTGCACTGTGTATTTTGACACCTTTCTCTCAGAACCAGCATTAATTTCTTCTTCAGCAACTTTGAGGACAAAATGTTAATATATTGAATTTTTCCATTTTCATCAGTTGTTAAAACGATCCATCGATCCAAATCATTAGATCCTAGTTATGCGAAATGCTTTATGACTTATTCTGATGCTTTGTTCACACATACACCGATTTTATCGCTGCAAGTCGCCGTACTATGAATTCACCAGTAGGCGTTCCTACTACTGGTTGCCATAGCAATAACGTTTATCAGTGGGTGGCACAACTAGCATTACAAATCATGAAACATCCTGGAGGGAGATTTGACATTTGCATATAAAATCCAGCAGCGTGTTTATGCATCATATCATATGGAATGAACAAACAGCAGTGTGTTGCTCTTTGTACAGATCACATGCTCTCTGCTGTCTTGACCTCCATTGGGAGTCGCCACACCTGATCGCTTCATATTCGCAAGTTAAAATGTTTTCGCATCGCTGGACACGCCTATATCTAGTCGTCAGCAGTTGCTGTCATTTATGTATCTGGAAAACTGAAAATCAGTGATCTCCAGTCGCTTTATAGCTGCGAGTCGCTGCATGTTAGAATGTAGCATAGACTGCAAAATATTTGAAGTACTGAAACTTCAGCATTTTGACGACTTTCACAGTATTTTGATGAGTGTGCTCAAAGTTTCCAAGCATCCAAAAAGTACCATTGTTAATTCTTGCTCTGTATGTCACGTTAAGTTTTCTTTCTTTTAATTTCTCTTCGTCCATGTCTCTGTTCCGTACGGTTCTTCAGTCAAATTCCTATTAAGCGCACAAAATTGTATTAGTAATTAATGAGCTCGTTTAGAAATGTAAATAGTGGCTTTGACAGAGTGCCAGTTGGGTTTTTTTTTTTTCCTGGCCTCACCTGCTGTTTGCAGCTCTGAACAGAGCGTATTGGCTATAGTAATTAATTCAGACCGCATGTGATTTATAGTCTGGTGAATTCTAATTAGAAACTGTCAGGTGAAGAAATACTTTAAGCTTTGTCCCTTTTCAATACGGTTCAGTCACAGTGGCGAACGGTGTAAAGAGCCTTCTCTATGCCCAATACATCAGCGGAGTGAAGCGAATCTGTCATGCCGTGATAGTGTTGAACACGAGAGATGCATTAGCCTATCAAAGGCTTAGATAGCATAAAGAGATTTTTCCAAAAGTGGACTGAAATGCTTAATTCACATTACTCTGTAAAGCTGGCTTGAATACTAAAGCACTGGGCAGCACTGAACAAGCAGCTCGCCTTTCAAACGAGGTCTTTACATGACCTTTCGCAGGTCTCTGCAATTTTAATATCGTTTTGATGTAGCCACTGACACGGGCTGTTTAGATTTTAATATCAACTCATGTAATAATCTGTCAGCTTGCTTAGGCGCATGTATATACCTGCTCATTCATCCAGTTATCCAGTCAGCCAATCATGTAGCACTTAAGAAGATGAGTTGATAGGAAACCTGAGAATGGGGAAAGATCTCAATGACTCTGATGGTCGTTGGTGCGTAGAAGACTGGTTTTGTCACTGAGGACGATACAGGGGCAGGTTAACTGTCCAGAACTCTAGACAAAAAAAACAAAAAAAAAACAGGCAACAGGTATATAAAGTCATGAACCAGAAGAAGCAAACACTGACAGCAGGCTTGGATTGAACAGGACTCTAGGGAGACTGAAAGTACATGTCGCAATGTGGCTGAAACTAAAAGGGGTTTATAAAGGTGAGCAGTGTGTGTGAGACAATAGGCAGCAGGAGAGGTGTAATCAAAAGTCCGGTGATTGCTGGTCTGTTGTGGGAGGTGGAGTCCAGTGTGATGGGAAATTGAGTATTTGAGTTTGAGTATTTCAGGAACTGCTGCACTCCAGGGATTTTTATGCACAACATTCTCTAGAGTTTAAACAGAAGAAGAAGAAAAAAAAACACACATCCAGTACTGTAGGCAGAAACTCCTTGTTGGTGGGAGAGGTGGATGGAGAACAGAGGAGACTGGATGAAGCTGACATGAAAGCAATGGTAACCAAAATAACCAATTGGTGCAACTGTGGTGAGCAGAAATGCATAATCGCAGTAGATCCAGCATAATCCCAGCAGAACGTTAAACTGAAGGTTCCTGTATTTGCTGCATTGTGTCACACATGTGGCTGATTGAACAACTGCACGGACGATCAGATATCATTAGGTATTCCTAATAAAGTGGCCAATGAGTGGATACCCCTTGCAAATATTTAAATATCTCTGGATGGCTAGTTTACTGAGGTGGTTACGCTATTTTGAAAGCTGCCTGTAGATGATTTTAAGTGGCCTGCATGGCCTGATTTCAAGCTGTTAGACAAAGTCATGTACTCGTGCAGAAATGTTTGTCAGTTCCTTGGGTGACCTCTAATTCTCAGCAAACAGGCTGTATCTGCCCAAATGTCCCATTTGATCTGCTCCATTTGGATACGGAGCGCTGCTTGCAATTATCTCTGCCTGCTTTCATCCATAAAGTGAGATTATTTGGCCTTGACTGTTGCTAGGAGACCGACTCAGGGATGTACACGTGTGTAGCCTCCAGTTCCGCAGGAGAGACGAGGTGGAGTGGCGCCATCTCAGTGAGAGGTGAGACAACAAAGAATTCCTCACAATGAGAACTTTTTTTTTTTTGCATCCCAATGCATGCATTTGAAATGGTTTTTCCAGGCTTTAAGGTTACATGCTGGAAAAAAAAAGATGTGTCCGAGCGAGAGAGGTTTATTCATATAAAATCATGAAAAAGAATAGCATGAAAATGAGGGTATAATAAAGGGTTAAAGCCAGAATAAAAATAATATCATTTAAACATGCACGCGGTAATTATGTAAAGTTATGCGTCATTAATATAGACCTGGAATTTGAATTCCAGGCTATTTACATATCATGGGAATGAAAATTTTTATATAAAACGCCTAAGAGCATCTCGTAAACTTTAGTTGTGAGTCAGTATAAGAAAACCCTGGATGGTATTGTGGAGGAATTCAGGAAAAATTGGGTTTTGGCTAAAGGTTTTAGTGCCTGTATGAGATATTTTGACACTCATCTTCAAGAAAAATTCATATTTCAATTCAGTTCTATAGCCCTTTAAGCAAGGGACTATTTTTTTTTTGCAATGGTCACGAAACCATTTGCTTTACAGAAATCCGGATATAAAATTTGAATTGAAAATTATCTCTAACGAGCGAGCCGGAAGCGACAGAGGCAGAAGAAGACAAATTCCCTGAGGCGACAACAGGAAGAAACCTTGAAAGGACTCAGACTCAGAAGGGAAGCACATCCTCTTCTGGGTGACAGAGAATAGTGCGATTAAAGATCATTCCACTTCTATAACCGTATTCTACATGTATTATTTCAGCTTCTTTTTTTGGAAAGATCACGTTATCCAGTTAAACAAACACTGCAGTCTGAAACTTGAGAGCTAAGTGTGATTTTTTTAGGCGTAAAAACACAAGGTTCCCTTTTCGAGAGAACTCCATGCTGTGTCACGGCTGACGCTGTGGAAATGCTTCCCATAGCACCAGCCATGATGCAGCATCTGGTTCTCTTGCATGGTTACATACGTAACCTGGTGTAGTTCCCTTTCGAGGGAACATGACGCTGTGTCATGGCTGATGCTATGGAAACGCTTCCCATAGCCTAAGCCATGATGCAGAGGTTCCCTTCCCAGGGAACCGGGTTACATATGTAAACCGGTGTAGTTGTCCAAACGAGCAGTATAACTGACCCTAAGGTGTGTGTGTGTGTGTGTGTGAAAAAACAACTTTTATTTTTGCAAAAATTAAATTGATGTTTGTTGATAATTTTATATGGCTATGGAATGACCTGGATAGTGAGACAAAAACGTCTGTGTTCCAGATACAGAGACGTCGTCCCTGGTCCGGCTCTCTCAGACCCTGCAGCTGCCTGGACCCCCGCTGAAGCCCGCCGTGACAGACGTGAGCCAGAGCAGCGTCACACTGACGTGGCAGCCCAACCAGCACGAAGGAGGCGCTGCTGTCACCTCCTACATTATCGAAGCTTTTAGGTAAAGATCTACACTGGTACTTTCACGCCAATTCTCACCTCCAGTGTGTATTGTCTGCGTGTGAGCGTAATGAGTTCCATGACGTCGCGAGCGTGAATCACAAACATTTATTTCAACGCTGTGGATTTTTTTTTTCACTGTTCAGCTGAAGTGATAAAAGTCTGTAAAGCACAGCTCTGATAGCAGCGCCTGGAACTCGAATCCCAGGTTCGTATTAACGTGCTCCTTCTAATATCTGAGCGTTCTGTAGTAACGGCTCATTCACAGGGACTTGCATGGCAGATGCTTCACAAAAATGTATTGCTATTTAATCAACAAAAACATAGAATTGTTGATAATGTTGATAAGATGAAGCTTCTGTAAATGTTTATTTCAAATTTGCATACTGTATGTGTAATAAGATGGAGGCTTAGATTGATGCAAATGCAGGTACTGTGACCTAAAGATACAGAAATCATGAAGGTGGCTTTGGACTGTTTTGCACTCGAGTCCAGATCACTCTTTAGATCAATTTTTTGGTTACACAATTGACCATATAGTGCACAGTTATAGAAAGGCAATGATTTATAATCATGCTCTCCAGCTGAGGACGGCTTCCTTTATGAGCCTGCTTCCTCTCAAGGTTTCTTCCTCATATCATCTCACCATCATCTCTGGCTTTCTCATCATGGATAAATCTAAAACTATAAATTGCAATTGCTATACAAATTAAATTGAATGGGATTTATTAAAATAATAGCAAATAGTCCAACAAAACTAGGCAAAATTTGCAGCCAAAGAAACAGGAGATTAGCAGTGGGGATGAATTAGGCTAGGCGAGGCTAAGCGAGGAACGCAAACACATTAACAAAGGCTTGGGATCATTAGAACACAAGGTAAGATGAGCAGATACTTCACAAAGTGAGACTCGGTGAATGTCTCATATACACCAATCAGGCATTACATTATGAGGCAGGTGAAGTGAATAAGACTGAAGATCTCTTCATCATGGTACCTGTTAGTGGGTGGGATATATTAGGCAGAAAGTGAACATTTTGTCCTCAAAGTTGATGTTAGAAGCAGGAAAAATGGGCAAGAGTAAGGATTTGAGTGAGTTTGACGAAGGGCCAAATTGTGATGGCTAGACCACTGGATCAGAGCATCTCCAACACTGCAGCTCTTGTGGGGTGTTCCCGGTCTGCAGTGGTCAGTATCTAACAAAAGTGTCCTTTAAGTCCTGTAAGTTGCGAGGTGGGGTCTCTAGGGGAACTGCTGATAACATCTTGGTGCCAGATACCACAGCACACCTTCAGGGATCTAGTAGAGTCCATGCCTTGATGGGTCAGGGCTGTTTTGGAAGCAAAAGGGGGACCAAGACAATATTAGGCAGGTTGTCATAATGTTATGCCTGATCGGTGTATAAAGGGAGGCTGTAAGAGTGTGAGTCTCATTAAAAGTCCAGTGAACTAGAGCGAGGCTGTATGTGTGTGTGTGTGTGTTTTCTGGGATTTGGACTACTGATATAAAGGTTCTGAGGACCACCAAGCTGCCACTGCTGGGCCCCTGAGCGAGGCCCTTAATCCTCAGTTGCTTAGTTTTATATAAAATGAGATGAAAATGTAAGTCAGTCTGGATAAGCGCGTCTGCTAAATTGCAAAAATGTAAGATGTTTGGGTTGTCAGTGCTTTTTTCTTCCACTGGAGAGTCTTCATTTCCCAAGGGCTTTGTGTTCTCAGTAATGTAAAGTTGCCTTTCTTCAAAAAGAAAAAAAGAAAAGAAGAGAAAAGAAAAGAAAAGAAAAGAAAAGAAAAGAAAAGAAAAGAAAAGAAAAGAAAAGAAAAGAAAAGAAAAGAAAAGAAAGAAACAAAGAGCTCAGTGATGGATTCACTGTTTATAGAAGCTATAATATAAGTGATAACAGGAACTTGTTAAATATTCTTAAATATACCATATACTATAAATAGACAACATCCTAAAAATATTCTTTAGAATGTAGTCTAATAGGGAAATAATCACGGCGGTAGTAACAGTATCAGATCGGGCCAATTCACACCACTCCATCACTGGTTATTTTTCTATAGCAGCGTGTTCCAAATGCCTTCCACTTGACTTCAAGCGTCTAGTAAACTCGACTCTTTGCAGTGAATGCTGAATGAATGAAATGTATTTCTTTTTATCAGTCATCTTATAGTGTGATTATACCAAGCTTAGATTAGTTTACGCTCAAGGATTACTTTACACTCAAGTAGACCACTGGGTCTTGCGGGGTCATGTCAGTACATAACGCTGTTTTCTATCACACCTTATTTATCTGAACGAAACATTCCCCAGCACCTCATTGACATGAGACTGTTCTTTTTTTTCCCCCTATCTCTGTATGACTACGTTAGGTCTAGATATTGTCACTCAATTCATTATTATTTAATTTACCACCAAGTGTCGAAACTCATTATTACATGCAAATCAGCTTTCAGGTACAAAGACAGTGCGCTAGGGCTAACCCCATCCATCACACATCATTGTGTTAGCTCGTTCAGTTGCTCTTTCAGAATGGTACGTATTGTCGAAAGGTCTCATTAGGGTGATGGCTGTTGGAGCAGCTCTATTCAGAGGCTGTCATGCTGATGGAGGCTCAGGCTACACAGGAGAGCGCCGGCTTTTCTGTTGCAGAATCCCTTTAATGCTCTTTTGTTTAGCTCCGGAGCAATATTTTTAAAAGGATATTTATGTTCTTGGCTTTTTGGGATTAGTTTTGATGATGAGTCATTCTCAATATGACATAATACCAAAATAATATTCAGGTCATTTTGACCTGAGAGAGTAGCAAGATGAGGTAAAAAGATTAGAAGATGGGAAGTTGATGATGAATGTTCCGGTTGTGTTGCTGTAAAATCCACAGATATGGTCTGGGGCATCGGTACATTCATGGTGGGGTGTCAGCGAGGTTAGAAGCAGAGGTCAAGTCATTACTTAGCTTTGCTTTGACACCTTATTACGGATGTGGTCTGATTTATAGCGTGGCCTCTTCACACTTCACACAGAGTTTGCACATATACGGTACTGTCTTCCTTACCAAGCCTTGGCCTGTGTTAGGAAGGCTCTTCTCACACACATGTAGTAGCCTTTTTTTTTTTTTTAAATAAAATGGGAAAAAATGCGATTAACTTTCAGGATAGTTTACTGGCTCAGGCTGACGTGGTAGGTTCCAAAGGAGGTTCATTAGAAATCTGGGAACTTAACGCCGATGAGACTTTCACACATATCTTTGTCTAATAATGTGTATGCATTACCACCTTCCGCAGAAGCGCAGATTAGACCAGTTGTTTTGCAGCTTATCCGAAGTTGTGTGAGAATAAAATTCTATGAAAAAAGCCTTTTAGTCAGAGAAAAGCTTGTATTATGATACAGTAAACAGAGTGTCTAGTGTAGAAACACAAGAAGACAGCAAGTGCGTCTTTTACAAACTGCCGCATCACAGGGCTGTGTAACACACTCAGAGGAAAGTGCTGACGATGCTCTTCCACATACATGAGCTTACCGACGTCAGAGACTGAATATTGGTCAAGGGATAGTAATACCGTCTCCTGTCAATCAACTACACTAGCCTGTGAGCTCATGAAGGCAGAAGACCAAAGATAGATGTCTATACTCTGTATAGTGTGTTGATGTGTGATAATGGAGACCTAGCTAGTGGGTGGGACTAAGATCTTTCTTCAACCCTAGAAGTCTACCTTTGTGTGAAATTGCTTATTATTATTATTATTATTATTATTATTATTATTATTATTATTGCCATTGTTGTTATTGTTAAATTTATTTATTTATTTATTTTTGAAGCATTTTTGGATTATCTAGATAAATCCCAAAGATCATAGGGCTTTAGGCTTCCCATGATATGTTAAAAACAAATTTTCTTTTCGCAAAGAAATTCATTTTCAACCCATTACACAGCATGTTTTTGCCTACACTGAGATGGAGGATAATTAGTATGCTTTGTAATGACCCCTGGGCATTCAGTTCCACTGACTTGCCGGAATTTTCACATTCATTGTGTTTTGCAGTGAAACTCCTTGAATATAGTTCATAGACTGATTAAATTGCCAGCATAGACCGAGAAATGTAGATTGACCCTTGGATTGTGTAGTGACCATACCAAGGGAATTGTGAACTCATTTGCACAGGGTATTAACTCTTTTTCCCAGACCCACCAAAAATATGGTATTTGTTTTTGTTTGTGTCCATGTTCAGCACTGAATTTCTTTGCCATGTCACGTTCCACAGTAGTGGGTAATGACTCATGTGAAGGAGATGCTCAGGGCTTTAAGAATCTGTAGTTTTTCATAAACATTTCTGTTTATACTTTGCCTACTAGGGGCAACATATTCATAGAAAAGTTCCAAAAAACACAAATGTTTATATCATATGGTGATATCAAACCCATCTCTGCTCTCCGAGATGCTCCAAGTGTTTTGTTCATAAACATCTAAAATATGAAAAATTTATTGTCTTAAAACACTAAAATTTATCTGTGTAAGATAAAAACAAAACATCTGACACTGAAAGCGGAAAGCGTCCTCAATCGTTTTATATCAGACTTGAGGCGATAAAAATAATTCATTTGCTTGTACTGATTGAAAATGGCCATTTGTGTCCCCCAGCCGAAGGAAATACCAGAGTACTGGTAAATAGGGTTCATTCAAACTCAGCCTTGTTTTACATTTGTGCCACTCTGTGCTGCATACCAAAAAACATAATGCTCTACACAATATTCCTATAAACATGTATATTCATATATAACTGAAAAGCGAAAGCAATGACGTGTTTTAGTTGCTCTTTTATACGATTTTATATCTGACTCCACCAGGTAGATCATGTTATGTGTAAAATCCTGTTTTCTTGTTTTTGTTTTCCAGTCAGTCAGTGGGAAACACATGGCAGACTGTTGCAGAGCAGGTGAAGCAGGAGAAACACACAGTGTCCGGTCTCATCCCCAACACTGTGTACCTTTTCATTGTGCGTGCAGTGAACTCGTACGGCCTGAGCGACCCGAGCCCCATCTCAGAGCCTGTCAGGACGCAAGGTGAGATTTTACTGAAATCTTTTGTAGTGCTGAGCGATGAAGACATCTACACATATATACAGCAGCCTTGTTTACACCTTGCATGGACATGGTCAGTGCTCAAAAAAATATTTATAAAAACAAAAGGCATGCAGTCCAGACAGAATGTGACTGGCTTAGCCAGGTCATCTCTGTCAGCAGTGCACTACGATTGGATCTCATGCATTATTTTTGAATGATAAAAGGAAATACACAATCACTAATACACACAAGTGTTAATAAAAAGGCTACATAATACACCAGTCAGGCATAACATTATGACCACCTGCCTAATATTGTGCTTGTCCCCCTTTTGCTGCCAAAACAGCCCTGACCCATCGAGACACGGACTCCACTAGATCCCTGAAGGTGTGCTGTGGTATCTGTCACCATGATGTTAGCAGCAGATTCTTTAAGTCCTTAAAGGATACTTTTGATAGATACTGACCACTGCAGACTGGGAACACGCCACAAGAGCTGCAGTTTTGGAGATGCTCTGATCCAGTGGTCTGGCCATCACAGTTTGGCCCTTTAGGTCAAACTCGCTCAAATCCTTACGCTTGTCCATTTTTCCTGCTTCTAACACATCAACTTTGAGGACAAAATGTTGACTTGCTGCCTAATATATCCCACCCACTAACAGGTGCCATGATGAGGAGATCATCAGTGTTATTCACTTCACCTCTCACTGCTCACAATGTTATGCCTGACCTATAAGCACTTTGCTAACAGACAGATTGTCCAGACATCCTTTTCAGCAGCAAACTTTGTGTACACTTTGTTTACCTACATTTACTTTGATTCCTGATACTGATTCTATACATCCCTCATTCTCATAGATAGAACGCAGCATACTTTGTTACATACATATTATCCATGCAATTGTGAAGTGCAAAAGAGTCAGCTTGAGAAAAGCCTTTGGATGGCATTGTGGAGGAATTCAGGAACACTCAGTAAAGAGGAAAAATGTGGATTTGGCTAAAGGTTTTTCTGCCTGTAAGATTGTCCAAGAAACAAATTCACCAAATAAAAAAAAAAAAACAGTTTCAATTCAATTCAGTTTCAACTGTATAGCACTTTTAGCAATGGACACTGACACAAAGCAGCTTTATACAGTAGAAATCCAGGTAACAGCAAGAAACCTTGAAAGGAACCAAATTTTAAAAGAGAACAAATCCTCGTCTGGGTGAAGGACTTTTTGATTATAGATCACACCACTTCAATAACTGTATTCTACGTATATTATTCCACCGAATCGATTTAAATGTACTTTTTCATCTTGCCTGGGTAACCTTCCTGCAAGGGAAGTTGTGTAAGGAGCCAATTTAGCAAAAACAGCGATGTAAAATATAAACCTCGATTTTCTCACACGGTGAACGACAGACTTTGATCAAACTGTCGGATTGTTGCGTCACGTACACAGTAGCAAAACAGGCTTAAGCCTAATTAATTCAGTTTATAATCAGATACCCAGCAAAATGTCCAACATGCTACTGCACTGGGTTGAAATCTTTCGTTGCTATTTACATACAAATGAGAAACAATTGGAACAGCAAAGCCAATTAAGTTGTTTTTGCTGTGTAGACTGAAGACCTTTGAGTTTGAGATCAAAAGATGAGCGTTTTTAATTGCTATCTATATGTATATTTGTTATATTTGTAAAAACATAGAACCTAGCATGTTATGTATCATCCCAATGTCTAACACTGTGGAATATGGCAGATGTTACCCAGTTGTGCAGTGTTAGATCGATTGTTAAAACCCGAGTGTAAATAAACCTGAGTGTCTAATTTTAGCATTCAGATTCACCTGTGAAACCTGCTTTTGTTTAAAAAAACAGGATAATTCTACATGTAGATGTCTATGGGAGAAAAGCAAGCTGAATTTTGCAGCTGAGAAAAGAGGGAAAAATCAATCAGGGGCTTTGCAAAAACACTGGGCATAGCCACTACAACAATTTGGAATGATCTGAAAAACGAAATACACCACTGGTGTACTAATAACCAGGTGTCAGCGAAAGAAAACAACAGCAGTTGATGAAAGAAACATTGTGAGAGCTGTGAAGAAAATCCTCAAAATACAGTGGAGTATACATTGGTTCTGGAGGCGAATGTAAATGCAGATAATCCGTTCCAGCCGCCCAAAAACATGAGCAATATGACCAATACGAAGCGTATGTAAACTGCTTACAAAGAACCCAAGCCAAGCATTCCATGTTAGGGGTCCTCACAGGAAGTCGTGCCACCAAGCTTGGGCTAAAAATAGAACAGATCACCCACGCCACCAATCTGTCAACAAAAAAACGCCTGAAAAATCACCTAGCTTTTGAACGCATGCCGAAGGCAATGTTGGTATCGTGGGTTGACTCTTTCCAAACAGCTTCCACTGACTGAAAAAAAATTCGCTTGGCTTTCCACTGACGCTAACAAGTTTTGAACAGCTCCCGGGCGTACGCGCGACGGTTCAGTTCGGTTCGTTAGTATGAAGAAAACGCTCCATATGCCAATGCAGGTTTCTTGCAAAATTGACGAGGTTGATGACGAGCTTCCCCTGTAACAGTCTGTGACAACAGCAAGAACCTCCACAGGGCAGGGGTGAAGGTATCACAAAGAAGACATTCATAGAAGAAATATAGAGGTCATACCACAAGATACAAACCTGTCACCAGCAGTAAGAATCAGACAGCCAGATTGGAATTCAAAAAGAAGTACAGAGATGATCCACAAAAGTTCTGTAACAGGATTAACCTCTACCAAAGTGATGTCAGCTCATTTGTCAAGCACAGTGGGTGGAGTGTCCTGGCCTGGGCTTGCATGGCTGCTTCTGGAGCAGGAACACTAATGTTTATTGATGATGTAACTCATGTTGGCAGCAGAAGAATGAATTCCGAAGTTTACAGGAGCATTCTGTCTGCCAATTTACTGAGAAATGCATCCAATCTAATCAGGAGGAACTTTATCATGCAGCAAGACAGTGATCCAAAACACACTGCCAGCACAACAAAGGACTTCATTCCAGTTTTTTTTTTATTTTTCATGGAGAAAAGTAGAAGGTTTTAAACTGGCCAAGTAAATCATCTGACCTTAACCAAAGTGAGCATGGATTTCACCTCCTGAAGGGACAAACCACCCCAAACAAACACCATAAAGAGGCTGGAGTACAAACTGGATTAAATATCACAAAACCAGAACCCAACAGTTTGATGATGTCACTGATGAAGATTACTAAATATCAAGTGTTCTTTACTTTCATGTACTTCTTTTCCTGTACTTTTGCTTGGGTAAACATTGGGTGGTCTAATACAAAAGGTTCTATGTTGTAGAAGCTGAATTTCTGTTGTGTCATTCAAAAACAAAGAGATAGATAGATAGATAGATAGATAGATAGATAGATAGATAGATAGATAGATAGATAGATAGATAGATAGATGGATGGATGGATGGATGGATGGATGGATGGATAGATAGAGAGATAGATAGATAGATAGATAGATAGATAGATAGATAGATAGATAGATAGATAGATAGATAGATAATGAATGCAAGGATGGAAGAAAGAATGGATGGAAGGATAGATAGATAGATAGATAGATAGATAGATAGATAGATAGATAGATAGATAGATAGATAGATAGATAGATGGATGGACTGGATGGATAGATAATGAATGCAAGGATGGAAGAATGGATGGAAGGATAGATAGATAGATAGATAGATAGATAGATAGATAGATAGATAGATAGATAGATAGATAGATAGATAGACAGACAGACAGACAGACAGACAGACAGACAGATAGATAGATAGATAGATAGATAGATAGATAGATAGATAGATAGATAGATAGATAGATAGATAGATAATGAATGCAAGGTTGGAAGAAAGAATGGATGGAAGGAGAGATGTACTGGCCCAATGTACTTTTACAAGAAGTGAAATAAAACCACTACAACAGCCAGTATTTCCACATCCACTGTTTCTTTTGACTGATATTGTGGGTTGGTGTATTTTTGTCCATGGAATTATATAAATATTTTGAAAGCCAATATTAAAACTGTAATGTCAGTGAATGGCTTTAAAACTACAGAATTCATGTTGCTTTGTAACTATTACAATACAATATATAAGAACCAATTCCGGAGTTATTGACCTCTGGGCTGGTTTTGTAAAATTCACCCAGCAACTCTGCCCTCGGGTGAAATACGGTAAAGCTTTGGTAAGCAAAAATGATTATTAATGAAATAAAAAGATTCACTGAGGTGCACAGGTCATCAGAGCCTCAGACAGTTGTAGTAAAAAGAATTTTCAAGCCCACCAACTGCAGTTCTTTAGAGTCAGAGATGATGTGTGCTTTTTTTTAAATGTATTTATTTATTTTTGGGGGGAAGAATTTGTGCATTATGTACAAGTTGTAGTGGATGGGTTGTGTTCCTGGGGAGCCTTGTGAGCAGCAGAAAAAAATTCTGCATGTAGTAAATTAAGACTCGATTAAGATGGTCCTCGATAAATTAGATCTTATTGCTTCCTAAAAGAAAAATCATATTTTCATTCGTATCAGGAAAAAAAATGTGTAATCAAGTTGTGTGTGTGTGTGTGTGTGTGTGTGTTTCAGATGGCAGGCCTAGCAGCTCACCAATCGATCCCCGACGCATTCAGGCGGATTTAGCAGAGGTCACGGTGTATCTGCATCCTCCAGAGATCTTGACTCCCACCAGCATACAGATCACATGGACTGTAAGAAAACGTCTCCGTTATAGATGTGAATAGCGCGTTCATTTTCAGCTTAGCAAACCTTGAACAACGAGCGTGTTGTGTTATTTCAGGTTGAGCGTGAGCCTTACTACCTTCAGGGTTACAGGCTGCTGTACAGGCCGTCGGGCAGTGCCTGGCTGGTTCAGGACATAAAGGCAGGGTCCAAACACACAGCAGTGTTATCAGAGCTGCGCAGAGGCACAGAGTACGAGCTCAAAATGAGACCCTACTTCAAAGAGTTCCAGGGCTCTGACAGTGAGCTAGTAGTGTTTCGCACCCCAGAGGAAGGTATGTTTTTTTATATTAACTAATTCCTTTTCTGGTTTTATTCAGAGTGTACCAGATACCCTCCAGCTAGGAACAATGTTCCCTGAACCTACACTGTACCGCTTCCTGTATTGTCCATGGATGCCAACTCCAGTTATCTGACCCTAACCTCATTTCAGGATTCAGGGTTGGAGCTGTAGGGTTTTCTAAGCCAGCGGTTATTGAAATAAGTTGTGAACATTTTTTTCTGATGGCTCACGTCACCTCGGGACAGGTTTCTTAACGAAGTGTTTGGGGCAAAATGAAAACGGAACAAAAGTTAAAAGGAATGTTGAAGCTTGAACTTCATGAGCTTGGCTCAAAGCCTCGACTGAAGTTGTTCAGTAAAACGCTGTTTATATTGCAAGCTGACATTATTAAAGTGTGGCAAATGATTGGGATGTAACCAAAGAATGCTTTACACTGATCAGGTATGACATTATGATCACTGAGAGGTGAAGTGAATAAGACTGATGATCTCCTCATCATGGCACCTGTTAGTGGGTGGGATATATTAGGCAGCAAGTGAACATTTTGTCCTCAAAGTTGATGTGTTAGAAGCAGGAAAAATGGACAAGTGTAAGGATTTGAGTGAGATTTACGAAGGGCCACATTGTGATGGCTAGACCACTGGATCAGAGCATCTCCAAAACTGTAGCTCTTGTGGGGTGTTCCCTGTCTGCAGTGGTCAGTATCTATCAAAAGTGGTCCAAGGAAGGAACAGTGGTGAACCGGCGACAGGGTCATGGGTGGTCAAGGCTCATTGATGCACGTGGGGAGTGAAGGCTGGCCTGTGTGATCTGATCCAACAGACGAGCTACTGTTGCTCAAATTGCTGAAGAAGTTAATGCTGGTTCTGATAGAAAGGTGTCAGAATACACAGTGCAGGACGGATCAGGGCTGTTTTGGCAGCAAAAGGAGGACTAACACAATATTAGGCAGGTGGTCATAATGTTATGCCTGATCTGAGTATGTCCCTGCACTAGCTTTTATTATTTAATCCATGCAGGCTTAGTTTCATAAATCCTGCTGATAAATTAATATTTTATTTTGAGAATTTTAGCATAAAATATACAATTGTGTTGCAGTAGAATTGAACGAGATGAAGTGGGACATTCACTGCTTTGTAAAGAGCAGAGCATGAGGGATCACTAATGACTTGGATTTAATCAGACTTCTTTTTTTCTACTTTCTCAGTGCTAAGTGGCCCTCCTCAAGCGGTCACTGTGGTCCAGTTGGATAACAGCTCCACAGTGCAAGTATCCTGGGAGCCTCCCATAACTGATATCCAGGATGAGCCCATTTTGGAGTACAGGGTACAGAACTCTTTTCACCATCGTGCCCCATTTTTGCATTACGTTGACCCTGATACTGAGTGCCAGTCTGATGTCCCGTGCAGGTGTGGTGTGTAGGGAATGTGTCTGGACTTCAGATGCAGTTAAACCAAAGCGTGAGCAGTGAAGTCCTCCACGTGCTGGTGAATGACCTGGTGCCTGAGATTCTCTACAGCGTGCAGGTGGTTGCAGTGACCAGCGCAGGAGCTGGAGAACCCAGCGAGCCAGTATTTATTCTCATCAGTGAGTGCCTTCCCCCTGACAGCTGACAGCTGCCTCTGGAGCTCAGGGTGACATTTATTGGATGTTACAGATTGAACGAGAGAAACTTCCTACCCAATTGCTCATCATGTTCATTGAACTGCACTGCAGATGAACTTTGATAGATTGGGATATGTGATATTAATGCTTTTTTTACTACACGAGCAAGTCAGATTAACGTGGATCAGTATTTCATGAGACACAATATTTCAGAGCACATTTTAGATGATCTTTTCATTTGCATGCTTAATTTTCAGCCTGTAACAAAATGTTTTTTTTGTCAGATGGTTTCCAAACTTAAAGCTATTCACTTTTAGTGCCTTTTACTTTCATTTAGATCTGGTGTCGCAAACACAAACCTTTGGTGGTAAGCCGTTTATTGAGCTCATAACATTGGAAAACCACTCAAAATCTAAGGAACAAGGATCATTAAAGAGCTAGCAAATGATCCAATACACGTTAGGGAAATCCGCAAGGTCAAAAACAAGCACAGATCAATCAGGATATAATCAAGATCCAAACAGGATAGGCACAACCGTGTTCAAGAACGGAATATATTTAGTCTAGAAATCGGGTACACAGGAGCGTAAAGACAGGCTCGGTGAATGTCACAGACGTGAGAGACGTACTTCACAAATAAACAACTGATTAAAAGGTGCTTTTATACAGCGCTAAACCAAGCATACATAATTAGGATGGACACAGTCAGGATGATGTTGACTGCGAGAGCGTCTGTGCCAGCCCTGTTTGTAGACTGTGGTGAAATTTACTCTGTAATAAGTGATATAGTATTAAGTAATTACTATTTTTAGCATGTTCATTTTCTCTTTGTGAAATATATAACTGTTTTACTTATTTACATATAACTTTTTAAAATATATACACTGATCAGGCATAACATTATGACCACCTGCCTAATATTGTTGCCCAATTCAGCCCTGACCTGTCGAGGCATGGACTCCACTAGATCCCTGAAGGTGTGCTGTGGTATCTGGCACCAAGATGTTAGCAGCAGATCAAAAATTACAAGGCTAAAAGGATACTTTTAATAGATACTGACCCCTGCAGACCGGGAACACCACCACAAGAGCTGCAGTTTTGGAGATGCTCTGATCCAGTGGTCTGGCCATCACAATTTGGCCCTTTTGGTCAAACTCGCTCAAATCCTTACGCTTGTCCATTTTTCCTGCTTCTAACACATCAACTTTGAGGACAAAATGTTGACTTGCTGCCTAATATATCCCACCCACTAACAGGTGCCATGATGAGGAGATCATCAGTCTTATTCACTTCACCTGTCAGTGCTCACAGTCATGTTATGCCTGATCTGTGTAAATAAACCTAACATACAACCACATTCAAATAAAAAGAGGAATCCGCGTTCAACAAGCATACATGAATAGCCTCCAAGGAAAATAATGCACATTTGACATGAGCTTTAGGAAATCCCTGGTAGTCAGTGGATCAGAAACATCAAACATCTGATTTTTTCTTAGAAGCATCAAACCAGCTCACTTATGAATCAGTGCTAACAGTGCGGGGCGGCTATTACTGATTATTTCCATTCTTGTGATTTTTTTTTTTCCTCACAAGATGACCCCTACTGTTGGAAAGCAAAGTGTGATTGAAGTGTCAGTTCTACTGTCAGCTGCTAATTATGTTGGTGGTCACACAAGGCCATCTGTCCATCTAATGTGAGTTAGCTAGACTTCTCCAGACACCAGAGAGAGAGAAGAAAGAAAAAAAAAAACCCTGATTGGATCATATTTCATTTTTGACATTTGAAGACTAATGAAACTCTCACTATTGTACCAGCAGAGATTAAATACATTAACTTAACTGACTTTTATACTAAAGAGCAGACCGTCTGCTATAGAATACCATGAAGCCGGATTGCGGAATGGAAATCAATTACTTGACCTGAACCTTATTTCACATGCGGTTTTCTGAATACGATCCACGGCATCACAGGATTTGCCGTCAAATTAAAGCTGACATTCTGCACTTTAGCATAATGCGTGTTAAATTACTTATAAACCGTGCTGTAATTTAGATTTAGAGTTAGAAAATGATGAATTCTTCTCCTGCGCTGTATGACATACAGTATCACTAATTTGACACAGCTATTTTGATGTCAGTGCTGTTATCTTTTTTAGAATCCCATATATCTGACAAATCTAACATAACATTCAGTCATACCTTCCACTCGATGACACTGAACAGCCAAACTGTCATCCTCATGCCTCTCTTTCTCTTCTCTCTCTCTCTCGCTCTCTCTCTCTCTCTCCCTTACTGAAGCCCCTGTGGGCGAACCCTCATTGCCTGTGCTGAATGATGACAGCAGCAGTCTTTCGGAGCACATCTCGGTACTGTTCAGACAGCCAGCTTTTATTGCTACTCTGGGTTCAGCCTGCTGGATGGTGCTGATGGGCTTCAGTGCCTGGATCTACTGCAGACACAAGAGAAGGAAAGAGCTTGGCCATTATGCCACCTCTTTTGCCTACACACCTGCTGGTATCCTGAAACGAAACATACCACACTGCTGTTATTTTTCTGCCAGAAAACAATTCCAGTGTTTTAAAATGTTGACCCAATTTTGGTGGTCAGAACCTTTAATCTGTTCTGTTCAGCATTGTTTTTGCACTAAAAATTGTGTGCAATAAAATGAAAGACTGAACAAATCTCTCAGAGAGCTTAACGAATCGTACTGTACCCTTAATTTCCGGCATGAATATAATGCTTTAACCTGTTTTCTTGCTTTACCTACTCGTATTCTCAGTAGAGTTAAAGATGAATGGTATTAACCTTCGTTTTTTTCCCAGTCGGCCTCTCCAACGGTGACACCGCAGGACTTAGCAACGGAAGGTAAGCAAAGTCCATCTGCTTAGATTTTTTTCACGTGCCTTTTAAAAGTATCCTGTTGAAACGTATGTAATGATTTGTCTCTGTAGGCCATGCATGCTTGGATCCAACATGGTTAACTATCCCTGGCTGGCGGATTCTTGGCCAAACAACAACTTCAACCAGAGCAAAGACTCCATGAATTGCTGCACTGGCAAACACGACTCCACAGACAGGTTCTGCAACAGTAAGAGACTTCTCACGTCATAACAATGACTGTGACGGTATTTTATTTGTACCTTTTCTAGTAAGTCTTTATAATTTATGCATGATGGTGGTTTATGCTTATAGCTTTGGGACTTATGGTTAGTGTTAAACTAGCGGTGCTAACCAACTAAGTAGCTACCTAGCAGCTAATGTAGCAGCCTAATTAATGCTGTCTCACATCGTAACAATGACCGTGATGGTATTTTTTAACCTTTTCCAGTAATTCTTTATAATTTAAGGATGATGGTGGGTTACGCTGATGGCTTTGGTACTTGCCATTATGGTTAGTGTTAAACTAGCTGTGCTAATGAACTAGCTAGCTAATGTAACAGCCTAATTAATGCTGCATAGCAGATTTGAATGTTTACTAGATTCTGAATATATTTGACTGGTTATTATATTTCATTATTAACTCACTGACACAATCCATACCTGAATTAGTATTTGTTTTGTTATTTTTTGCTATTTATTGGTGGTTTAAATTGTTAAGGTGCTGGGTTGTTGATCAGAAGGTTAGGGTTCAAGTACCAGCACCACCAAGCTGCCAAGTTTACGCCCCTGAGCAAGGCCCTTAACCCTTTCTGACCCATAGGAGCTCCATAGGTCTGATCCTGCGCTCTGACCACGACGTGCAAATATGCGCGGAGGCGAATTTTCACTGTGCTGAAATGTATAAATGACAAAAATAAAGGCTTCTTCTTGTTGTTGATTAGTGCTGTGAATATCCCTATATCTATCTGTGTTTGGATTTAAACCTGGTCATTTTTTTATTAAATATAAATCATGTAACTATGTCCTCAGAAACATGAAAGAAAAAAAAAAAACGCCACAAAGGTAGACATGCAAGCAGTCTGAATTCTGGCTCTGACATTTCCTCAACCTCACCTACATCACTTGAATTCATAATTGGCCTCAACTAGAGATTTGTTCAGTGCTGTTTTGTTTTATTTGGAGCAGACTAGTAGCTTAATTTAAACAATAATAAACAAACAGTTGGATGAAAGAATGAGCGCTGCATCTTTACTGAACATCGGGAGTCTTTGTCCCGCAAGCTTTATATCTGTTCACTCACTCACACTCACATGAAAGTATAAACTATAATGCTTGATATGAATGATTTATATTTGAATTATGTACACATCATGTAAAATGTCATTTTTAATTTTTATTTTATTGTGTACTTTACATGCACATGAATGTAATATGGAGTTGTCCCACCCCTTTGCAGCTATAACAGCTTCAGCTATCCTGGGAAAGTTTAGGAGTGTGTTTATGGGGATTTTTGACCATTCCTCTAGAAGCGCATTTGTGAGGTCAGGCACTGATGTTGCACGAGAAGGCCTGGCTCACAGTCGCCGCTCTAATTCCTCCCAAAGGTGTTCTATGGGGTTGAGGTCAGGACTCTGTGCAGGACAGTCAAGTTCCTCCACACCAAACTCACTCATCCATGTCTTTATGGACCTTGCTTTGTGCACTGGTGTGCAGTCATGTTGGAACAGGAAGGGGTCATCCCCAAACTGTTCACACAAAGTTGAGAAAAAATTATCCGAATTGTTGGATGAAGCATTATGAGTTCCTTTCACTGGAACTAAGGGATCAAGCCCAAGTGCTGAAAAACAACACCTGAATTCAATGATTTGGAGGGGTGTCCCAAAACCTTTGGCGATATAGTGTATGCATCCATTTAGAACATATCATCAGTTCATTCCAGGTAATCCCTATATACAACATCCCTATATACAACACAGATCTGTAATAGAGAAAGGATGGACAAGCAGGCTAGCGGTTGTGCAGAGACAACTCTTGCCATATTTTAAACCAAGGAGAATGTGTCCCCTATCACATCAAGCACTGACTTTGACCTCCACTTCAAAACTGATTTTCTTCTCTTCCTTTATTCTCCAGCTGCAGGGACAAGCTTCCTGAGGCCAAACCAAACATACAGCCCTACATCCAACGAAGGCGCCATCTACAGCACTATAGACAGAGCTAGCGAATCACAGCATGACCTGAGTAGCGTTTACTCACATGACCTCTACACCAGCTCGCCAGTCTTGTCCAAACCTGACCATGACCAGTGGAGCTTACAGTCTGACCTCAGCTCAGCTGAATACGCCCAACTCCAGTACCCAACGACGGGCGATGGTACTGTGGATACATTTCACCTTCTGTCTTAACACTATTGACTTTATAGCAGTATGTCCTGTTGAACCAAGCAATCTTGTGTAATCTTATAGCAGTAAAATTGCAGGCTTTATTTTAAAATAACCATGTTCTTTTCCAGATATATCAAGATTATAATCTTATATATATACCTTGTCCTGACTTGATCATTGTCTCTGCAATATACTGTAAAATCCAATATAAACAATGTCCTTATGTTTTCAAGGATGAAACATTTCAAAAGTAAAAAATCAAATGTTAGATATTTTGTTTAAACATGCAATTGATCTGAACATAAGGTTGAAGTTATTAGATATTTACATAAGCCATGCTTGCCTTTACATATAAGATAATTATATCATTTTTAAATACATTTTTTTTAAATGTACTCTGCTGTTACAGCTACTGTGGAAATGCAGAAGAGTTGTGAGTCAGCGACGTATAACTGGTCCAACGTTCTGTCCCTGCCGCCGCCAAATACACGAGAACAGAGACAGCAGCCCAGGTCAGACCCAACAGAATGCACTGTCTTACACAAAGCCAAGAGACGAATTAAGACTTAAGAAAACAGCACCATGTTTCGAAGTCAAAAGTTCCAAATCTAACACTCAAGTTTTTTGACTCGGGAACATTTGATGCTTAAAATTGCACATTTTAGAGATGAGAAAAGATACACCGACCAGGCATAACATTATGACCACCTGACCACCTAATATTGTGTTGGTCCCCCTTTTGCTGCCAGAACAGCCCTGACCCATCATGCACTGTGTATTCTGACCCCTTTCTATCAGAACCAGCATTATCTTCTTCAGTTTGAGCAACAGTAGCTCGTCTGTTGGATCGGATCACACGGGTCAGCCTTCGCTCCCCACATGCATCAATGAGCCTTGACCGTCCATGACCCTGTCACTACTGTTCCTTCCTTGGACCACTTTTGATAGATACTGACCACTGCAGACCGGGAACGCCCCACAAGAGCTGCAATTTTGGAGATGCTCTGATCCAGTGGTCTAGCCATCACAATTCGGCCCTTCGTCAAACTCGCTCAAATCCTTACGCTTGTCCATTTTTCCTGCTTCTAACACATCAACTTTGAGGACAAAATGTTGACTTGCTGTCTAATATATCCCACCCACTAACAGGTGCCATGATGAGGAGATACTCAGTCTTATTCACTTCACCTCTCACTGCTCTGGATGTTATGCTTGATCGGTGTATATACATTTAATATTTACTAATATTAAAAAATATGTTTATTATGCAGATCTATGAAGAAATATCTGTGAATGTCCTCTTGGTATAAATTCACATGAGCTTGTTGAACATCCCGTTCCGGATGTATTCCCACTTTGCTGTTATAATGACCTCCACTCTTCTGGGAAGTATTTCCGCTCCATTTTGGAGCATGGCTGTGGGGATTTGTGCTCATTCAGCCGTAAGAGCATTAGTAAAGTCGGGCACTGATGTTAGGGCGAGAAGGACAGTGTTCCAGTTGATCCCAAAAGTGATCACTGGGGTTGAGGTCTGCGCAGTCCTCTTGTGCGGAACAGGTTTTGGCTTCTTAGTTCCAGTGAAGGAAAATCTGCATCATACATAGACATTCTAGACAGATCTTTGCCTCCGACTGTGTGGTGACAGTTTGAGGAAGAAGCGCATACGGGTTTCAAGGTCAGGAGTCATATATCCTTGGTTATATAGTGCATTTATCTTCTTCATGCGCTATAACTTTTAATACTGTATGCTGTTCTAAAATCCGCAGTCCTGTGTATATTCAGTTTATACGTGGTATCCCTTTGCTGCGTGTCGTTTCTTTTTCTTTTTTTTCTCCCAGATTATTTTTGACATCTTTCTTAATTAGCCAGCCTTGTGCTGGACTGCTCTCAGTGGACAGAACGCAGGTGGAGAGTAAATAAAGGACCCGTTTTATCTTCTTATTGTGACAGCTTATAACTTATAATGACAGAAGCTAATGAAGTTAGAGCCCAAGTCTAAGCTTCAGTGCCACACTAAGAGAACAAGCAGGATGAGACACAGGCCACCTGAGCATAGCCGCTTTATAATAGCTGCTGGCAGTGCGCTGTGCAATGAGACACATCAACTTAACTTCCTCCTCTCCTCACATCATGTTTGCAGTGTTGCCCTCTGGGATCGACTGGGTTTAAGAGGATTTTTGTTGCAGTGTTCAATATGTAATACCCATAAATCCTATCCACAAACAGCCCAAGGGTCTGTGGTCTTCTGATACTTGATCCATTTATTTGCTAGTCTGGTTCTCTGTCATGCTGTTGGATAATTACCTCAGGTCTCAGTGGGTGGGTTGTTATAATGTTTGTTTGGTGAAAAAACTCTTAAATGGGTCTCCAATTTCAGTAATCCAGGTCATTTCGATTTGTGGTAACCGGATCCTCTTCAGGATTATTATGATATGGATGTATGGTATATGTGCTTTGTCTCTTGGTCCTGCAGGTGTGAGGATGAAGAAGACTGGTGTGCTCCTTTACCGGAGAGGACGTATCAAATGGAGGGTTTGGAGAACGCTGCTACGTTGCCTCTGAGAGGGGAGCGCTGTGGGCGAGCTACCACCTACAGCCAGCCGTTCACAGCCACCCTAAACCCGTCTCCCAATGAGGAACTAATGCCAGTTAATCCACGTTTGCAGCATCCTGACTTACTGCTACGGTACACACTGTTACGGCTTACACACCTACACGTCAGCATCGAAACTAGCCCGCGTCCTTCCTGGCCGGCTCCAACATTACCAGATGGCTAGCAACCTGAATCAGCATCCATTCTAATGAAAAAATTAATGGCTAGGGAACAGGCAGGTCAGATGAAGGGTTTATGCAATGTACCCTCTATGCATATTAACAAGGAAGGAACAATTGGTATTTCACACAAGTTCTGAGACTTTGTACTTTGATAATAAAAAAAAAAGGTAATAGTGTGCTGTTCAGATTACAGCAGAGGTGGATGGTCTCTTGTTTCGAAAGATATATTGATATACAGTACATCAGTATAAGGGCATCATTTGCTGCTAACAAAGCAGATTATTTTGGATTTTCTTGGAACCCAGTGTGACTGTTTTCTAGCCCAGTATTTTAACCCAGACTGTAGATTGATGCAGCTTTTCAGCGACAGTTCTGTCAAATAAAACACCCCCATTGTTCACAGCAGCAGTGATGTGAAATACAATTGTGGGTATGGAGTGGGGGATTTCGTCTGTCATCATAATATCCCCCATAATTCTTTAATTTCTAATAGTTGTAAAGCTATTGATAGATGTTAGATAAAAATCCAGAGAACACTGAGAGTACATGCCTGTAGATTTCCATATCCTTTTAGCTTAGGATTGTTTTGCTAGCATGTAGACAAGCCACATTGTTATAAAATGGCTGGCTAGCTGTGATCCATCTTACTTATTCACGGATCATTAATTGTAGGGCATTTGTTGTTGTACCATAATTCATTTAATTACAGAGCGTGTCGATGTGCATTCGGTTACAAAGTCTGAATGTACGGCGCCTGTTGTGAGAGCCGTAATTATTGATACCATGCATGTGAGTGGCCAGAAAAGGACTATAATAAACATTGTACACCAGGGGTTTTCGGGTTTCATCTGCCAAGTCAGGGTCAACTGTAAAGTTTATGCTGGAAATTAAGCACACTCAGAGCTAGCTGGGTCTAATGAGGCATGTAGTAGCTCAGTGGTAAACGTGTTGGGCTAATGACCAGAAGATTGTGAGTTTGAGTCCCAAATCCAACAAACTGCCACTGCTGGGCTCCTGAGTAAGGCCCTTGTTGCTTACTTGTATAAAATGAGATTAAAATGTAAGTCACTCTGGAGAAGGGTGTTGGGCAAATGGTAATGGTCTTGAGGATCAAGACTTGAGTTCCTTAGTGTAATTGTTGTCATTTGGTAAAATCTTCTTGGGTTTGTTCTCCTCTAGCAGTAAGGGGCCATGTGCACCAAATTCCAAATTAACTCTCACCAACCTGGAATCACACAACAGCCTGCCCCGTCTGCCAGGCCACTGGAGAGATGTCTGCCAAGTGGAAAGGGCTCAGCACTTGAAAGGTAAACAATCTACCAGAATGATTTGTTTCAAAACTCTATCATGGATTAATATAGTATTACATTTTCTCTAATTATGCTCCTGAATAGGCGAGATCGCTTTGTTTGTGCGTGAGAAATCAATTCCATCCCCCACTGAGCAACCACGGTCCAAAAAGCCATCATCCAGAGATGGACCCCGGAGAAGAGAAACCTCAAAAACTGGAGGTCGAGAGACAAAATGTTTCTATTTCCACAGAATTAGGTGCTGTAGGTGTGGTAGGGTGCATGTAACAAACTGCTTATTTGTGCAGATCTGCCCCCGCCACCTGAACCCCCTCCCGCAGAAGGCTCTAAGGTCGAGCCGGCAGCCGCGTCGAAGACCAGAACACAGCCGCCTAGCCGAGAACGGAGGGCAGATCCGAGAACACCGAGCCAGTGGAGCACAGAAGGTCTGAAAACCTACTACACACTCACTAATAGGGTCAGTCACCCATTCTGTAACTAACGTCAGTCAAGTGCTGCAGGAATGCCAGATGAATTTAAACAAGTCTATTCATGTTTAAAGTCGGTCACAAACAAAGAGGCGCTTCCTCTCTCCTGAGGTCAGATTCCTTTCCTTTCCTTCAGTGCATGGTGTTTGAGTGTAAACGCTGCGTGTGTGTGTTTATATACAGATGAGGAGCTTATCCTTTACAGTGTGAATATGCAGTCCAGGAATCACATGTCCAGTCAGTGTTCTCCTCCTGCACCTTCCAGCTCTTGCTCTCGTCCCTACACAGCTTCCCACACCAGGAGGAAAAAAGAGGTGGGTTGAGGATATGGGCACAGTTCTGTGTGTGAATGATTGAGTCTGGACTAATTCGAAATAATTTCAAGCAGCTGAACCAGACTCCTTGAAAGCAGGCATATGGTATAGTTACATACACAAGAAGATATAAGACTGCATGTGTGTGTGTGTGTGTGTGTGCGTGTTGTGTGTGTGCGTGTGTGTGTGTGCGTGTTGTGTGTTTACACACTACTTGGTTCAATAGGCCTGAATTAGTTAATTACAGTATTTACTCACACAGAACATACGGCGCAGTAGAGCAGAGATCGATCTCAAACACAAAGGCCATTTAATCACAAGGTTCATAATTGACCTTTCATTGACAAAACAGAAACACGTCCTCAAGTAGGAGTAACGTAAGTAAGATCTGATTAGCCAAAACATCATCACTATGTTTTTGTGTGGTGAAAAGCAGGAGATCGTCTCATGCATCTTTGCGCTGTCTTCTGTCCTCTGGCATCAGTTTAAATCATCACATGTTTGTTTGCTTGCAGAGCGAGTGAGTGGAAGACGACGACGATGATGATGATGATGATGAATTTCTACTCGGTGTCCTACTGTGCCATGTGCTCCAATAAACCTTTATTGCAAATGATGTCCAGTAGAACACAAGAGCCATACAAGTGTATGTGATTCCCATCCACCTCCTTTAAGCTATTTATTTATTTATTTATTTACTTATTTACTTATTTTATTTTATTTTATTTTATTTTATTTTATTTTATTTTATTTTATTTTATTTTATTTTATTCTGGAGTTATTTTTCTATGATTCCTTTCCTATGTTGAACCTCTGCTTTTATGCCTCTAATATTTTGAACTATGCTTTTGTGTGTGTGTGTGTGTGTGTGTGTGACTGAACAACAACCGATTTTTGCCAGACAAAGATATTTCTGAATGTATTTTTTTTCCCTTTCTATTTACCTTGATACCTCGATGTTTACATTTAATTCCACGCTGTTTATCTTGTGTAACACTAGAGTCTCTGCGTCTAAAACCCATAACGGTTTTTTTAGGGTAGAATAGTACAGCAGTTTAAAATCCAGCATCTCTGCTTCAAATCCGTCCACACTGCAAAACTGTCATGCGCTCGGGAGAGATGAGTCTCGCCTGCTGAGCCGCGCTGCTGACATACACACATAACCGAACTGTGCAAGCTAAAGTGCTAATGTTACACACTCTGAATGGAAGTAAGCAGGGCATATTAATATTATATGAATGACATGGCCGTGTTGAACACATTAGCATTGAAATTGTCCTCTGTCGTACAGTATTTTGGATTGTGCAAGAAAACACAATAAAGAAAACATTGAAATACAGTTTTATATTAAAATAATAAATAAATGTTTGTCTGGCTTCTTCTTTTATGAACTGGTTGCAGTGAATGAACACTGAACATTTCCATTCCAGTGCACTGCAGAGTTTAGGCACAAGACAGGGTTTTTTTTTTCCCCCCATTTACAACCTTTTTGCTAGCATGTTCCTGTGCAGAAGTTTAATAAAGTGGCGCAAAAGGCGGCATAACGCTCAAAATCTGCCAACACCGTGGGATTTTTAAACCTATTTTTGTCCAAATAGGTGTGTGCGTCACTGCCTGCACAAGATCCCCCTGGAGACGAAGGGATATTTTCCTCACTTCAAGCTCAGAGTTATAGGTCTTTTCCCATTTCTAACAAGAACGTTTTGCTACCGGTCTTCAACATAAACAGACCGGTTCGCCCGAATCCTATCTGAAAACAACAGAATGATATTATTACATTAGACATAACTCTGGCTATGAAAGGTCAGTTTACAATAAAAAAAAAAAAAAGCATTTCTTAACTGTGTATAAAACTAAAAAATACAGCAGGACGGCTGGGTGCTCGTCAGGGACGGTGCTGAAAGGCCACCAATTAAAATTTGCATTCATGAAAATCCTGTTTTTTTTTATTTTTTAGGAACTCTTGACATTTTGTGAATTTGCAAATAGAGAGACTCATTAATGTGAAACTCTTGATATATCGAGCTCACAGCGGAATTAGTGCATTTATTTATAATCATTATAATGTGAATGAAATATAATTTTTCCGAAACTCAGTTATTAATATTTCATACATATTAATCACTCGAAAGAATGTAATCCAAAACAAATCCATCAGCTAAGACAAATATGAGTTATTATATTAAATGATTACAGCCTTCACAGCTTTGTGGCATTAACCTGAACTTAATTCATGGTTGAATAGTGAGCAATAAACAGAATTTAAATGCAGATTTTAATAATAGTCTTATTATAGTATCATTATTATTATTAGGACATGCACTCAAATGTACATTTTACAGTTTTATAACAAAAATCTATAATCACAGTGAGAGCTTTAGATTGTATGACCTTTGCCTCATGGAGTTCGTTTCCCCGCTCCACTCTGAGTACAATGATACATGTTCTCTCCTTGCTTTATGGGTTTCCTCTGGGTTGTCTGGTTTCCTCCTCCCTGTCCAAAGACATTTCATGTAGCCTGATTGGCATCTCTAAATTGTCTGTAGTGTCTCCCACACCGCTGCGTTTCCTCCACTGGCTTTCAGTAGCTGCATCAGATGCAAAACACTGACGCTTGTCTACAAAGCCAAGAATGGACCAGTGCCATCTTACCTCAAAGCTTTTATTACTCCTCACACTGCACCTCGCTCCCTCAGATCTACTAGCACTGCTCACATCATCTCTCAGGGTAAGAGGTAGGTATACAGGTAGGTATCTTCTCTGTTCTGGCACTGAGGTGGTGGAATAAACTACCCCTAGGTGTCCGTACAGCCGAGTCACTGACCGTCTCAAACGGCCTCTTCCTGAAATACTTAAACCCTCCCAACACAATATTTACGCCGACGGTATCCCAAATCTGTGCCCTATTGAACCAGTGTTAATGTATTCATTGAAAGAGACTTCTAAGCACTCTTGTACGTCACTCTGGATAAAAGCGTCTGCCAAATGTCAGAAATGTAAATGTATGATTGTGCCCTGTTCTGGGTTGGCATGTTGTCCCCCGAGTCCCCTGGGATAGTCTCTAGGTTAATGTGTAGGATAAGTGGTTGCTTTTTACTGTTAGAGCCACAGTGAAGCAGATTATTTGAATAAATCTACAAGAAAATCAAGCATGGGAGAGATCACATTCTGTATTGAGAACTGACTGACAAGCAGCATGAGAGTGTATCACCTTACAGCTCCAGCAGTTTGGGTTACTGTCTGTATGGAGTATCTGTACATGTTTCTGTACTGTGTGACTGTATGAGTTTCATCTGCCACCTCTTGAATACTTACTATTAGAAGTTGACACCCGGGAGTTGAAGATGAATGATTTATTAATCCTTTCCTTAAAAGTGTGACATAATTAATGTGAAGTGTGAATGTAACATGTGATCATGTTGAAGAGGTAAACTGCTCACTACAGCTCAGATACCACTTGCAAGCCTGGATGATTGATCATTCAAATGATATTTTATTTTAGATATTATATTATTTGATTTAATTCCATTTTATTTGTATAACACTTTTAACCAGATCATGACACACTTTGCTGTTGGCTTGATGAAGCAAGTCGTCTTCTTTTTGGAGGGCAGATAGGGTGCTAATGCTTCTGGAGGCAGGTGGACAGATAGGGTGCCAATACTTTTGGAGGTGAGTGGATACATCACCAGAATACACATTACCCACTTCTCTACATTGTGCCAAACATTTTGATATGTTATGTTTAAGATTCCGTGAATGCAAGTCTATTGGAAATTTTGGGATATTCGATCATCTGCTATGGAAAAATGAAAGTCTGATCGGTTCAACAATTTACAAAATTTTTTATGGAATTCTATGGGGAATAAAGGCCGCTTTGATCTTTCGTACCGGGAATACCGTAATTCTGATCGCTTAGAAAATTAATAGCAACAAACCTTAGAGAAGGATGAACAACTTTGAAGAAGTTTGGTGCGTGTAAGGATCTAACGGCCAAATTGTGATGGCTAGACCACTGGATTAGAGCATCACCAAAACTGCAGCTCTTGTGGGGTGATCCCGGTCTGCAGTGGTCAGTATCTATCAAAAGTGGTCCAAGGAAGGAACAGTGGTGAACCGGCGACAGGGTCATGGGCGGCCAAGGCTCATTGATGCACGTGGATAGTGAAGGCTGGCCCGTGTGATCCGATCAAACAGACAAGCTACTGTTGCTCAAACTGCTGAAGAAGTTAATGCTGGTTCTGATAGAAAAGGGTCAGAATACATAGTGGTGGGCCGTGCATTTCACACCTAGGCCTTCACTGGTGTCGTTCCTGAATTAATCCACCTCTATACCATCATTATGACGCCACGGCAATAGATACTAATCAACCATTAAATAGCAAAGTAAAAAAGAAATTAGTCTACAGTATTTCAGACCTCACAAGGAATAGTAAATTTTATTACAGTCCGCCTTGAAAATGCATTTGTAAGGATGTCTGCGACCAAATCGATTTCTTCACTTCTGTCAGCCACTGAGTTATATATATTTTATTTAGTTTGTGCGGTTCGCTGCCTCTGACTACTCCAATCGTATGTCTGCTAGATGGCCCCAGTGACGCCAACTCGAAATCTGATTGGTTAAGGTAACAATTTCATTGCCACTTATTTTAAGCTATAGGGCGCCTGCACTATTTATTCTGAAGGCCTTAAGGAAGATTTCTTTCACCCTGGCAACACATGATGTCATCCACTGGCTGAAATATGATTGGATAAATACTCTTATCATAAATATACACTACTGGAAGCAGCGCACCCAAGAGAACAATGAAATGTAGAGAATAGACTATTAGGAATAATTTAATACACATTCATAAAAATATATTAAAATGCAAGTCAGTGATTCAGATCACTCCTGTTTAGGCCAGCAGAGAAGGCCTTGCTGGCCCTGATGGCCCACCACTGCAGAATACACAGTGCATGTCGGGTCAGCGACCAACACGATATTAGGCAGGTGGTCATAATGTTATGCTTGATCTGTGTATGTTGCTTAATTGGATCTCTGCATGTTGTTTTCCTGTATGCTATTAAACATGTGGGGAATTGTTTTATGGGGGTCAGGCTGTCAAATGAATGTAAAATGTGACAAATTATTTTTAAATGGTTTTTCTAGAGTGCAGTTTAGTGGCTTTTTTTCGCTTGTGTGAGTGCAACCTCACCAATTTCCACAACAACTGATGAATTATTTCTTCTTAGTGAATGACTGTCTAAACCAGCCAATATAAACACACTTTCAATGGATTTTAATGGTGTAGCTCTTTTGTAGAGGCTAACAGCACTAACATAGGTCTAAATACCAAATAGAAAAAAAAAGATGGACTAAAAATAAAAAACTGGGTCAATTTGAAAGGCAGTGCCTTGTCCAGTCCAGTATGGATTAACCCTGTATGGGTTGATTTAACCCAACTTCTGATCTGGACCAATCTGCTTAGACCTAAATTGTGGGTGAAAAAGACTTCATGTTGTTATGGTTACTCTCTCTCTCTCGCTCTCTCTCTCTCTCTCTCTCTCTCTCTCTCTCTGTGTGTGTGTGTGTGTGTGTATAACAAGAGCAGGGTTTTTTAAATCATCATAAAAGAAGTTTCAGGCTGTGCTTTTATCTACTAAACACACCTAGTGTGAAAGAAGCCTTATTCACCAAAAACATGATAACTCAATATCGTATTTGAGCACATTTCAAAAGCATGTGCAGGGAATTTCAATCTGGGGTTTAGATTTAATTTGACTCCGGAGCTAGCAGGTATCACCAATAGCCATGTAGCTATTGTATGAAGAGCCTGGATTCTTTTACGTAGGTCTGCATCAACAACCCAGACTCCCATTATTATCAACCTATGAACTACTGACTCTTGCGTTCAGTGTTATTGATGCATTTCCAATTTGAAGTAGTGTGGCTAACGTCGTTATTTACCTTTGTCAGTGCAGCGAAGCAGCAAATTGTTCTTCATGGTTCTGTAATGCCACTGTAAGGTATTGAATACAGAACATTTTAAGAAAGAAAATGAAGAAATATTCTGATCAATGATGTGTCCCACTGTGCTCAGCGTCTTCAAAATCGACAGCTTCACAGCATTCTCAGAGTGGTCTCAGGAGACGATGGTTAGTTAAACTATGCAACTGTTAAATCCGAGACAGAGGTCTATAACAAAAAAATCGCTGTTTCATACCAGAACTGTGTTAGCAGTGTTACCATCAAACCCATTAACGTCAAGCTACCGGCTATTACATGTGCAGAATAACTGCACAGAGTGCTAACTGCAGAGAGTGAGCGGTGATCTCTGCTGGAGTGACTGGATTGTGTTTTGGTTTCATTCTTGTTAACCTTTAGAATTTCTGCCATGTTTTTTTTTTCGAACCATTACTTGGGAAATATTGTACAATTTTATACTTTATGCTTAATATTTTTGCTTGCCAAATATGTGCAGCTTCTCTGCTTTAGAGCAATTGTCCTTGACTGACCAGTCTGTTTTCAGTATCATATAATTTCAGTAAATAATAAAAAATTATATTCAACACAACCATAAATGACTGTTTAATATCCAGTGAAAATGAAGAAAGAAACTATATTTGTTGTTAGTTCTGACAGTCGGATGGTTGTTTCCATCTTGGACTGTGGTAGCTCAAGTGGTTAAGACTCTGGATTGTTTATTGGAAGATCAGGGTTAAAGACCCTGCACTGCCAAGCTGCCACCTTTGGGCCTTTGAGCAAGGCCATCAAACTCCAACCCCATCTCCCAACACCAATCTACTCCACCCCCACCCCCTGCTCCAGGCGCGCTGCATCATGGCTGACCCTGCACTCTGACCCCAACCCTCCAAGGATAGGATATGTGCAGTAATGTACACCGATCAGGTATAACATACTGAGCAGTGAGAGGAGAAGTGAATAAGACCTCATCATGGCACCGGTTAGTGGGTGGGATTATATTAGACGTATTATTGTGATGGCTAGACCACAGGATCAGAGCATCTCCAAAACTGCAGCTCTTGTGGGGTGTTCCCGGTCTGCAGTGGTCAGTATCTATTAAAAGTGGTCCAAGGAAGGAACAGTGGTGAATCGGCGACAGGGTCATGGACGGTCAAGGCTCATTGATGCACATGGGGAGCGAAGGCTGGCCCGTGTGATCCGATCCAACAGACGAGCTACTGTTGCTCAAACTGCTGAAGTTGTTAATGCTGGTTCTGATAGAAGGAAGAATCCAAAGAGGGACCAACGCAATATTAGGCAGGTGGTCATAATGCCTGATCAATGTATTTGTGATATATAAAGGCTACTTAACTTAAATCAGTATCTACTAGTGTTAAATATGTCCTTTAATCAGTCAAACACAAACTCTTTTTACTTTTGTATTGCTTTTGTCCTCCACCAAATATGCACCGCTGGGTTTTATGCCTTTGTTTCTGTATGTGTGCTATGTCATGAAAACACAGACTAATTTTAAATCTCAGAATTTTCCATCTCTAATTTCCTCTACACCTTACTCCAATTCCTTTTACCAAAAAAATTAATTTATTTACAAATTTTAGCAGCCAAAGAAGGCCAAGCACTGGTCAAATTTGTTTTAGCTTCCCCAAATGTGGTTATTCCGCCACCAGTTTCCACAAAGATAGAAGCACACAATTGCTTAGAATGTGTCTGTATCCTGTAGCTTTGAGAAAAACCCTTTACTTGAACTAATAGACCTAAAAATGTTCGAATAGAACTGCAAATAAAGTCATGAAGACGTAGTTTTCTAAGGCTGGTGTGGAGTGTCCTGCACAGACCCCTGACCTCAACCCCACTGAACACCTTTAGGATGAACAGGAAGACCAAGTCACCTCAGATCTCCTCATCGGGTTATATACTTTCGGCCATATGGTATATGTATATGTATGTCTATATAGATTCACAACCATTTCACAGAAATACAATACAATTCAGCAGAATACAGAGTGGTCAGGATGAATGCTAGAAATTCACAGTTTAATTTTTATATAAACTGACTTATGCAAAGTGCAAATTCCCAGTAATACATCATCTAAGAGAGAGTTTAATGTTTTTATAGGAATCAAGCTCAAAAGTGGAATGTCTTAGTTATTAATGACCTGTCTAGTGGGTCCCAGAAGGAGAATGTTGAAAAAGATGATATGCTGGATCTGAAGAATCAGAAATGATCTCCTTTACTCACTCAGGAGTGTTCTGAATAATATAAAAGAATTATTCATTTTTATATGATGTATGAAATGATGTGAAAGTTAAGGGAGGCCTGTTCCTGTTAGGACTTTGAAGTATATTGCTGGACTGAATATCTGATTTTCCAAATGAAACATATTACATTAATGGAAAAATTAAAAGTATAAAGTAATGATAAAATATGAACCAATATATATACTTGTCATCCACTTTATTACGATCGCCCACACACCCACACGTTTATACAGTTATCCAATTATGTAGCAGTAGCACAATGTGAGATATCAAAGGTCCACAGCTTCATTTAATGCTCACATCAAAGATCAGAATGAAGAAAAACGGCGATCTCTGTGGCTTTAATCATGGCATGGATGCTGCTACCAGATGGGCTGGTTTGTGTATTTCAGAAACTGATGATCTCCTGGGATTTTCACACACAACCGTCTATGGAGTTTAACCGAATTTAGAGAATGGTGCAAAAACAAAACCAGTGAGTGAGCAACAATTCTGTGGGTGGAAACGCTTTTTTGATAAGAGACATCAGTGGAAAATGGCCAGATTGGTTCAAGCTGCCGGGATAAAGTAACTCAAATAGCCACTCTTTAGAACTGTGCTGAGCAGAAAAGCATCTCAAAACATAGGCTACAAGAGCAGATGACCACATCAAGTTCCACTCATGTCAGCAAAGAAGCAACAAGCACAGACTAATCAAAACTGGACAACTGGACATTTGTAGCTCACATGGTTAAGGCTTTAGGTTGTTGATGGGAAGGTTGGGGGTCAAGCCCCAGCACTGCCAAGCTGCCACTGCTGGGAAATTAAGCAAGGCCCTTAACCTTCCCTGCTCCAGTGGCACTGTGTCATCGCTGCCCCTGTGCTCTGACCCCAACTTCCTCAGCTGGGATATGTGAAGAAAAGTATTCCACTGTGCTGTAATGTATGTGTGGTGATAATAAAGGCTTCAGTTTTTCCCAGCTTTGATGTTTGATACACTATATTGCTAAATGTTTTGGGACACCCCTCCAAATCACTGAATTCAGGTGTTGTTTTTCAGGGGGTTGGGCTCAGCTCCTTAGTTCCAGTGAAAGGAACTCTTAATGCTTCAGCTTCATACCAAGACATTTTGGACAATTTCATGCTCCCTACTTTGTGGGAAAAATCATTATACACCAGTGCACAAAGCAAGGTCCATAAAGACATGGATGAGTGAGTTTGGTGTGGAGGAACTTGATTGGCCTGCACAGAGTCCTGACCTCGACCCCATAGAACACTTTTGGGATGAATTAGAGTGGAGACTGCAAGCCAGACCTTCTCGTCCAACATCAGTGACTGACCTCACAAATGCGCTTCTAGAGGAATGGTCAAAAATTCCCATAAACACACTCCTAAACCTTGTGAAAAGCCTTCACAGAAGCTGTTGGAGTTGGAGCTGGAGTTGAAGCTGTTATAGCTGCAAAGGGTGGGACAACTCCATATTAAATTCATGTGCATGTAAAAGGCAGGCATCCCAAAACTTTTGCCAATATAGTGTATGAACATTAACTGAAGTTCTTGGCCTGATTTTATCTACATGTCTTAAATCGTATTATATCAGGCTTTTGTGGAACCAAGTACAACAATCATATTGTATGTTTTAACACAGATCATAAGGCACATGAAGCCTGTTTGTGACAGTCACAGAGTCAAAAGCTCCTTAGATTTGCTCTCTTTTTAGGTTCTCACTGTCACTTTCATCAGCAGTGATTAAGAAGGTGTGAAATGCCGTCACAGTGTGACGAACACCAACAAAGTGAATTATTTACTTTTCATAAAAATGCTTTTGAACTTTGACTGAACATGCATTGTGGAATTAAATTAGAAATTACACAAAAGGACAGACAAAGGAATCAAGTTGAGTGGGTTTTCCATTTGCTGTGAAAGAAAATGTCACCGCTTTTCTGTTTAGCATGTATGGTATTTAGAGGAAAAACAGCACAAAGCCAGAAGCAATTAAAAAAAATTAGAAATCACAGCTGCTGATCTTATTTAAGTGTGTGTGTGTGTGTGTAATAGTTTACCCCACACCAATCCTATTATGTGGTTGATGAGACATTGCTCAACGTGAATAGTTTAATTGTCAAGCTATTGATGTGTATTACATTATATCCCTCCTATTATATTATAACCATCCCTGTCCGAGCTATACCCTGTAACATCATTTCAATCGGAATCTATGTCATGACTTTTCCAGCGCTGGTCATGCAGATGAAAAAGTTAAAGGATGAAGTGGAAAAACTTTGAGGTGATTATTTGGTTGATGGATGTGTAAAGATGTTGTCAGCATGCATCAATGCATCAGACTGAACAATAAGCCAGATGGCAACCTTGGCTTTTCATGCCATTTAAAAAAGAGGAAGCAGGAGCGTTCTGCCGTTGGCATGCGATAAATGGATACAGACATGACGAAACTGTTTTCTGGCTCGGTGTATTAGCCATGGTTCGACTGACTCGAACTGCTGGAAGTGGTGTGTGCTTACAGTATATAAAGTTCTCAACACTTCTGAAAGCAAAGCAACGTGTTAGTCAAGGCCACATAACGTAATTAAAACAGATAAAAAAACAAACAAAGCATAACTCTCTATATTTTAGGCAAAAAAACCTAGACACTCTGAACCAGAAGAAATGCAAGCTATAACACTGGAGATTTAGACCAGAGACGCAGAGCTTGTTCGAGTGTCTTAAAAGGTCAAATGCACAAAAAAGAGAAAAAATAATGTAAGTGCGCGCAATACTACTCCATTATAGCTCACACGGGCAATTTCTGAAAACTATTCACAAACCACACAGGCAATTTCCACAATACTTTTTTGCATTTAAGCCTATTCATGTCCTGCTCAGTGTGATACGCCGTGAACAGCAGAGAGAATCAATAGGCTTACCCAAGTGTTTAAAAAACCTGTGAGAAGAGTTCGAAAACTGGGAAAAGTCTGCTTTGGGATCATCCTGGTGGTTTCAATTCATTCTGATCCAATAATCCTGCCCTGATCTCCATGAGACATGGACATTTTCAGAACAAATGCATTACACGTGTTCATAAAATTTTAATGCAGACAAATAGGATTGCCCATAGTGATGCGAAGACCTTGATATATTAATCTAATGGCTGTTGCATTGCAGATGAAAGATGGTATTGCAGTAAATGCATATAAGGCACTGCAGTACAGGAGAGCTGATTAACTGATTCATTATAATCAGTCCCTGAACTAAATGGACCATTTGTTGCGATGTGGGAGTTGATCCAGTTGTATCGATCCAGGTTGTGCATTGAATGAGCAACAAGGTGCTGCAGTGTTTGGCCCAGAGGTATGTGCTAATCTTACACATTTATGGCAAATGCTCCTGGCACATAAATTGTTATTTAATGATTATTGTTTATAATATTTTCAATTTAGAGGCATATGCAGTGACTTATGGCCCCATGGTATCAGGATAAAAAGCAAAGATGCTTTCAGAATTGCTCGTCATAAATCACTTGCCGTTCCCCGCATGCCACTTTAGATTAGCTCTGAATGGCTGCATAGAGTCAGGCTGGATTTTACTACAATGATTAAAGGCAATTAAAAAGATCCTCGCCGAAAGGAAAATGCATACAGCCTCTCGCATGCATATAATCTCCACTTGACGGCTTGATAGATAGAAATGCAGTAAATGCAGCTATTTCCGCACTTTAGGATGGCAAAATGATTGAATGCATAACACACAATGCCAAAAACATTATGCTCAGTGATATAAAGTTTGTTTTTTAATTAAACAATAGGAAACGGTAGAAGCTCATCCTCTAGCAACAATCCATCGCTAAATTTAACCACTACGGCTCTGGTGGTTAAGGCTCTGGATTGTTGTTTGGAAGGTCAGGGGTTCAAGGGGTTGGACAATTGAGCAAGGCCATTAACCTTCCCTGCTCCAGGGGCACAGTATCATAGCTGCCCCTGCGCTCTGACCCCAACATCGTCAGCTGGGATATGCAAAGAAAAGAATTTGACTGTGCGGTAAAGTATGTGTGGTGATAATAATAATAAAGGCTTCTTCTTCAAAAATGTACCAAACTGGGATCCTGAAAAAGGTCATCAGGGTCATCATCAAAAATTTCAATACTGACAGTACCAAACCATCTGTGGCCATTAGTCAAGAGAATAAAACCGGTCATGCTCAGTGGGTGGGAAGGATGAGGTTCATCACAGAGACACAGGAGAGTGGTCAAACTCGCTCAAATATTTCCATTTTTCCTGCTTCTAACACATCAACTTTGAGGACAAAATGTTGACTTGCTGCCTAATATATCCCACCCACTAACAGGTGCCATGATGAGGAGATCATCAGTCTTATTCACTTCACCTTTCACTGCTCACAATGTTAAGCCTGATCGGTGAATGTTAAACGGTGTGCAATGTTTACAACATACAAAAGAGAAACAACAGTTGATTAGTTAACTGATGCATATTCATTCGTTCATTCAACTCCAGTAACCATTTGATCCTCGGTAAGTGGTCCATTGCAGGGCATCATTCAAACACACAAACGTTTACATAGTCATTCCCACCTAGGGATGATTTAGCATAGACATTCTGCCTTTCTGTCGGGATACTGGGAGAAAACGTACAGACAGCAACCTCAGAGCAGAAGTGAAGCCAGAACCCTGAAGTGCTACACTACAGTGCTGTCTGATGCTTACTGATGCATTCATTGATATCTAGTTTCCAGTATTATCTCACTGCAGTAGTCTGACATCAAGACTGTTCATTCAAACCGCAAAAAGTCAGGCTATAACATTTCAGTCTTACTCAAAAACACATGTTTGAATTAATAAGATGACCTGAAGATAAGTCTGAGAAAGCATAGTGGTGCAGTGCAGGTAACATATATCATAAAATTACTCTACCCAGTGGAGAGCACAATGTTAATGATTATTAATGCGTACGTTATTTAATTATAAAACATCAGTTCAATCATATAGTTTATAATATAGTCAGATAGTGTATCAAGGGTTAGCTGAGTTCGTGATAGACTGGATTGTGGATAGCGTCGGTTTTCCATTAAAGTAAATAGTTGCTGCCATCTAGTGTGAGACTAATGGAGTACTGTGACGGAGCTCAGTATGGGATGAGACCCTGAATGGGATGCCAGTTTGTTGCAGTGCACCACATACACACCCATTCACACACTCTTTCACCCCTCAGAGAACTGCTTTTCATACGCAGGGTCACAGGGAGCCTGGAGCCTATCCCTGGAGACTCAGGGCACAAGGCAGGGGGCACCAGTCCGTTGCAGGGAAAAAGCACACACTCATTCCCACATAACAGCAATTTCCATTCATTTATTTTCTTATCATACACAGGGTCACAGGAGGAAGCCTGGAGTCTGTCCCTGGAGACTCAAGGCAGGGTGCAGCTTGGACAGAGTGCCAGTCTGTTGCAGGGAACAATAAGACACATTCACACACTTTTAAGAAGCATGGTTTTGGACTAGGAGAGTTCCTGAAGGAAAGAGCTGCAGCACAGGGAGAACAGGGAAACTTTATCTTAGCCAGTCCACCTACTGGCATGCTTTTGAGAGGTGGAAGAAAACCAGAGAACCCTGAAGTTCTGAATCGAACCAGGGCCCAGGAGCTGTGAGGTGGCAACGCTACCCATTGTCACTTCCAGACCAGTGTACCCCATATTATAAAGTTAAAGGATTAATAATAGGAATGAGGGAGCTTTTTTATATTAACAGTGACTAAAGTATCATCTGCATTTAGATACCTGTCTTTCAGGCATTTTGAAAAGTTAGCTTTTTTCTCGGCGCAGACACTGGGGGCTGAGCGTTATAGTAAAAATGTATTATTGCTGTTGATGTGTGTGTGTGTATTCCTGCTGCCTGACATACTCCCAGTGCCTTATCATGACACACTTCTACTGCTGTGGCCCCTCCAGCCAACCATTTCTGCTAATTCATCCTGACTCTCTGCTTCTGCTTGGTGCTTTCTTCACTTATGACTCACCTTCTACTGCTGTGAATGTTCCCACATGGATGTTTAAAAGAACTTGAAAAATAGTCTCATCTTTGCTTCAGTGAATAATCTGTACTGGATACTTATGAACTGCTGTTGCATGCCCCATGTTATGAATGTCAATACTGACCACCCTTAATACTGCTTGACTTTATAGTAGACATTTGCAGAAGAAAAATGATTTAGTCCTACTACTGTATTATTTTTCTAGACAGTTTAGAATATTTCGTTGACACTGATCAGGCATAACATTATGACCACCTGCCTAATATTGTGTTGCTCCCCCTTTTTGCTGCCAAAACAGCCTCGAGGCATGGACTCCACTAGGTGTGCTGTGGTATCTAGCCTCCATGGATCCCACCTCGCAACTCACAGGATGTAAAGGATTTACAGGACTTAAAGGATACTTTTGATAGATACTGACCACTGCAGACCGGGAACACCCCACAAGAGCTGCAGTTTTGGAGATGCTCTGATCCAGTGGTCTAGCCATCACAATTTGGCATTTCATAAATCTCGCTCAGACCTTTACACTTGTCTATTTTTCCTGCGTCTAACTAACATCAACTTTGAAGACAAAATGTTTACTTTTATCTTATCCAGTGTCACCCAGAAACCATGAGTTGCTTGTAATTCAGTTTCATCATAATTTGTTCTCAGGTACTTGCCTTTGACCTGTTTTACTTATGGATTTCTATTACACTGATATGAGGCATTGTCTGCTCTTGAAACTGATTTTACTGAATGAAATTAAATTGGCTTGACTTGTTCAAGAGGGAAGTATCACTTCAAATCAGTCTAAAGTTATCACATTTATCCTCTTATGAAATATGTTTATCTCAATGGGATCGGTCTTTTCCAGGATGGCGATGCCCCTATCAGTGGTAAAGAGAAGGATGGCACATCAGGTGGCAATGCTACCTCACAGCTCCGGAATGGTGTGTGTTCCCAGGAACCCTACCACAACCCTGACCGGTGGGATAAACCTGTTACTGAAAGTGAGTGTGTGAGGTAATAATAAGTGAGCAAATGAACACACATATGTTTGACTGATGGTATAATGATAATAATAATATTAGAATAGTTTAATTATACTACTTTAATATAATACTTTTATTATTTGTGGCTGGTATACTGTACATTGTTTTCTTCATATTTCTTGGGAAACTTTCAGTGTTAGCATTTTAATGTTGAAACGAGAAATTTTGAAATTCTTTCATGGACTGCCTCACAAGCCAAAGCTCAGGCAAACTTAATCTCTTTGGTTATAATAATAACAACAATAACAATAGAAAAGTAATTGACTAATTATTAAATGAATTAAATAATAATAATAATAATAATAATAATAATAAATAGATAAGTAAATAAATAAATGAAAAAATGAATGAATGAATGAATAAATAAATAAAATAAATAAATAAATAGAAATAATTCATTACTTTATTTAATAATAACAATAATAATATATAAATAATAAAAAAATAATTAAAAAATAAATTAATAATAATAATGATAATGATAATAATAATAATAATAATAATAATAATAATAATAATAATAATAATAATAATAATAATTGCACCATTGTGTGAGTGAATGAGTGTGTGTGCCCTGTGATGAGTTGGCACTCCGTCCAGGGTGTATCCTGCCTTGATGCCCAATGATGCCTGAGATAGGCACAGGCTCCCCGTGACCCGAGGGTAGATCGGATAAGCGGTACAGACAATGAAATGAAAAAAAATGAAATAATTGCACCACAATGTCAACCACTATTTTATACTATTTTATCTATTTGCCCAAGGTAGTGATGATACCTTTCAATACCAATGATAAATGACCAGACCTGTAATTTTTTTTCTGTGCCTCTTACAGAAACAGAGTCCCTTGGGGACTTTCACACCATCACAGATCCGCCATTTCATCTGTCAGCTTGTGACAGCAAAGAATTAGTGTCTATAATGACCTCAGAAACTACACTGACCTAATAGTTCCTCATGGGCCATTGATTGCTGTTATAGAAAGGACATTAATCAGTTACAGTTACATTATATACAGTACTGTTTAGTGTCACCCAAATGAGGATGGGTTCATTTCTGAGCCTTCCTCATATTGTCCCAGGGAGTTTTTCCTTGCCACCGTCGCCACAGGCTTGCTCATTAGGGATAAAATAAAATAGTTTAATAATTTAATTTAATAATTTATTCTTATTTCCAATTATTTAGTTACTTTTTAATATTTTTATTTTCATTTTCCCCTTTCTCCGTTTCTCTTCTTTTGTAAAGCTGCTTTGAGACAATGTTCATTGTAAAATGAACATTTTACATATACTACATACATACTATACAAAATAAATTGAATTGAATTGAATTGAACTGAATTATTATCACATCATTCTCTCTCAACATATTTCATATGCCTGCAACTTGGAGGTGAACCATAAGGAGTTTACTCAGCATGTCAAAGTTTGTATAGTCAACATTTTATTTACTGACAGATGGCAACACAGACATTGTTTCCATGCAGAGTCTAGTGCAGAGCACAATGTGTGTCTCGTGGTGTTTGATGATCACTCACTCTGGCTGGTATTCAGAAAGCTGCCAGTCATCAGTCATGCGATGTAGACATGCTGCTGAGAAGAGACACAGATGTCCACACAGGACACACACTGGACAAGGCAGATGAGGTGTTTTTTTCACCTCTTACTCTTTAAAAGCTTCTTACAGGATCCAAATGTCAATTAGATTTATTATGATTAGAGTGGACAAAACCTGCACCTGATCCTCCTAATTTAATTGGAACTATATGCGGAGGCTACCAGAAGAGCTGAGATGATCCACAAAATGGTGCTTATTGAATGTCAGCTAACTCAAATGCCTCCCCATCCATTCTAACCTGTCTATTCCTAACTCAGTTTCAAAGCAGGACAGCACAGGGAACTGGGACATGGTGTCTGCAGGGCTGTAAGCAACAATCAATAAACAAGATGTTGTATACTGTATTGAAGTATTTAGGCTGCCTGCAGATTCTGATCCATGATCCAAGACCTTAAGCATTACATGACAATAAGGGTTAGGGGTTAAGGTTAGGGGTTAGGGTTAAGGGTAAGGGGTTATGGTTACGGGTTAGGGTTAAGGGTTAGGGGTTACAGTTACAGGTTAGGGTTTGGAGTTAGGGTTGGGCTTAGGGGTTACGGTTACGGGTTAGGGTTTGGAGTTAGGGTTAGAGGTTAGGGTTACTCCTGAGATACCAGTGTCCCCGACCCCTTCTGCTCTCCAGATGGCCCCATATGGACAGCCTAAAGATACAGAAGATTACTGTGTGAAGGTACCACTTAGAAACCATAAAGATGGCTTTGGACTGCAGTCGATACAAACAATTTTGCTACAACGGCTTAGGACTACAATTGCGATGATAGCTTTAGAACTGCAATTGCCACAAATGGTTTTGTACTCAAGTCTCCATCAATGAAAAGTTAATCACTTCAACAAAATAGACTTGATGCTAAAACTAGAATGAATTTCCTGTTGACGTTATTGCACTTTAAAACATAAACAGAGTACACAGTTCTAGAAGTGAAATGATCTGGTGTCACCTAGCTGAGGATTGAGTCTGGTTCCTCTCAAGGTTTCTTCTTTATATCATTACATAGAATTTAATATTTCTTTTCTGAATTTATCTTCTACTCTAAAGCTGCTATGCAGCAGGTTTTGACAATGTTAAGCGCTATGCAAATAAAATTGAATTGAAAGCCTGAAAATGTTTGGAGGTAAGGTGTATTCATTGTGATATCCATTGGTCATTCATAATTGTACATACGGTCAAAAAGCATAAAACTTATGAGGCAGTTAGTCCCCACCTTTCCCTATAAGTACTTTTGGAAATATAGTTGCTGGGGTTTATATTTGGATGTAATGCTGGTTGTGTCACAGCGAGTATTCTGGTGTGAGGTTACTCAGCCTTGGGAGCAGGCATATTTCCTGGTACATTGTGTCTCTGTGACTAGGTGGAAAGGAGAATAGGAGAAACTTGTTTGTTCCTTAGAGACACGGGGAAAATGCATTTCCGTGAGGCTCGATATAACTCCATGGCTGGTTACCTCAGGGTGGAAAAACCATACAGGAGTTAATGACCCGATTTTATCGCCTGGGGATATACAGTGATGTACGTGTCAGTCAGTGGTGCACCACAAAAATCAGCTGTCAGTCCACCCCAAAAGTGTTGTTGCACCATCTGCTCTGTATTGAGAATCTCTTGTAGAGAAAGCATATAATCAGGCCATTAGTCCAGTTAGCACATAGATAACAATTCGGATTAAACCTCATGGACTATGTGACATCTGTGTAAAAAAGTATAGCTGAGGCACTGCTGGGATCCAAGCTGGAATAATAAAAGAGATCCAAAGTGAACAGGCCACATCATTTATTTCATATACGTGCAACAAGCTTTAAGAACCGTTAGTGTGAATTAGAACTAGCTTACACCAAACCCAAAACAATTCACACTTCTTTTAGATCGAAATATGATTTGAAAGTTTATATACAGTGATAAACCAAATTAGGATAAATGCCAGTTAAGGAATCCAAGCAGACTTCCTTTAATAAACATGTTTTTTTTACTAGGAAGTCAGACTTCATGGAGCAACACACTTGAGCCTGTGCTGCATGCAGTCGCTCTGCTGGCTAAGGACAAAAGAAAAGCAGCTCAGGGAAAAGTTGGAGAAATTCTCAAAATGGGAGTTAGAGAAACATCCACAGTGACTGGAACAGCTCCATTGTGCTTATGCAAAAAAGATTTCTGAGTGGATTTCCCCAAGGAGAGTTGTGTTTCTAAATCTGACTAGTATTTGCTCTTCCCAGTGCGTTTTATTGACGAGTTTCTGGAACGCCGGGACATGGCTTGTTTTGTACTTGACCTTGGATTTGACCAAACTTGCTGCTTCACTTGTGACCAAAATATGAGGCAAAATTGGCTCATTCAAATTATGAAAATGATTTTTCTGTGAATAATAGACCACAGTCTATATCCTTTCAGTACATATCCTGCTGCATATTTAGATGACATCATAATTTACATTAACAGTCATGAGCATGTGCAGTCCTGAGGGACTGAGGGCATGAGGGCAGTCCTGAAGTTCTTGAGATAAGTCTGACTCACAGGAAACCCAACAAAGTGTCCATTAGGACAGATGGGGGTAAGAGCGTCTGCCAAATGCCAGAAATGTAAATGGGGTATAGTACAACATCTAGACAGCAATTACAAACCTGCCTTACTATAAGTTGAGCAGTGCCTAAAGGAAGTGTGTTAAAAGAAGGTGAGTATGAACATGAGAAACTGCTTTCCAAGAAAGAACATACACATCCTTGGGGTGTCTCTGTGGCATTATCCATAGTAATCTCATGCTTCAGCCGCAGTGAATGATTTTCAGGTAAGCGAGGCTCCAAGGAAAAGTTGTGCATCGACGAGGGTGACCGAAGGAAAGAGTGGTGTTTAAGAACATGTACATACACTGATCAGGCATAACATTATGACCACCTGCCTAATATTGTGTTGGTCCCTATTTTGCTGCCAAAACAGCCCTGACCCATCGAGGCATGGACTCGGCTAGATCACTGAAGTTGTGCTGTGGAATCTGGCACCAAGATTTTAGCAGCAGATCCTTTAAGTCCTGTAACTTACTGGACTTAAAGGAAACTTTTGATAGATACTGACCACTGCAGACCGGGAACACCCCACAAGAGCTGCAGTTTTGGAGATGCTCTGATCCAGTCATCTAGCCATCACAATCTGACTCGGTCAAATCCTTACGCTTGACCATTTTTCCTGCTTCTAACACATCAACTTTGAGGACAAACTGATTGACTGATGGTCAAATAAGACCTGAGCCAGGTCATCCGTTTTCTGTCAGTATTGATTTAAAACTCAGACGGTTCTCTTGTTTAACTGTAAAGCTGAACATTTTCCATGTGAGCTTGTTTTTAAGAATGAATCATTCTTGTTCACTTCCATGTACAGACTGATATTTTTACCTGTCAGTGTAAAACACATGACTGCTTTGGCAGCTTTGTCCAGCTTTTTAAAGACTGCATTAGAGTGTGGGTTATAAAAGGGTATGTCAAATCATGTCAAGAAGCCTTTATTGTCATTTCAATCATATATAGCTTACACAGTACATAGTGAAATAAAACAATGTTCCACCAGGACCATGGTGCTACATCAAACAACACAGAGCTAAGGACTAAATGTGATTGGTTGGATGTACTGTATAAATTGACCCCTTTCAGTCTGAATGAGAGTGATTTTCAGTTCGTGAACTAAATGAACAAACTGGTCATTGTCATGAGCGGGAATAAAATGACCAAATTAGCTTGACGGTCTGCTGACTCACTGATGTGCATGTCATTCAGTTAGCCACCTATTCAACAAGAGCTGTGTTTTTCTCAATACATGAACATGTACAAATGCCCGATGGCTATTGTTTTTATTGCAGCATTGAAATCTACTTCATACAGATAAATAATTAAAAAAAATAATAATAATTTCATGTCCTCATTTGAGACAACTCTGATAACTAAGCAGCACTGACTTTGCTTAAATGTCTTCCTTGCAAATAAATTCACCAGAACTACTGGATGTCAATTTTAATAAATAATAATCAATCTTGATTCATTAAAACGTTTTTAAATGAATGTAGTGATTGAGTGAAAGAATGATTTAATCTAATAACTAAAAAGGAACTGGTTGGTGCCATCTAGTGGTGGAATAATGGAAATTACGGAACGAGTCACTGAACGAATCAGTGAGGGGATCTGAATGAATCTTTTTGTTGAACCGAATCAAAAGATTCGAGTCACTGGGATGAATCGAATTTTCCACCGTTGTTCTTTGTGAAGAGGCAGAGGCTGCAACGGTGTGTGTGTGTGTGTGTGTGTGTGTGTGTGTGTGTGTGCTTAGCTGAACAAATAGTTCAAAATATAACACTATAATGAAATTTATTGCGTCGGCAGTTTATTCACCATAAGTATATGATCCATGCAACTATTTAATACATCTATCATGTTCATATTAGAACATTGCAGTGGTCAGGCATAACATTATGAGCAGTGAGAGGTGAAGTGAATAAGACTGATGATCTCCTCATCATGGCACCTGTTAGTGGGTAGTGGGGCAAGTCAACATTTTGTCCTCAAAGTTGATGTGTTAGAAGCAGGAAAAATGGACAAGTGTAAGGATTTGTGTGAGGTTGACCAAAAGGGCCAAATTGTGATGGCTAGACCACTGGATCAGAGTATCTCCAAAACTGCAGCTCTTGTGGGGTGTTCCCGGTCTGCAGTGGCCAGTGTCTATCAAAAGTATCCTTTAAGTATCCCATGGAGGCCACAACTCACAACTTAAAGGATCTGGTGCTAACATCTAGGTGCCATATACCACAGCACACCTTCAGGGATCTAGCAGAGTCCATGCCTGGACAGGTCAGGGCTGTCTTGGCAGCAAAAGGGGGACCGACACGATATTAAGCAGGTGGTCATAATGTTATGCTTGATCTGTGTATATAGTCAGAATGTTGTTTTTGTGCCAGATTGTTGTTGTTTCTCATTCTAGTAATATAACTGAATGAATATAATGTGAGTAACATGTAGTCATCCTTTCTTATAGAAAAACCTGCCTTAGAAATCATTAAGTTTAATCTTCACCTCTATAACCATTAGGCTTTTGAGAGAATTTAACATCGAATGTGAAGCATAGTCACAAAATTGGTCATATATATATATATATATATATATATATATATATATATATATATATATATATATATATATATATATATATATAATGAATGAATAATCCATATTCTTTTCTATTACAGTTGCACCAGTTCATAACGTTACCGCTGGAAAACAAAAGGGGAAAATGATCTAACAATCATGTTTTTAAACTGTCAGTCAAAAGCACTTCGTCATCAGTATTAGTGTGGCCCTCTGTATCTTGTGCTAAATGGTTTTGTATTTTCAGCAAATTCCCTTCAGCGTTCGACTGCGTCTCTGGCAGCTCTATTGTCCTTCAGCGCTGTGATCCCCTGGTGCCTGAACACCACAGAAACACATCTATCTATGGTAGTGCAAGAGCTGTCTGTCCTGGTGTAACTGAGCCACAAAGTTTTTAAATTGAACAAAGTAAGGTGTAGAATACATACAGGTAGGTCTGGGTGTGTGTGTGTGTGTGTGTGTGTATGTGATAGCTTTAAATCGCAAAAGTTTTATTGGAAAATTGTACTAGGGGAGGTATTAAGGTGATCATGTGGTACACACACATATTCAGTGAGTGTTTTAACAATCTGTTGCTCTGATATTGATTGTTTTTCCCCCTGAAATGTGTATTCTGTAATGTGTAAACTTTCTTATTTAATTTCTTTGGTTGATTTAAATAGAACATGAACTTGTGAAAGTAGCTAAAATATTTTTTTTACATAGATCTGTAGGTATTTAAATATTCAGTACTCCTCAGTGATTAGAAGTATTACAGATTTTGGAAGTGAACTAGCTTAAAGATAACCCCCTTAAAAATTGCCTGCAGTAAAATAGAGCAAAAGTGTAAAGCTGAGGCACAAAAAAATGGATTTTTCCCCATATCACTTACAGGTGCATGATGTACAGCTTTATGGGAGGTGGATTATTCTGTGCTGGGATTGGAAATATACTGCTGGTGGTCTCCACAGCTACAGATTACTGGATGCAGTATCGCCAGGCCAGCGGTTACATGCACCAAGGCCTGTGGCGCTACTGCGTGCCTGGGAAATGCATGATACACACTGACAGCATTGGTGAGACATAGGAAATTAATAAAAATAAATAATAGAGTGCAACAAATCAATACGTCTTGTTTTTTTTAATCCCTGTTACAGCTTACTGGGATGCCACCCGTGCCTTTATGATCCTGGCCATCATGGCATGCTTCTTCGGCATGCTCATAGGCATCATGGCTTTCATTAACTACACCTCTTTCGGTGGCTTCGACAAAACATTTGCTGCTGGAATTCTCTATTTCATGTCATGTGAGTGTTAAACCTCAGTAAATTAGCATGTTCAGACTACTTTTATGCAGTAAAATGCTGTGATGCTGTACATTATTCCATAAAATATTTAAGCACTATTACGTTAGGCCATTAATCATTCCTTTCCAGGCTTTTTCGTGCTTCTGGCAATGGCTGTGTACACTGGGGTGACTGTCAACTACTACGGGAAGCGATACGGAAACTGGAGATTCTCCTGGTCATATATAATGGGCTGGGTGTCAGTGGTGCTTACATTCTTTTCAGGTACAGTATATTTCATAAATAATTTACATTACATTTGGGCTATATACACTATATTGCCAAAAGTATTCGCTCACCCATCCAAATAATCAGAATCAGGTGTTCCAATCACTTCCATGGCCACAGGTGTATAAAATCAAGCACCTAGGCATGCAGACTGTTTTTACAAACATTTGTGAAAGAATGGGTCGCTCTCAGGAGCTCAGTGAATTCCAGCGTGGAACTGTGATAGGATGCCACCTGTGCAACAAATCCAGTCGTGAAATTTCCTCACTCCTAAATATTCCACAGTCAACTGTCAGCTGTATTATAAGAACGTGGAAGTGTTTGGGAACGACAGCAACTCAGCCACGAAGTGGTAGGCCACGTAAACTGACGGAGCGGGGTCAGCGGATGCTGAGGCGCATAGTGCGAAGAGGTCGCCAACTTTCTGCAGAGTCAATCGCTACAGACCTCCAAACTTCATGTGGCCTTCAGATTAGCTCAAGAACAGTGCGCAGAGAGCTTCATGGAATGGGTTTCCATGGCTGAGCAGCTGCATCCAAGCCATACATCACCAAGTGCAATGCAAAGCATCGGATGCAGTGGTGTAAAGCACGCCGCCACTGGACTAGAGCAGTGGAGACGCGTTCTCTGGAGTGACGAATCGCGCTTCTCCATCTGGCAATCTGATGGATGAGTCTGGGTTTGGCGGTTGCCAGGAGAACGGTACTTGTCTGACTGCATTGTGCCAAGTGTAAAGTTTGGTGGAGGGGGGATTATGGTGTGGGGTTGTTTTTCAGGAGCTGGGCTTGGCCCCTTAGTTCCAGTGAAAGGAACTCTGAATGCTTCAGCATACCAAGACATTTTGGACAATTCCATGCTCCCAACTTTGTGGGAACAGTTTGGAGCTGGCCCCTTCCTCTTCCAACATGCCTGTGCACCAGTGACCAAAGCAAGGTCCATAAAGACATGGATGACAGAGTCTGGTGTGGAGGAACTTGACTGGCCTGCACAGAGTCCTGACCTCAACCTGATAGAACACCTTTGGGATGAATTAGAGCGGAGACTGAGAGCCAGGCCTTCTCGTCCAACATCAGTGTGTGACCTCACAAATGCGCTTCTGGAAGAATGGTCAAAAATTCCCATAAACACACTCCTAAACCTTGTGGACAGCCTTCCCAGAAGAGTTGAAGCTGTTATAGCTGCAAAGGGTGGACCGACATCATATTGAACCCTATGGATTAGGAATGGGATGTCACTTAAGTTCATATGCGAGTCAAGGCAGGTGAGCGAATACTTTTGGCAATATAGTGTATATATATATATACACACACACACACACACCCCAACCAGGCATAACATTATGACCACATGAGCACCCTAATTGGTCTTCAGCAATTTGAGGATCGGATCACATGGGTCAGCCTTTGGTCCCCACATGCATTAATGAGCCTTGGCCATCCATGACCCTGTCACCAGTTCAACACTGTTCCTTCCTTGGAACACTTTTGATAAATACTGACCACTGCAGACCAGGAACACCCCACAAGAGCTGCAGTTTTGGAAATGCTCTGATCCAGTGGTCTAGCCATCACAATTTGGCCCTTTTGGTCAAACTCGTTCAAATCCTTACACTTGTCCATTTTTCCTGCTTCTAACACATCAACTTTAATGTTATGCCTGATCAGTGTGTGTGTATATATATATATATAAAAATAAACAATGCCTAGTGTTAAAAGTAGTTAATGGAGACTTATTTTGGGTTTTTTTTGCAGGCATGTTCTACATGTGTGCTTATCGGATGCACTCACCAATAGGCCCCATGTCACGCTGAGGCATGTCATCTTCTCCTAGATCCATTTATCATTCAGGCTGAAAAGGTTTCAACCATGTGATCCTGGATACTTTCATTTTAATTCGTTTTGTTTACCTCATGATAAAAGAATAAATGGTTGGGACAAAAGATATTTTGGGCTTTTTGACCATTTCTTTACAAATTGGGTCATAAGACACAAATGTAGAAATTTAAAAAAAAAAGATTTAATACTAAAGACAACAAAAATGATACGTAGTCAGAGCGTGAAGGTGTTTATTGTACCGTTTTAACAGGAATGAGACAAATATGGAACACATACGCATAAACATGCTACTCACTGAGCAAACTGTCAGGTGTATGCCTAAGTGTTAACAGAAAAATAAAACCCACCTTGAACATAAAATGTTGTGATTAGAAACATGCCAAAAAGAAAAAGAAAAACTGACTGCAAGTGTGAAAATCAGTAGTAAACGTTGAACAGATTAGTCAACTTCCTCAATAGTTGGTCCAGAAGACCCGCCTCCAGGTGCAGCACCGCCCCCAGGGAATCCCCCGGGCATCCCACCTGGCATGCCACCTGCACCCTGGTACAGCTTGGTGATGATGGGGTTGCAGACCTTCTCCAGTTCCTTTTGCTGATGCTCAAACTCTTCTTTCTCAGCAGTCTACAAACATGGTATGCGTAATAAATTAAAGAAGGAGCACAGGGACTGCTACTTTTAGATATTTTAAAAATACCAGACAAAGAAAGGATAACTGATGGTCCGACTTTGAAAAAGGATTTAGCATGGACCCTTGATTACACCTTTAATACAGTGATATTTTAAGAAAAGCTATGCTACATGTTAATAGCATTAAGGCTACACAGTGGACTTGTACCTGGTTCTTATCCAGCCAGCTGATCACCTCATTGCACTTATCCAGGATCTTCTGCTTGTCCTCATCACTGATCTTTCCTTTCACTTTCTCATCCTCAACAGTGGACTTCATGTTGAAAGCATAAGATTCAAGGCTGTTCTTTGCAGCTACTTTGTCTCGCTGGACATCATCCTCAGCTTTGTATCTCTCTGCTTCCTGGACCATTCGCTCAATGTCCTCCTTGCTGAGACGACCTGAAAACGAAAGTTTTATTCCCTTGTTGTAAAAAGAAAACCCCCAAACATTATGAGGTATACAAACTCATGACAGTCGTGCTACCTTTGTCATTGGTGATGGTGATCTTATTCTCCTTGCCCGTGCTCTTGTCCACTGCAGAAACATTCATGATACCGTTAGCATCGATGTCAAAAGTAACCTCAATCTGAGGAACACCCCGTGGTGCAGGAGGAATGCCCGTTAACTCAAACTTTCCAAGCAGGTTGTTGTCCTTAGTCATGGCTCTCTCACCCTCATACACCTTTCAGAGAACAATTCGATTAGAATTTGCTTTCGAAGAAGGGAATCCCCCCCCCCGAGTTTATGATCGTCTCATTCTCACCTGAATAAGCACACCAGGTTGATTGTCTGAATAAGTTGTGAAAGTTTGTGTTTGTTTGGTCGGAATAGTTGTGTTGCGTTTGATCAGGACCGTCATCACTCCTCCAGCCGTCTCAATACCCAGTGACAGAGGAGTGACGTCCAACAGGAGCAGGTCCTGAACATTTTCTGACTTGTCTCCTGCCAAAATGGCTGCCTGGACAGCTGTGGAGCAAAAAAAATTATTATTTGCACTGTGTGCAAATCTCAACCAAACAAAACCATTGCCAGACAATGGCTGTTTATTCAATTTACCTGCTCCATAAGCAACAGCCTCATCAGGATTGATGCTCTTGTTGAGTTCTTTTCCGTTGAAGAAGTCCTGTAGAAGCTTCTGTATCTTTGGGATTCGGGTAGAACCTCCAACCAGGACGATGTCGTGGATTTGAGATTTGTCCAGCTTGGCATCACGAAGAGCTTTCTCTACAGGGTCCAAGGTGCCACGGAAGAGGTCAGCGTTCAGTTCCTCGAAGCGAGCCCTGGTGATGGAGGTGTAGAAGTCAATGCCCTCGTAGAGAGAGTCGATCTCGATGCTGGCCTGAGTACTGGACGACAGCGTGCGCTTGGCTCTCTCGCAGGCGGTACGCAGACGCCGGACAGCCCTCTTGTTGTCGCTGATGTCCTTCTTGTGTTTGCGCTTAAACTCTGTGATAAAGTGATTGACCATGCGATTGTCGAAATCCTCGCCACCGAGATGGGTGTCGCCTGCCGTGGACTTCACCTCGAAGATTCCGTCTTCAATGGTAAGGATGGACACGTCAAAAGTTCCACCGCCGAGATCGAAGATCAGGACGTTTCTTTCTGTTCCTAACTGCAAATGAGATATAATGCAGTAATCAGAAGACATTCATGTGTAGTACAATTACTTTTTTTTTTTTTTTTTTTTATTACTGCTATGATGTATTACACCCACTTTCTTGTCCAGGCCATAAGCGATGGCAGCTGCAGTTGGTTCGTTGATGATTCGAAGGACGTTTAGTCCGGAAATGGTCCCTGCATCTTTTGTAGCTTGTCTCTGAGAGTCATTGAAATATGCAGGCACTGTAACGACTGCATTCGTGACGGTCTAAAAGCGGAAAAAAAACATTTTGGGGCAGTTAAAATTGTGTTTCCTTCACTTTCCTGTGAAGGTTTAATGAACACAGCAAACAAGCCTTGCTAATGTTTAACATGTAAACATGGGCTAACAATCCCATTATACAGTAATGCGACCTTGAGCCAACAAACAAAAGCAACTTGAGCATTTCATAGAACGCAGCTTAAGCATGTTTACGATTTTTCAAGACCAAAGTGACGGGATTAGAGACACCGAGTTCATTCTCACCTTTCCAAGATATGCTTCTGCGATTTCCTTCATCTTTACAAGCACCATCGAGGAGATTTCCTCTGGGAAAAATGTTTTGGTCTCTCCTTTGTATTCCACTTGAACTTTAGGGCGTGAGGAATCATTGATCACTTTGAACGGCCAGTGCTTCATGTCAGACTGGACAACCTGATCGTCAAATCGCCGTCCAATCAGCCTTTTGGCATCTGTACACCAAGCACAAAAGAGAAGACGTACACGAGTGCCAGTTAGCCGTCTCATAATTCACACATACGATTTGTATGAAACTGAAAAATCGATGCTTACCGAAAACTGTGTTGGTGGGATTTAGGGCGACTTGATTTTTGGCAGCGTCGCCTATCAGTCTCTCCGTGTCTGTGAAGGCAACATAACTGGGCGTGGTCCGATTACCCTGATCGTTGGCAATGATTTCAACTTTGCCATGCTGAAAGACACCAACACACGAGTATGTCGTGCCAAGGTCAATTCCAACTGCTGGTCCCTTTGACATGGTTTGCGTCACCTGCAAATACAAAAAGTTTACAGATAAGACGGTGTGTTTTGTATGGTGATAGCTCGACTAATCTGATGCCCCCCCCCCAGTGCTGGTCACTTTCCTTATCCAGCACCTGTTCAGCTGATCTCTTAACAGACCTCAGCTGTCCTCTCCCTTAGCAATTAACCTTTATCTTCATGCACACAGGCCACAGTCAAACAGGCATGTATATATAGTTGTTTCCTATAATAAACCTCAGTCTGATTTATCTGGCTCGTGAATCTTACATTCATGTACACTGTGGCCCTATTTACAGACTAAAGATTTTGACGGGCATGAGGAGAAAGTGGAAGAGAGAAAAATACTGAAAAATATATGTGTGCTATGATACTAGAATACTTTCACTTTGAAACGCTGATCTCTTTCTCAACCGGAACAGAAATGGTTTCTGTAAACCTTACATAACAGCACATGGGAGTGTCCTGAATGCCTTGTATGGGCAGATTTCGAAACAATCACGAATGCTTACTAGAACATTCTGCATATTCTGGCACAAACTCACGCCGACTCAATACCAGCAAAGTAAAACTATCCAACAGTCCAGTCGTGAGCAATCTGGATTTTTATGACACACTTCTATGGAGGTACAATGTCCACCTCGTCATGTTGTTTACACTCTTGCAAACTATCATTACTGTTTTGTTTTGTTTTTTATATCCACTAATCAACACAAACACTAGCATACTCTCCTTTGTACATTTCATCTTCACACACCGAGCCGTATATACTTAGTGAATAAAGGGGAATTCTTACCTTATAACACTTTTTTCAGACTTCTCTCCGCTTCAGTTGGCTTCTCCCTGATGTCACTGCGATGCACGCTCTCACCGCATCTACAGGCTGCGCGCGCGCCCGCATCTTTTTATACCGCCTGCTGGATTCCGCGACTAACGCCCATAGAAAAGTCCAGAACGTGGAGGGAGGGATGCAGCCAATCAGAATCGAGAAAGCGAACCAGCGCTGGCCAATCAGAAAAGCGGGACCGTTTTCAGGCTCGCTCCACGCCACAAACGGAAGAAAGCGTCAGCTTTGACTAGAAAGATCTAGAGTTTTTAGTAGAAAGTGTTCAAGGAAGAAACGATATCGAAAGAAATATTTAAAAGATTATATTGGCTAAAAAGAAAGGTAGCATCACTACAGAATGTCAGCGAGCGACGTGCGGCTGATAAAGTACTCAGGGTACATAGTGATCAGGCATAACATTATGACCACCTGCCTAATATTGTGTTGGTCTCACACTGGCTCCCGAAACAGCCCTGACCCGTCATGCACTGTGTATTCTGACCCCTTTCTATCAGAACCACCATTCACTTCTTCAGCAATTTGAGAAACAGTAGCTCGTCTGTTGGACCGGGCCAGCCTTCTCTCCCCACGTGCATGAGCCTTGACCGCCCATGACCCTGTCACCAGTTCACCACTGTTCCTTCCTTGGAATGCTTTTGACAGATACTGACCACTGGGAACACCGCACAAGAGCTGCAGTTTTGGAGATGCTCTGATCCAGTGGTCTATCCATCACAATTTGTCAAACTCACTCAAATCCTTACACTTGTCCATTTTTCCTGCTTCTAACACATCAACTTTGAGGACATAATGTTCACTTGCTGCCTAATATATCCCACCCACTAACAGGTGCCATGATGCGGAGATTATCAGTCCTATTCACCTGTAAGAGCTAAGAATGTTATGCCTGATCGGTGTATGGCTGCTGCTTCCAGATGCATCCACAATTTCAAAGCCTTTCTTATAATAAAGTGAATGTAACAGTACAGTGTGTATAATAGCTAACTATTGCACTCGTTCAGGACTGCAGAGGAGTAGATAAGTACTCAGGCTGTGAGCCAAATTCTTGGGAACACACCCTGTCTGCTGTTTAGTCAAGGGTGATATACTGTAAATAGAATATTTTTTGTTACAACTGCACAATGTGGGTGTGAAAAGTATCAAGGCACATTGTTGTGAAAACAGTTTGACAGGAAGGAATGGATGGCTGTGTAAGAATTTTCATCACTATCACTCCCCATAGACTACGCTCTTAAAAACCATAGTGAACAGCTTTAGCTGTGGCGTAAACAGAATTTCCACGGTATATGAAATGTGGAGCATTTTGTTTGCACCAACATAAAAACAATACAATTTAAAAGAATAGCAATTCTTCAGTTGATTATTTTTGTCAACATACACATAAAAAAAATTCATTTTAAAAATGTTGGTCTCCCTAAATTAATTATTTAATTGATTGATTTTAAGCCTTTGTACAGTATTTTGCATGATAAAATATGAGGTACATAACTTAGTACCTATATAGCCAAAAGTTTGTGGACACCCCATTATTACACTCACATGCGCTTATATACAGTACTCATATGTCTCATTGCAGATTTATTCCTCTCTTTGCTTATTATAATAACTTCCACTCTTCTCGATTTTCAAGTATTGCTATGGGGATTTGCCAGTTTAGTTAAAAGAGTAGTTCCAGTTCATCCAACACAATGGTGTTCAATGGGAATGAGCTCAGGGCTCTGTTTAGGCCATGTCTTAAAGTGCAAAAATTTAATTAGATGTGAACTTTTTATGATTGTCTAACTGAACCTGGGAAGAAGAATAAGAAGGAATCACTGTCCAGTATTCAGCTGGATAGTGAGGTGTCAATCATGATAAGACAGAGGGCAGGATATGAGGAAATTGCTCTGTGAGACACACAGATAGTTTGAGGTAAATGAGAATATCCTCACATTGAACAGAACTTTTCAAGTTATCATGAGAACCCTACGTTATAGCAGATGTTGAGAAAAGAAAATATCTGCACATCGGAAGTGATATCCAAGAACAAACTTAAAATGTTAAGTTTAATTCAATTAGTTATTGTGTGTATACTGGTCAAATACACTATATGTTCTAAAGTGGGTGGACAATCCCTGTGGCGGTTCATAGTAATCACACTATTATGTTGTATTTTGTTGTGTAATATAATACAATTCCTGAAATATTGTCAAACAGCAAGTGACTGTTTTAATATATATATATATATATATATATATATATATATATATATATATATATATATATATTCGGTATGTATATATATATATATATATATATATATATATATATATATATATATATATATATATATATATATATATATATATATATACATACCGATCAGGCATATCATTATGACCACTTGCCTAATATGGTGTTCACCCTCCTTTTGCTGCCCTGACCCGTCATGCACTGTGTATTCTGACACCTTTCTATCAGAACCAGCATTAACTTCTTCAGCAATTTCAGCAACAGTAGCTCGTCTGTTGGATCGGATCACACGGGCCAGCCTTCTCTCCCCACGTGCATCAGTGAGCCTTGACCGTCCATGACCCTGTCGCCGGTTCACCACTGTTCCTTCCTTGGACCACTTTTGATAGATACTGACCACTGCAGACCGGGAACACCCCACAAGAGCTGCAGTTTTGGAGATGCTCTGATCCAGTGGTCTAGCCATCACAATTTGTCAAACTTGCTCAAATCCTTACACTTGTCCATTTTTCCTGCTTCTAACACATCAACTTTGAGGACAAAATGTTGACTTGCTACCTAATATATCCCACCCACTAACAGGTGCCATGATGAGGAGATCATCAGTCTTATTCACTTCACCTCTCAGTGCTCAGAATTTTATACCTAATAGGTGTACATTCACCTTAAACCCAGCATCCATATGAATCATTGTTTATTAAATAAGACCATTGGTCTAACATAAATGCATATTTATGTCAATGATTGTAAAGGGCGCTAGAACCTAGCCAACTCATGAGTTCTCAATGTTCTACTAGTGTAAATGCATCTTTCATGGAATATATACTAACTTGTATACAAAACATGGTATTTAATTACACAAAATGCATCCACACACCAACCTGATGAATAAAACAGTATATCGGGATACTAGGGATAATCATGTTTTCTCTCCCAAGAGGTAAAAAAGACGATACAAATCTTTATACAACCTGCTATTAGAATAAAACTTTTTCAGAGCCCCATTAGCCAGTACTGTTAGCCAGTTTGTTATTTGTTGCTCTGTGGTACTCTTGCCATCTCCTGTGCAATGGATACTGGGTTAGATCTTAGGAGGAAAACATCATATTTGAAAGTAATGTCAGACTACTTTACCCTATGAGCAGTGAAATGTCGGACCAGGCTGAATTTTTGACGTGATGCAAGATCATCCTTATTCCAAAATTGGGTTTATATTAATAGATCAGGGCCTGATTGTGTGTGTGTGTGTGTGTGCATTTGTACTATATTCCTATAATGATGTTTTAATTTTTATATACATATCTTATAATTATCAGGCTCCTCATGAGCCTGGTCAGGTGTAATGAACATGGCTAATAATCAAAACATGGCATCCAAAGAGCTTTCCAAGTTACCTTTAGTAACTCTAAAGCTTGACACTCTTGCTTCCTGATGTCATTTTGAAAAGCACAGCTTAACACACAAGTGTACTCTTATCTGTTCAGTCGAGAGATGAGCTGTGATCTGTTTTCAGATAAATACATTTATTCAACCAGGAGTCTGAAGACACTTATCCACGGATTTAATGATTCATAAAGATCAAATAAAAGGACACAAATTCACATAAATCCTTTATATGAGGCTATATTCATAGTCTGGTTTGTTCAAATGATGAGTACAATATTATTATTATAGTACTGTAGTTGAAACAGATTAACATTGCTAACATGATAATATACACACACACACACACACATACACACACACTGATTAGCCATAACATTGTGAGCAGTGAGAGGTGAAGTAAATAACACTGATGATCTCCTCATCATGGCACCTGTTAGTGGGTGGGATATATTAGGCAGCAAGTCAACATTTTGTCCTCAAAGTTGATGTGATAGAATCAGGAAAAATGGACAAGTGTAAAGATTTGAGTGAGTTTGACTGGCAGGGCCAAATTGTGATGGCTAGACCACTGGATCAGAGCATCTCCAAAACTGCAGCTCTTGTGGGGTGTTCCTGGGCTGCAGTGGTCAGTATCTATCAAAAGTGGTCCAAGGAAGGAACAGTGGTGAACCGGCGACAGGGTCATGGGCGGGCAAGGCTCACTGATACACGTGGGGAGTGAAGGCTGGCCCGTGTGATCCGATCCAACAGACGAGCTACTGTTGCTGAAATTGCTGAAGAAGTTAATGCTGGTTCTGATAGAAAGGTGTCAGAATACACAGTGCATGACAGGTCAGGGCTGTTTTGGCAGCAAAAAGGGGGACCAACGTAATATTAGGCAAGTGGTCATAATGTCATGCCTGGTCAGTGCATGTAGACTTAAATCTGAAACTGAGCAAATTTCATAACCCTTCCAGATAAAGAACCATAGACCCAGAGAATGGCCTTTTGCCATTTTCAATGAATACATTGTGTGAATTCAACTTTCAGCTATTTTTTACACCTAATATTAGCTGACAACCTCCCCATCTCCACATCTCCAAAAATAAGGAGTAATCTTCTTCTAGAGGAAGTTAAAAGATAAGCAACTCCTTTGTTGGAGCTTTGGATATGTAGTTGGAGTTGGGGAAAAACTTTGTGGATGCTTGCAGAACCTCTCATTGGTTGAGGGTATTTACTTAGGGCTCGTTTCTGGACTGTGGGACTTCCCAAAGGCACAACTAGGTGATTTTCACTACTTTGGCAGAAAGGAGGGGTGAAAACCTTCTGGAATAAAGTCATCACCCTCTGGCTGATGAGACATGCTGGTGCACACGCAAGGCTGTAGTGGAAATAGATCACTCACAAGATATAAAAAGATTCAGCAGTCGGGATGTCAGGAAGTACGGGAAGTATGGGAGATCTTCTGAGATCTCAATTTAAATTGCAATTGATATCACTAGCTGTAAATGAGACTTTAATATGTCATCCAAATGAGATAAACATTCCCATTCACTGCCATGAAATTAATAATACTATTAGTCAGCATACATTGAAGCAGATCCAGGACACCATTAATGCCTCTTGGGACGATGGAAAGTATATCCAGGGAAAGTCCCATTCTCTCACAAAAGAGATACATGCATTGTCTAGTGGGTGTGATGATTTAAAGAAAAGCTATACAAAAAACACACACGCCTATTCACAACAACATGGCTCTGAATAAAAGAATATGTTGTTACATAACATCCTATATATATATATATTTTTAAAGCCTGGAGGTGTGTGAACTTGTTGAAGGTGTGTGAGACATTTGTTACAGCAATATTTAGATTCCATATATTGTTGATCAGATGTTTTATTAGGATCAGAATCAGGTTTATTGGCCAAGTATGTTTTTATACACACAAGTACCCTCAGAAGTACAGATATAAAATAATGACTCAATACATTTAATTTACAAGAAAATGCCAAGCGGAAAATAATTAAATAAACTCCACAGATTATGGGACAGTATATAAAGTGAGAAGATGTCATGATTGCAAACATATTTATATTTTAATTAAAGCAGAAATGGTTCTCTCATAAAGTTTCACTAACTTCATCTTGCTTAATACCAAGAACTCATAACCATAAAACACCAGTGTTTCACTAAAACACCAGTGTTCACTTACAAATGTTTTGTGTGTGTGTGTGTGTGTGTGTGTGATTGACATACCTTTTAAGTGTTGTATGGCTAAATATTATGTAAAAAAAAAACCTTCACTAATGGCGAAATAATATTACATAATAATATTTAAACCTATGTGTTACTATCAGCTCGAAACACGATTAGAATATTGATATTAGTGTCTATAATGACCTCAGAAACTTCACTGATCTAATAGTTCCTCATGGGCCACTGATTGCTGTTGTAGAAAGGACATCAATCAGTTACAGTTACATTATTTAGTGTCCAGTGTCACCCAAATGAGGATGAGGTTCCCTTCTGACTCTGGTTCCTCTCAAGGTTTCTTCCTCATATCATCACAGGGAGTTTTTCCTTGTCGCCATCGCCACAGGCTTCTCATTAGGGATAAAATAAAATAGGGATAAAATAGTTTAATAATTTAAATTAATAAAAAAATTTTTTTTTTAATTTTTCTCTCTCCTTTCTCTGTTTCTCTTCTTTTGGAAAGCTGCTTTGAGACAATGTTCATTGTAAAAGGCGCAATACAAATAAATTGAATTGAATTAAAACATTTCAGTTGAACTCTGTGGAGTTATGATCAGATACTAATTTCAGAGTAGTGCTAAATGAATCATGATACAATTGTGCACAATTAAAGAGCAGTGTATGTCGTGGTGAAAAAGAACAAGGAAGCCAAGAGGTTGCTTCAGCAATATCCAGAGCCCTAAGAAGGAAACACAGACAAAGAGGAGCGAAGCCAGGACAGAACAAAGATGTCCTGGAGGAATAACAACACATAGCACTTCGAATGAACTTTTTCCGATGATAAACATTAAAACTACTATGTTATTGTCCCTGGAAACCAGGTTAAGAGTATATATCTTTCTCGATTTTGCTCTAATATTGGATGCGAATATGTTCTCAGCCCGTCTGAATGGGTCCTGCGTTAGGGAAAGGTTTCGTGTTGCACTAGCCTTTGTGTCTTCACACCTCAAAGGCAGAGCTAAAATAAATAGGCTCACTCGGTACACGGCAAACAGCTCTAAAGGAAGGAGGAAACGACCAGACATATGTCAGAGAGATTTTATACTAACAAGGTAAGACGCTGTTCATTCATAATCATGAAAATCATAACATGTCTGGTCTGGTTCCAGTTGATTAGCTGGTGACCGGTATGAAAAACCAGTGTTTTTTTCAGGATAATGTGGCGAGCATTGCTGGTGTGTGTGACCACTCTGACTGTACACTGTGAGACAGGCTCTGCTACATGTAGACAACACTCTACCTTTCGACCAGCAGGTTAGTTGTAAACATTGCTGTTTGAAGATGATTTTAATTACATGAGGATAAAATTAGCGACTGGGAATTGTACTCTGTTTCATCTGTCTAATACGCTTAGCCACTGGGAATTGTAATAAATACCATGTTCACCTCTATCACCTGTGTTCTAATCCCTGGGTCACTACTAGGAAACAATTTTTATGTAATAATTTGAGAAAACAAAACATTTTTCTATCGTTGAAATCCTCACTTAAACCTGTGTGACAGATCCTGTCCAGTGTTTATATATATTTAGATTTTATATTTATAAGAGTATATTTATCCTGTTAACAGGTCATTTGAATTATATTCATTATAAAAATAACTGTTTACAAAATTTTATTTCATTCATACGCTATGAATACAGATGTATCCCCCCCACCCCACCCCACCACCATACAGATGTTTTTTGCAAACCAAGTATTCAAAACTACTAAAATATCAGGCTCCATATGTACATGTGTATAATAATAAATGTACATACATTATTAAAATAGTCATTAGTGATTCATACTGGTATAATTTTCTATAAGGAATTTGAGAAATTGGACGTTTATTTTTTTTAAATCAATTTTGAGAACTCTGAGATGAAAACTCTCCAGACATTCGGACTGTATTATTTATATATAGTTGCCTTCCTTTTCTCAGATGACCAGGACATCACAGTAATGTGTGGAACTGATAATATCCATCTAAGCATCCTCCTGTGTCCAGTTTACTACTCTGGCTATAATGAATCTCTTATAGCCCTCAATGGAAAATTTAACACTCCAGCCTGCCGTGGAATTGTGGATTTGAAAGCCAGTACCCCTGTCCTGAGATTTAATTTCTCAATCTCTGCAGAGGAAATTTCCCTCTGTGACAATTCTCTTCAGGTAGGAACTGTGAATACAATCATTTTCCCCTTAAGTATCAACATTCCCATTATTTTCTGTCCCTTCTGAGCCTGGTTCCTCTCAAGGTGTCTTCCTCATATCATCTCAGGGAGGATTTTTCTTCACCGCCTTCGCCTCAGGCTTGGTCATTATGGATAAATGTTGGAGATAAATAACTTAAATAACTTAATTTTAAACTTTAAATCATTTTTCCTATGTTTCTATACTTCTGTAAAGCTGCTTTGAGTCAGTGTGCACTGTTAAAAGTGTTAAACAAATGAATTGAATTGAATAAATAAAACAGTGTTGAAGTGGACTCAGAAATTCCAGTTTAAACCAGTTCACTACTAAGCAACCTTATTTAACCTTAGGTTATTATCTTACATCAATTTAAAGGTAAAATTGGTTCTAAAATATACAATAAAGCCTATAATACATTTAATCTAATGTTCTTAGCAATTTTCTAATGTTTATTAAGGAATTCTGGGTCAGTAAATAAGGTTCTATTTTAGAGAAATGTTTCGAACCCCTTCAAAAAGCTCATGTTGATGTGTTTAAGTCTTTTCTTTCTTTCTTTTTTAGCTTACAGATGAGGTGGGCACAGTCCAGTTCTCTGACACCAGAGTTCAGTCTATTAACATTTCAGGAAGGATCGTTTCTTGGGAACCAGTCAGTGACCCCTTCACATACCACCAAAACCTTATTTATCAATTCTCCTGCCGTTACCTGCTGGAGGATTTGATCAATGACACTGAAGTTAGCATGTGAGTCCAGATTCATGGTTATAAGTCAAAATTTTTGCCATAATGGTCCTGTCGAAATATTGCGTTGTGTGTTTGCAGGTCAGGCATGAACCTAGCTGCTCGAGAGAACAGAGGAAGTTTTGTCAAGGCACTCCATATCAATCTCTTCACTGTAAGATTATTGATTGATTTATTCTGCATTCTTTATTGGGACCCGTGACTGCAGCATGATGCAATAATAAATAAATGTTTTTTATTATTATTATTTTTTATTGCTAAGAATCGACAATATACACAACCTCTAAAAATACCTGAAAAAGGGTTACAGCTGAAAACTCGGATATATGTCCAGGTCAAGGCAACAAATCTAACGAACAGGTATACATATATATATATATATATTTTTTTTAGATCAGATTCAATAAAATTTTTTGCCCACGTTAAAGATACAGTGTTAACATTTGTGTTGCTTTTGAATTCTTTCTGTTGTCAAAGGTTAAATATCCTGCTGGATCGCTGCTTTACAACCACAAGCCCTTATCCAACAAGCACCATTTATTACGATCTTTTTATTGGGTGAGTGTAATACAAATCAAGGGGGGAAAAAAACACCATAATGGAAAAACTTTTATAACAATATTGTAGTTACATTTCACTGTAGGTGCAGACACGATGGACAGACAGTAGTGTATTTAAATGGAGTATCCCAAGAAGCACGCTTTTCCTTCGAGGCCTTTCACTTTGTGGAACGCAACAACAAAACCTTCTCCACGTTCTACCTGCACTGTGTCACCCGACTCTGTGAGAATTCCACCTGTCCCTCCATGCTGCCGGTAACTATATTAAGATGTTCAATCCCTGTGGCTGTTTTCTGTAGTCTTGGATATATCTGAGCTTTGCATGTTGTCTTATTCATTATTCATTTAACTGGGACAGTGGCGAATTAGTGGTTATGTTTCTAGGCTTGGGATCCGAGGGTTTTGAGTTCAAATCCCCAAGGGCGTTAGTTCTGAAAGTTACATTTGAAATGCTATTAAGGAGCTTTTAGCATTAATAGCATGGGAAAGTGGTTACAGTGAATTTTGTTATACAGATTATGATGTGTGGTTTATAAAGGCTCAATTCTTAAATCTGTAATTTGAAGATCAGATCTTTTTCAATGTCTCTGTTTGGCAGCATTTTGTATGAATGTAAATACATGGTGGTAATAAGTCATGTCTTTTTCCAGTAACAAGTAAGTCTTAAATCTTAACCCTGAAATCCAGAGTCAAGGTCGTAGTCATAGCCATGCGACAGCACCGCGTGAATCTGATCAAATTGAAACTTTATAAAAAGTAAAGCTGCCTTTAAGCATAGGGTGTAAATCTTTCTGATATTTATTAACTCCTTCCAGGTCGATGTAAACTATTTGGTGCATTTCTGACATTTGGCAGACGCTCTTAACCAGAGTGACTTACAGTTTATCTCAGTTTAAACAATAGAGGGTTAAGGGCCTTGCTCAGGGGCCCAGAAGTGGCAGATCGGTGGACCTGGGATTCAATCTTACAACCTTCTGTTCAGTAATCCAACTCCTTAAACACTAAGTTACCACATCCCAAGCTATAGTTTGATGTCTCTGACATCAAAGTTGCAATGTGCTATGCTGCTTTTGGTGTAAAATACCTCAAAAGAAGCTAAACCAGTGCCACCAGTCCCTAGTCTGTTCTTGGCCGAAATCCTAGTCCAGGTTGCGAGTCCTTTTATATTTTCTTAAGCATGTAAATTCGTGAATTGAGTTCAGACCTATGCCAAATAACAAAGTAAATGTCTACATTTAAATAACAACATGGTCAGCCTCCAGGCTGGTTTATGGAATTAGTGGACATGGATGTCCAGTCTTATCTAACTCTAGCACAGGTCTGGCTCACAGCTTTCATTCCAACCAAGAAAGAACCTAATTCCACCTGTTTAATCAGTTGATCCAAGTTATGCAGGATGCTTTCTCTTAGAAAAAAAAAGTCATTGAAATTACAGCAATTAATGATGACCAATAATCAATAGAAAAATCTAAGGAATAATAAATAGTCAATAGATGAATAATCAATAGAGGCAATAAGCTGAGGCAGGAGCAGGATGATGAGGCATTTACTCATACATATGAACCAAAAAATAGAAAACCACACACACACACACAACACACACACAAACCAAATATCCACACAATATACTTAATGCACACAATCATACAATAAACCCAACTAATTGATGGGCATCAGGTGTAGTGTTAACTATAAGGTTAAGTTTACCAGCTTCACTGTTGTTCACAATCAGTGTAAAAACAAGACATGTCATAGCTGGAAGAAGCAGCAAGCAGGAACAAGCTGTAACCACTGACAAGGCAAGCAGGCAGCTACTGCCAACAATAAGAAATTTTCCAATACTAAATATAGTCTATTAGAGGCACCTCCCAGTGATAGAAGCAACAAAGTATAAACTGGACACTAATAATAAATACCAAGGTTGCATAGACAGTACACATAATACACATCACTGAGTTCGCTTACCAGACAACCGACTCTAAATAACTGATTAAGGGTGATGTGAGGTGAAATGATAAAAGGACAGGGAAACCAGACAAGAGCCATTCAACTGTTCAACAATACCAGCTGTGCCTAAAAAACTATTCCTTAGAAGGGTTTAGAAACTTCATCATCGACTGGCTGGCATTGGCATTATGTAGGCCAACACTGGTGCCCCTGCCAACACAGAACAATAAAAAAACTTTAGAAATATCTGAAAATACACAGTATCTTAAAGCTCATTTTTCACTACTATCAAACACAAAGGTCCACCTAAAAGACTACATCAGACAGTAGGGTCTGGACTTTTTGTGAAATTTGTTCGACTTGCCATGTAAGCTGAAGTAAAACTCAGATATAATGTAAGCGAACTGCATGTCTCATGGATGGGCACCTGCCCACTACTGCATACATGAGCTTGCACCCTTATAAATGATTTCTTAGACTCCTGGCTTGAGGATTTGAATTTGCAATACACTGTTCTCCTCATCCCTCAGTTACGTTGCCAGATCACAAGTAGGCATACCTCCAGTGCACGTCCAGACCTATCCCGTCCAAGGACTTACTACAGATACACTTATGATATTCGAGAGCTTAAGGGTTTTGCATTGCATATGGTGCACTATCAGGTCAATACAGGTCCACCATACAACTCCTTGTGTAATCCCATCCAGTTGTGCTGCATCATACTTTCCCTTGTGTTCTGACCCCAAATTCCTCGGCTGGGATATGCGAAGAAAAGTATTCCACTGTGCTGTAATGTTTATGTGGTGATAATAAAGGCTTCGTCTTCTATACGGAAACATCATATGGACACTGGATCATTAGTATGGTACCTGACCATACTAATGATCCAGTGTCCATATGATGTTTCCGTATAGAAGACAAAGCATCATCACGAACCATGCCAACTAATGTTGGCATGGTTTGCAGTTGGTGTTCCAGTTAATTAGGTTTTCGGTGTGGTTAAAGGTCAGGACTCTCAAGGCCACTCACACTCACTAACTGTGCACAAGAACAGTGGCCTGCTGGAGATGATTTGGGCTAGGCACTTTAGTTCCAGTTAATTAGGTTTTCAGTGTGGTTGAAGGTCAGGTCTCTCAAGGCCACTCCACGCCAACCTTGGAAACCATGTCTTTGTGCACAAGAATAGTGGCCTGCTGGAGCAGATTTGGGCAAGGCCCTTTAGTTCCAGTTAAAATAAATCTTACTGTTAAAGCATACAAAGACATTCTAGATAATTGTGTGTGTCTAACAGTGTGAGGAAGAAACACATACTGTATGGATGTGATAGTGAGATGTCCACATGCTTTTGGCCATATGGTGTATTTCAGGAAGCGTGTTCTATGAAGTATTTTATGGAACAATTGTGAGTGTGTGGTAATGTGATGTTTATATATATATATATATATATATATATATATATATATATATATATATATATATATATATATATATATATATATATACTGTTATATATACCTATTACTATACCTACGTATGGAGTGAAGTGTTTTGTGGTTCATGAAATCTGAGCAGAAACAGCTCTGAATAAATCGAAGTGAAGTACTTGATGTCCAGATAGAAAGTTTTGTAAACCAAGTGAAATTTGAACTCACAGACTGTCTGCAACCTGTTTTTGTGCAGAAGTGTATAAAGAAAATAAGAAGGTCACTCCAACTGAGTCAATACCTGAGCAATGTGGAAACGGTTTCTTCAGGCCCAATCAAGACCAGAACTGACAGTGGTGAGTATGACAACAAACGATGTTTATTCTTAAATCTGATCAGTTTAGAACAAACCAGGAGTTCAGCTTGATGTCCATGATACTTTTAATCTTTCTTAAATTGGACCACAGGCATCATCAATTCAAAACAATAATTCCACATATGAACAATATGACTTCAATATGAAATCCCCAAGCATTTTCTTTATTGCAATAATCTTTTATTTTCCACAGCTGTTTCAACACTCTCCAAGTGTACAGACTGTGTTACAGGAGTGGTCATACTCACATGCTTGCTGAGTGTCTGCTGTACTGGATTAGTGGTACAGATTTTGATCTATAGGAGACATACATTTTTTGTTAGGTGACCATTTTAATGTTTCTTCAGACCAGGCATCAAAGCTACTTTATGAAACAATATGTTTTTGTAACAGACACACACCTTTATTTTTTTTCCAAAATGTATACTGGATATAATTTATGTGCATTATTTGCATTATTATTTTCCTGTGTGGAAAAGTATATAATTTAATATGAAATTAAAATATTTTGCAAAAATTATTTTCAGACCTGTGACTCTGTTTTATCTACCTTTATACGCTTTTATTGACACCATTTGTGGAAATCTATGTGTCTAATGGAAGAAATCTTAAAAAGCAAAACAAAAGAAATGTTCAGTATATTTTTTATTTATATGTGATATTTAGAAACCTCTTAAAAATCAGATTCCAGTTTCAGCTGAAATATAAAAGTCACCTACAGTGATTTTTCCAAACTTGTCATAAGAGCTAAATTTGTCATAAGATTAGATATTTAACTACTTCAGGCTAGTTCCACTTTGTGGAACCGATTCTTGCTGCAATAGAACAAGAAGAAGAAAAAGCCTTTATTATCACCACACATACGTTACAGCACAGAATTCTTTTCTTCACATATCCCAGCTGAGGAAGTTGGGGTCAGAGCGCAGGGATAGCTATAATGCAGTGCCCCTGGATCAGAGAGGGTTGCCCAACTTGTTTAAATGCCCAACAGTGGCAAGCTTGGCAGTGCTAGGGCTTGAACCCTTCCAATCAGCAACCTAGAGCCTTAAACACTGACATCTGATGTGAATGGACTGTCCAGTTTTTAAAAAGAGAAGCAGAATTGGCAGTGTGCTAATTTGACATTAGCAAAGAGGTCTAACTGAGCTTTGCCAAACATTTCAGGGCACTGGGATTCTATTTTTGGGTGCAAACGGCACTCTCCAGAGAGTTCAGGGTGTCTTAGCACCATTGTATATTCCTGGTAGGTGACGTGTCCTCGACAAGTCTACAACAGGATAGGGCAGCTATGATGTAGCACCACCGAAGCAGAGACGGTTAAGGGCCCAAAAGTGGCTGCTTGGCAGTGATGTGGCTTGAACCCTGACCTTCCAATCAATAACCTAGAGTCTTAAACACTGCCATAGTGTAGTATATTACACCTGTGATTGGACAGCTGGTGGGAGTGGACTGTCCAGTTCTTCCAAAGGGCCTTGCTCAATTGCTCATCAGTGGCAAGCTTTGCAGTGATGGGGCTTGAACCCTGACCTTCCAATCAACAACCTATAGCCTTAAACACTGCCATGTAGTATATTACACCTGTGACTGGACATCTGGTGGGAGTGGACTGTCCAGTTCTTCCAAAGAGAAGCACAATTGGCAGTTTGTTGATTTGACATTAGCAAAGAGGTCTACCTGAGCCTTGCCAAACATTCCAGGGACCTGGTTGTCTATTTTTGGGTGCAAACGGCACTCTCCAGAGAGTTCAGGGTGTCTTAGCACCATTGTATATTCCTGGTAGGTGACGTGTCCTTGACAAGTCTACAACTGGATGGGTCAGCTATGATGTGGCACCACCAGAACAAAGAGGGTTAAGGGCCCAAAAGTGGCAGCTTGGCAGTGCTGGGGCTTGAACCCTGACCTTCCAATCAACAACTCAGAACAAGTCTGGTGGTTAATTTTCTACCAGCTTTCACACAGTTTGGGAGTGATTTTCACCAATTCATTCTAGCAGATTTGCTTCATTTCCTTGAAGTCTGTTGGATGTTTTGTTGAAAGCAATTTTCAATCAATGCCACATATTTTCGTAGGGATTCAGATCTATATTTTAAATCAGCCACTGCAGACCATTTACTTTTTTGATTTTAGCCACTTGTCTTGTAATGTTCCCCTTTGCTCCATCCATTCTTTCTTCAATTTGGACAAGAAGCACAAGTTCTCTGAGTCACCAGAACAAAATGCTACTGCCAACATACGATCAGGTATAACATTGTGAGCAGTGAGAGGTGAAATAAATAACACTGATGATCTCCTCATCATGGCACCTGTTAGTGGGTGGGATATATTAGGCAGCAAGTCAACATTTTGTCCTCAAAGTTGATGGGTTAGAAGCAGGAAAAAATGGACAAGCGTAAGGATTTGAGTGAGTTTGACGAAGGACCAGATTGTGATGGCTAGACCACTGGATCAGAGCATCTCCAAAACTGCAGCTCTTGTGGGGTGTTCCCGCTCTGCAGTGGTCAGTATCTATCAAAAGTGGTCCAAGGAAGGAATTGTGGTGAACCGGCGACGGGGTCATGGGTGGCTGAGGCTCAATGATGCATGTGGGGAGTGAAGGCTGGCCCGTGTGATCCGATCCAACAGACGAGCTACTGTTGCTCAAATTGCTGAAGAAGTTAATGCTGGTTCTGATAGAAAGGTGTCAGAATACACAGTGCATGACGGGTCAGCAAAAGGGGGACCAACAAAATATTAGGCAGGTGTTATCCCTGATCAGTGTTTTTCAACATCAGGATGGTGTCAATTCAGTTATGGCATGCATTAAGTTTGCACCTCATATAGCACTTTGAAGTTGGTCCAAATATTAAATAAAAAAGTATCTCAATCTTGGTCTCATCACACGGTATATTTCATATATTTATTAGATCCAACCTATTTTGTTCAAGGAATGAAAAAATACTGATCATGTCTAATCACTTTTTCTGATCAATGAGAAATTTTTTAATACAAACTGTTCCAGTAATTGTTCATTACAGTCGATAAGATTATTTCGACCAGACCGAGATTAGGAGATTATTTTGATTCAGCTGTTTTAGGACATGAATATGTCATGTTTGGACAAATGTAACATGGCTGTTTTATTATTTTTTAATTCTATCACTGGATAAATATATTTTATAATCACTGGAAATTGACCGCCAGGGGGTGCCCTCATGCACATTTTTAACCTCTTCTTTGTTTGTCATTTCAAATTCCTATTCTACTGCATGGTATACATATAGCACATGGACACTAACACTTTACGAAGTCTTACAGTTTGCCTCATCTGTCTAATAAGTTCTGAGCCTTGTTTTTTTTTTTTTTTTTTGCCCTGATGCATTTCGCTTACCGGTTGGTTTTGATGCATTTTGATCTCGGCCTGTAGTCTCGGTGTTGATTTTCATACATTGTGTTTTAGACAGACATTTTGCCTGCTCTGACCCTTATATTCTATGGTAGCTCAAGTGGTTAAGGCTCTGGGTTGTTCATTGGAACTGTTGGGCAATTGTGTAAGATCCTTAATCCTCTCTGGTCTAGGGGTGCTGCATCATAGATGCCCCTGTGCTCTGACCACAACTTCCTCAGCTGGGATATGTGAAGAAAAGAATTCCACTGTGCTGTAATGTATGTGTGGTGATAAAGGCTTCTGTATGAGAGGCTGTTTAGGTCACAATTGTGGCAATTTACTGTGTCGTTAACTGACGAAAATCACACTTTTCATGCAGTGCAATACATACTTTCTCTCACACACACTATTATACCCTTGCACACAAACAACTACACACACACACTACTGTAGCCTTGCACGCAGACAACTATACTCCCACACACACACAAACACTGTCATACACTTGCACACAAATAACTATACACACACACACACTACTATATCCTCTTACCTTCACAGTCGCACTCACACACACATTATGTCATTCTCCAACACAGATAACTTGATGGCTTATACAATAGAGAATAATACCATACATCAACCAGAATAATAGTACAATAGTGTAATAGTGTGAGTATAGTTGTATGTGTGCAAGGGTATAGTAGTGTGTGTGAGAGTAGTTAGTTGTATGTGTAGTCTTAGTTGTATGTGTGCAAGGGTATGATAGTGTGTGTGTGTGTGTGAAATTGAGTTTGAAAATGTGTGTGTGTGTGAGAGAGAGAGAGAGAGAGAGATTGTGTCTGGGAATTCATCATGCGGGCTCAGTAGGATGAGTCTCCACCTCCTGAATGCCTAGACATGCATGTTGAAGTACCCAGCATTTGAGAGGAAGTGATGGGGCGGAACCAGACCTCTCAGTTGAGGGCACCCAAGGAAAACTGTTGAAAGATAGGTTAATGCTTGTTCTGTATGTACATAAACCCTGAACCCTGAGACTTGACACTGGGTCACAACTACTCCCCATACCATAGAGGCCTTGGTTCCACAAAGCCCAGTTCTCAAGGTCATACCACCATACTCACCAATATGGATCAATTCATAAAATCCTGTCAACATGTGCGACCTCACTAAACAGTCCACAGTCATAAAGCCTCCTCAAGGACAACGTATTTCACCGAGGCATCCAGTCCACTCCCTGGGTCTGGCAGGGATTCTGCAAGAGGATTGATATTAGCATCAAACTCTCCTCAGGGTAACATCCTCAAACCAGTGGTCAGTTTTTATCAAAAGTGGTGCGAGGAACAGTGGTGAACCGGCGACAGGGTCATGGGTGGCCAAGGATCATTGATGCATGTGGGGAGCGAAGGCTGGCCCGTGTGATCCGATCCAACAGACGAGCTACTTCAAGCAACTTCAAACTACAGCAACTTCAAATTGCTGAAGAAGTTAATGCTGGTTCTGATAGAAAGGTGTCAGAATACACAGTGCATGACGGATTTGGCAGCACCAACACAATATTAGGCAGGTGGTCATAATGTTATGCATGATCGGTGTATGTGTGCGGCATAAGTTACAATTGTGATGCAATTCTATTATGAAGTTAGCAACCAAATTGACCATAAGCTAAACAATACAATGTGCCGTCCCGTGTGAAAGAATGCCTCCACAGACAACAAGTCTAGTCCTTGTTGTTACTAATTTGTAAACACACTTCCAAATATTGACCTTGCAGTTGTGCAAATGAGAAACTCGTACAGTTGCATCAGACAGACCTCCTGAAAACCTGGAAACTTTTTACCACCTAGTGGTGGAAATGTAGATTACAATCAATAAACAGTCAACAAAACAACAATTTATTAGGTGAATTTAAAATATCAGTTCAGACAACAACAGGTATGAGAGTTGCTGATGAAGTAGGTGACACCAAATGCTGTGAATTTATTCAAATATCCTTCAAATCTAAAGCTATGTGTATAAAATAAGATTTTTTTTTTGTTTAAATATCAGCAGAATGGTTGTATATTACTATATGATTAGAAGTGCTGAGTATTATAAATAAAAATACTATTCATACACTCACTGAGCACTTTACTAGAAACACCTGTACGCCTATTCATGCATGAAATTATCAATCGTGTCTCAAGGATTTTGATTGTGGCGTGTTTGCTGACATTTTGGCTGGTTTGAACATTCCAACTGCTGATCTACTGGGATTTTCATTCCCAACACTTTGGACCCAACCAATCATCGCTTGAATGCCATAGAGTATTGTTGCTGACCATGTGCATCCCGACATGGCCACAATTTACACATCTTCTAACGGCTATTTCCAGTATGGTAATGCACATTCAAACTGGTTTCATGAGCATGGCAATGAGTTCTTCAGTGTCATTCCCAGTGACTGGCTCTGGGTCTAATGGAACACATTTTGGGATATGGTAGATTATTAGAAGAGGAGAGCCGCAGGTCACCATGGACCAGAATCCCAAAGGCATATTTCCAAAATCTTATGGAACTCACACCACAAAGAATCCAGGCAGTTTTGAGAGCAAATGGTGGTTCTACTGAATATTAGTATAGTGTAGTATTCCCAGTAAAGCACTCAATGAGAGTATATTCTTGCATTTTGGCATTTTATAATATCGTTATTTCAAAGAATTTTTTGCCACTGTCACCAATCGCAAAGGCAACACATCCTCCACCCACTCATTTGGTGAATCCATCATTCTTTGCCATAAAGCCACTTCCTTAGCCATGGAGTCCATCCAGTCCACTTTTGTGCCATAACTCTGCCCTGGGAGAGAGATGGAAAGCAACATTATAATAATAAGCTCTATTTTTTTTAAACAATACTCTAGATTATTTTTAGCAGTAGTCGTTGAGGTAGTAGGAGTATATGTATTTTTAAATGATCATTTATTACTAGCAGTACTATGTTTGCACGTGTTAAATCCAAAGCAATCGAATAATAAAATCTCGTAAACAGAAGGTACGTATTTAACTCTGGTTCTAAAATTATGTGGAGGATCAGCAGGACACCTGGGTCACTCATTAACAGATGGAAACATGGCCTGTTCAGACAGAATGGGGCAATCAACACACTTGTTATATAGTGCGTCCAGTGTGCTGCAGTGTCATCCAAAGAATCCCGAAATAAACATAACCCCACAGGGATTGAATGAGTGTACAACCTGGGGCAGGAGTGTTTCACCTTACTATGTATTTTTTGTGAGGCAACTGTCATTCTAATTTCTACATTGCAGGGGAAAACACAAGGAGAATTCAGACAAAGCGGAAAAGGTAGGTATAGATTGCGAATGGAATTCTGACCTCTGATTGGTCGAGACATCTGTCACTCAGGATATATACAGGAAGTAGGAAATTGTGTATCTTGATTTCTTGTACATGTGTGGAGTTCTGCCTTCACTTTAAACCATTTTTTTCAATAGTGCAACTTTAAATGTTTTAAAGAAAATAACAAACATATATTTATCTTTATAAGAAAATGGAGTTCATTCAGCGCTGCTTTGAGGAAGGACGTTCATATGGTGTGATTTTGGATATACTGATATCTCACGTATATCACGTACTGACATATCACAGCGGATTAAAGATAAGTTTGTGATCTCTAAAAACACACCAGGTATGTTTGGAAGACCAAACTGTTCCAGATTAAAGGATGTACCTCTATAAGAGCAGAGCTGTGATCATGCACACACCAGTCCACTTTCTACTGCTGCAGATACTGCTGGACTTCCTGTAGATCCTGAGTGACAGATGCCTTGTCCAATCAGAGGGAAGAATTCCATTCGCAAAAACTATACCTACCTTTTCCGCTTTGTCTGATTTGTCCTTGTGTTTTTGGATGTTATTTTGTTTTGAACTGGAACTGGACCAAACCTTCGGGACCAGTGTACGCTAATATTGGCATTTGCCTTTGTCATATAGGTGATAAACGGCCACTTACAATTTAACGATTGCATCCATAATTGAAGCAGACAAACCAGAAAAAGCCGATAGCAATAGTATAATCATAAAAGGTGATCAACAAATAGACAGGGAGCCTTAATTATCATCACCAGAGAGCAGGGTCAGCTATGATACAGCACCCCTGGAGTAGAGAAGGTTAAGGGCCTTGCTCAATCGCCCAACAATGGAGCCTGGTGATGCTGGGGCTTGAACCCCATTCCACCAATCAACAACCCAGCACCTTAACCACTTGAGCTACCACTGTCCCCAAGTTACTGAATTTAATCAATTTACTAAATTGATTAAGGACTTTATGAAATGCTTTACGAAACTTTCCTTCCATAAATGCTTTAGGGTCATGTTAGATCTGGGGACTATACTTGGAATGCTATCCCCAGGGAAGGATAAGTCTGGATACGATACCAGGCTACACACAAATTTTACTCTTCCATAGAAAACAAATCTAAAAAATGCTTAAACCCCTAAATCTACTAATCATAATAATATAAGTTTATGCTAAAGTAACATCACATTAAACCAAAAGAAATAGAAACACAAGTTTATAAACTCAGCAGCTCCAGTAAGAAGTCTGTACCCGTTCCCAGGCCGAGTCTCAGTCCTCCCACCAGGTGATCAGCCAGTCGGTCACGATCCCACACTGTGAGCTCCACACAGGCCTCCTTCAGGTCCTCTGTCCTGAATCCATCATACACCATTGTGTGGTTAAAGACAGGACTTGCTGTCCTCTTTAACACCCGTGTCTTCTGGCAGCTCTTTTTGCTGGTGTCTGGCAGCACATAACTGTACACAACAAAACATGACATATTAACATTAATCTTGAACTTTTTCTTAAACTGAAAGGAAAGTCTTGTAGACAAAGGGTGAGTTGTTTAATGAAAAGAACGTGGAACAACAACAAAAATGGCTTTAAATGAACTTTATATGAATGTCCATCATAAGAAGGCATGTATTGTTTTGCACTGCTATTTTACTTGCTAACTAATACACCAGTTTAAATTATTATATCTGTAACAAACGATAGCAAAGATCCTGTTTGTGGATTCTGAAGATTCTGAATTTGCACTAAAAGGGGCTTTTCATCAAGCACAAACTTCTATTTTAACTAATTTATAAAATAGCCTTATTTTAATAATAAAATAAATTTACATAAGAGTCAGCAGTATCAATTCTGTTAGGATCTCCACTAGCTAAATCAGAGTTTCAGCTTTTACGAGGTCTGATTGCTATGATGGCATTTCAGGGCCACTGTTAAAAATAAAAGGATATATAGTAAAATAAAAGAACAACTACTTTGCCTTAAGTTTAGCTATAATTTCACTTTCTTTTTTGAATGACCTCCAGTGCTCTTACATATTGTATATACAACTGTACATATTTTAGAGTCTGAAATGTTTTTAATGTTGGACCTGGTGTGATACAGCTTATATAAGTAGCAGGGACATGATTTTAATTCTCCTGCAGTGTACAGACATGCCAGAGACCATATTTTGCAAAGGAGGACATTAAATTGAGCCGATGGCTTCGTTAGTTGTTACGATTGCACAATATAACAGCAGAGCAACAAAATGAAAGCTTAGAGTCGTAAACCAACAGCTGATGCTCTTTGAGGACATTACCATTTCACATACGGGTTTATAGTCACACCACGGATCAGAGGCAGGTTCTTGCAGTCTCGGACCCAGATGTGAATTTCACCTGAGCCTAGGGCTGATTTCGCTGGAAAAGAGCAATAAAAGCATTAATTAGAACCAATAAAATAATCTTAACTCATTCTATGGACCACTTTTTTACACCAATCAGCTATAACATTCTGGGCACTGACAGGTGAAGTGAATAACACAGTGCATGACAGGTCAGGGCTGTTTTGGCAGCAAAAGGAGGACCAACACAATATTAGGCCGGTGGTCATAATGTTATGCCTGATTGATGTATATTCACTTCAGAACGCTTTGTAGTGTTCACACTTAATGCTGCTTGTCTTGAGTTCCTAATTGAGTCTCGTTCCTCAGAAGGTTCCTCTCCATTTCTTGTTACTGTCTCTGGATGTTCATTAGCAATGTTCATTAATTCAATTTTATTTATCTATATAAGGCAACGACTCTCTGTATAATCTAAAGGCAACCCGTTCTAGACAAGGGATTTTTCTGACTCAAACTTCAAAGAAGTTTGAAAGTTTGCCTGAAGGATTTTACAAAAATTGTTCAATGTGTGGTCAGGATTAGGCTCCCAATGGCTGGATTCGAAATGTAAAGAAACTGCAGAAGTCAGAGTAAAGTCATCAGCTCTTACAAAGGGAGATGTGAGGTAAGAACCGCATGGCCAGTCTCATCTCGCCTCTTTCTTCGGTGGACAGGACGCTGCTTGTGTTCTGAAAGGACAAAATACAAATTCATTTAAATTACAAAATTCTATTACACCATTACTCAAAGTTCTTAGATGGAAATAAAATTATTTTTAGAATTGAGAAAATTAGAAAAATTATTTAAGATTTAGAGCTGAAATCATACACTTAAAAAATATCCATAATATTGAAACCAGCTGCCTAATATTGTCTAGGTCCCCCGTGGACTCCACAAGAACTGTGCTGTGGTATCTTATCTTATCCTGTCCTATCTTATCTTATCTTATCTCATAATATCCTATCTTATCTTATCTTATCTTATCTTATCTTATCTTATCCTATTTTATCTTATCTTATCTTATACTTATATTTATAGCTTTGATACATATTGAGCATAGGTTTGGTGGTTAATGGAATGAACTTCCACTAGATGTCTGAACAGTTGAGTCACTGGCATCTGGGTGAAGACCTACCTCTTCATGAAATACCTAAACTATCTTATCTTATCTTATCTTATCTTATCTTATCTTATCTTATCTTATCTTATCTTATCAGGCACCGAGACTTTTGCAGCAGATCAACTCCAAGGACCGACGCCTGCCTGATATATGCCAACCTTTGACAGGTTCCATTATAACAATCAGTGATATTCACTTCACCTGCTAGTGGTTTTAATGTTATGGCTGATCGGAGTAACATATGCATTGAATTCCTAAAAAGAGCCATAATATACCCTTGGTTTGAGGGGTAAGGAGTTAATCCGAGGGCCTTCAAAATCCCACTTAGAAAGGTCAATCTCCGCCTCTCCCAGGAAGCTGTTGCGACCAAATGTGTCATTGTGCCAAACAGACAGGTTAAGGATCTGGGATTTTAAGTACTCCATTCGAACTCTATACTGTAAAATATGAAAATATTGTGGTTAAAATTGATCACAGTATTTAAATGTGTAAAATATAAGTAAATATGTTTTTAATAATCTTTACCCTTAGAATCTCATTATACGTAGGGTTCAAGGTCTTCTTTTTCACTGACGTTTTTCTTTTTCCCAAATTGGCAGTGTCAGGTATAAGATAACTCTTAACATACCTAAAATAAGAGCAAGTATGAATAAGCACCTAAATTGGATCAAATATACACACCTGCCACTTTATTAGGGACGCTTTCATGCAGATTATCCAATCAGCCAGTCATGTGGCAGCAGCACAATGCAGAATCTCAAGCAGATACAATTCAAGAGTGGAAACAACTTTGAGGTCAGAAGAGAACGCCAAGACTGGGTCAAGCAAGACTATGGTAACTCAAATGACCAATCTTTTTAGATGTGTTGAGCAGAAATGCATCTCAGAACACACAACATGTTGAATTTTGACTGGATAATTGGATGAATGAGTCTCAGGATAAGTGTTTCTATTAAAGTCTGTGTATATTATGCGTAACAGACACTGAGGTAGTACAAACATTCTAATCTACGCACGGGTCAGATCGATTCCTCTTCACATCTACAGCAGCCAGATTTTGGCACTGTACTACAAAGATGTGGAACTCCCTCAGCTTCTGGACATAGTTGATTGAAAACTGGATAGCCCCTTGAACTTCAATATTCCCAAAGTCCACACTGGAAATACTCATTATGCTCCCGCTCATCTGTGGGTGTCAAACACATGATGTGGCAATGAGGGGCAGGAGGAGGAGTAGTAGCAGTAGCCATTGTTGTAGTAGTGATAGTAGTAATAGTAGTAGTAGTATCAGTAATAATAGCAGCAGTAGTAATAGCAGTAGCAGTTGTAGTAGTAAAAGAAGAAGAAGAAGAAGAAGTCATGGTAGTAATAAAAGCATTAATAATAATAGCAGTAGTAGTAGTAGTAGTAATAGTTGTAGTAGTAGTAGAGGAAGAAGAAGAAGAAGAAGAAGAAGAAGAGCTAGTAATAGTAGTATTAATAATAATAGCAGTGAGAGTACTAGTGGTAGTAATAGTAGAAGAAGAAGAAGTAGTCGTGGTAGTAATAGTAGCATTAATAGTAGTAGTAGTATAAGAAGGAGAAGATAAAGAAGAAGAAAAAGTGGTAGTAACAGTTGTATTAATTATAATAATAGTAGTAGTAGTAGTAGTAGAAGCAGTAGCAGTAATATTTGTATTAATATTAGCAGTCGCACTAGCAGTAGCACTAGCAGTAGTAGTAGTAGATTATGATAATATTATGATAATGGAAGTGACAGCTGCAGATAATCTGGATGACTGTTGATATCCTACAGAGACGGTCACCAGAAAATCTAAAAAATCATAAATCAAATATAAATAAAAAAATAAATAAAATCTCATACAGAAGACACTGTGGCCATGCGTGAGTTGTTGTTGAGTTCAGCCTGGGGGCTGCTGTTCTTCCAGTGCTTGCCACTGTGGGAGCTGCACTCCGACTCACTCTCATCTCCATCATTCTAGATAACAAACACAAAAAAGAAAAATCATAAAATATATAAATATATCGATATTAAATTACTGACCCTCAGTTACTGCTGAAATGAACCCTCTAACAAATCTCAGTTTTATTGTGTGCTGTGAACATCCTAACCAGTCTGAGATAGCATTCATTTATATTTCTGTAGGTTTTGATAAATCATGGAAAAATAATGCAAAGAGTTTCATCAGATATTTTCACATTTTCTCAAAGAACAAAAAGATTCCATTCCATAAAATCATAGCGTACCTCATTGTCCAGGAAAGAGGGAACGGATTTGCTGATTTTCCTCAAACGCTCTTTATCAGAGAAGGAAGAAGAAGATGGCGATGGAGTGCTGGAGACTGGATGCATGATACAAAACATAAAAAAAATACACACAAACCTCTGCTTTACACTTCAAATTCTTAGAATGTCTAGTGGAAACCTTTTTTGTATAGGTAGAAAGCGTCATACTTGCGTAGCTGCTAGGCATGAAATCATCCATATGTTTGCTTTTTTTACTTTGTCCTAAAGAAAAATAGACCACAACAAAACATATTAAAATGCCTGAGCTCCTTGTTTCTGTGCTGCACTGGACCAAAATAGGTTTACCATTACCACAGGAATGGACATGACAATGTCCAAAGACTTGTCGTTACACATCGAGGGTGAAAATCAATTACAGATATACAGATGTTGCATTGTAATCGTTTGACAGATATTTCAAAACATCCACTTAATTACATCTACAAAAGGAATTTCCACATGACTCATATTTTGTGCCACAGTGAATACAACTAATGCTCACGTGGTACCGCTGTGATGTCTTCAAGGCTTTTATGGTATACGGGTCTAGTGGACGCCCGTCTCAGCACTTCCTGAACTAGGCTCACCTCAGTGGCTGGCACACATGTGAAACAGAATTAAAAAAGAGAGCGGTAATTAAAGACTAGATCAAACCTACAATAAGGATATATATACAGGATAACAAAGCTGAAGTATACTGCAACACTGGAGTAAATACACAACAGTTCTTTCCTCCAAAACCCCCCCAAAAAATCAAACCTAGTGTTGGATTCTATTATAAAAAATAATAGATGGGTCTTACTCATGGTTTAATGTTTATATGCAGATACAAGAGTTAGTTTGTAGTAAGAACACCAAATTGCATGCCATGTGATATCAATTCACAGCTGCTAAATTCTTTGAGCTGGTAAAAATGTGAACTATGGGCAAAGTAACTCAGTTTTAAACATCCCCTTAAATTTAACGTCATTAAACTGTAATATTTTCTGAGAACAAGATCTATTAATAAGAGAATAAGAGAATAAGAGCCAATTTATTGGGACATTTCAGCCCTCACACAAGGCCTTCATATGAGCTAGAATGTCATGGTCGTAACTCAATACAGTGACTTTATTTTAGATAATGTGCACTTTTTTTTACACTATACATATAATTACAGCGAAATTAGGGCAGTCCTTACAGTGCAATTCACATATAAAGTGGTGCAAACTATACATCCATTTTAACATATTAAATAGTAATACATAAGTCAATTATCTTAAGTGACATATAAGGTATAAATAAGTATGTAGATATTTTATATACACAGATCAGGCAGAACAATCTGACCACTGACAGGTGAAGTGAATAAGACTGATGATCTCCTCATCATTGTGCCTGTTAGTGGGTGGGATATATTAGGCAGCAAGTGAACATTTTGGCCTCAAAGTTGATGTCAGAAGCAGGAAAAATGGACAAGTGTAAGGATTTGAGTGAGTTTGACGAAGGGCCAAATTGTGATGGCTAGACCACTGGATCAGAGCATCTCCAACACTGCAGCTCTTGTGGGGTGTTCCCAGTCTGCATGATGGCTGATGGCTGTGGCCTCTTTCAGCAGGATAATGCACCGTGCCACAAAGCAGAAATGGTTCAGGAATGGTTTGATGAGCGCAACAACCAGTTTGAGGTGTTGACTTGACCTTCAAATTCCCCAGATCTCAATCCAATCGAGTATCTGTGGGATGTGCTGGACAAACAAGTCTGATCCATGAAGGCCCCGCCTCACATCTTACAGGACTTAAAGGATCTTGGTGCCAGATTCCACAGCACACCTTCAGGGATCTAGTGGAGTCCATGCCTCGATGGGTCAGGGCTGTTTTGGCAGCAAAAGGGGGACTGATACATGATATTACGTAGGTGGGCATAATGTTATGGCTGATCGGTGTAGATAGAAATATATAGATATAAATAAGTCACTGCACAATAGTCGAACATAGGGATTTGCATATAATGAAAAGTGGCATTAAAATGTCACAGAATGTAAACATGTCAAATAATAGAAAATGTAAAGCACAGCAGAATGTAATCATATTGAGTAATATATGAATAGACACATACTGAGGTATACAGAGAATGTAAACTTAAAGTTTTTGGGTATAAAAATACTGGATCAGATTGCTGCGATCCTTCAGTTTGTGTGTATGTGTGTGTGTTCACAAGCCTGCAGCATTTAGCTCCTGTATGGTGCTGGAGTAGAAGCTGTTCTTAAGTCTATTGGTTCGGACCAGAGGGCTGCAGGTTAAATAAGTGACTTGCATTGTTATTTACACTTCACCTATAGCAGTTTAAAGCATTAAAGCATTAAGCATTCAATCAGTAAAGATTCAGAAACCAAAAAAAATGTATGTCTTACAGTTTGCACTTGTCCCAGAAAAGGATTCATCTCTGTTTAAGGTCATGGGCTTGACCACTTCGCTCGTATGTGCACTGGGTCGCAGTCCCCAGCTCCCTCTCTTGGTGCAAAGCTCTGCATCATCTATAGGAACATCAGCTTTCTCAGGACAGCACCTCACACTACCACCTGTCTGAAATGAGGTGCACACTAATTCACTCTTCTGCTCTGTACCTTGGGGGGAAATGTGCTTGCCTCTGTTTTCTGTGATTCCCAGATAATGCTGGTAGTCTCGTGGAACAAACGACCTGGCAAGAGGTTGAGAATCAGGATCCTCAGAAACGCTTCGGTCAGTGGCTTTATGCTTACTCTTGGTCATCTCTGGAGACTTTTTCACCTGTAAATTAACTTCTGGTGTTTTTGTAGAAGGCAACACTGTACTTTCTGTCGTCTGTGGGAGGACCACATCAGATACTTTCCTGGACTGCGAGGGTAAATCTTCACCCTCACTTTCCACGTTTATTGCAAACATGCTGGTGGCACGTCGAAGCGAATTTGCTCTTCCATTTAAAGTTCCTTTGCCACTGCTTCTAGTCTGATTTCGGAATTCTTTATTGAGCATCCCTTGAGTTCTTGGAGATGATGTGTCTTTTGGAGATAACTTTGAGCCACTCTTTGGCTGAGGACAATGGGATGATCTCAGAACATCTGGCTCAGTTGGTGAGTTAGCTGTGGTACCAATATCAGGATATATGACAGCAGTTTTCTCTCTTGAAGACACTCTGTCTGCCTGGTTTGGGCTAGCATCCACCAGTTCAAACTGAGATACCTCTTTGTGAGTTTTTGCATGTTTAACTTCCTGACTTAATGGGTTTTGAGTTTTGTTTTCAAAACTGGATGACTGCTTGCTAGATTCTGCCCAGAAGTCACGGAGCATCTTGAACTGTAAACTGTTCATACCTTCTCCTGTGGCTGTCTTCTCTATCCTGTCTCGTAGTGGAAGAACCGTAAAATTAGCACTTTCTGCCTCTGATTCTGTCCCGATGGATCTAAGATCATATTCTGATTTGGTGAACCTTTTATTCAGCTTTGTAGATGTCGCAGATGAGTTTGCTGCTGTTGATTTATTATATATGTTCGATTGCAGTTTCTCTCTTTCCCAGAATGATTTGAGCTCCTTGATCCTTTCTGCATTGTTATTTTGCTGCTGGTTGCTTTGCTTGGCTAATGGGACTGGATTTTGTTGCTGGGATTGAACACCAGATGTTGGTGGAGGTTTTAGCTGTGATTCTTTTTCCTCTGTCTTTACCTTTGGGTCCAGCTCTAGTACTGCTGCAGTTGTACATCCTTCCATTGTACTATTCCTATTTCCTTCAATATTTTCATCGCTGTGGTCTCCAACACTCTGAAGTCTAAAATCTTGTGAAGATGAGCATTTTTGGCCCAAACATTTGGTAACATCTTTGTCTGAGAGAGCCATTATGTCTTTTATCTGATTTATATTGCTTGATGGTGTTTGCATGTCTTTAGCTTTATCTCTGTCTTTTTTATTTAAATGCTCATAGCTGATGTTATCAGCTTGTATCTCACCAACATTTGAAATGTCCTTCACATGAGATTTGTTCACATGTTTTTTGTTCTCAGTTACTGAATACTTTGGACTTATGTCAACTTTGGTTGGTTCCTCTTCAACCCCAGTCACCTTCCTGCCATCATTACGTTGGACAATAGTTTCCTTTTCAGAAATTAGGTTCGGTTTGCTCACTAGAACTGGTGCCTTAATGATACCTTGATCCCACTGTGATTGCAAATTGGTAACTTTTGGTGACTGACTCACTTCTTGCAGTTCATGTTGAGTGGGTTTAGTCTTCTCATCATTTCTGCTGTTTTCTTTTTTGCTAGCAGTCTCCAGCACGTTCTCTTTTGGACTTGGTTTTTCAGAGTCCAACAGTCTATTAATGGTATCCTGTGATGATCTGTGCCTGAATAGATTAGAAGATCCCATGGCAGAAAATTCTTCCGCGTTCAATGGCTTAGTGTGATCACTTAGATCCTGAACATTCTGAAAATTCATAAAAGGCTCTTTCTTATCCACGTTCAACTCTACTGCTAAATCTCTATCTTTTAAAAATCCATCATTTGTCATATCCTCATCCCGATGTTTTGGTATGATCAAATACACATTGTTCTCTGCTTTGGGTCTTAAATTGATCTCATTTTCAAAGTCAATGTCTTCAATCTTGATATCATCTTCAGTGTCTGGAATAAAGCCCTCACAGTCAAGTTTATCACTGCTGTCTGAACTCCTGCTGAACCATTCAAGAACTTTAGCAATGGAGTTTCCTTGCTCTTCAGCAGCTTTGGGAGAATAGGGGTTGACCAGAAGAGGATCTTTGCAGTCCTTTGTCTTCATGTTAGTGTCTCGAGTTATCTTTATATCAAACGGACATGGCATGTCGTCACTTTCACATGCCACGCGGGAAGGATTAGTCTTATTGGAGGCATCAGTTGGGTTGGTGGCTTCATACACCGGTTGATCTGTAAAATCCAATATATCATTGAAAAAGAAAGAACTATGAGACATTCTATTAGTCTAAAACAACAAGCAATCATTCATAGACCGTGTGTGAAGACCAGTGTTGAGGATGGTATATGTTGCAGCTAAGCTACAGATAAATAACACTTTTGATAAAGTAACTAGTTACACTACAAGCCAGTATAAAAGTAGCTTAGTACACTGAGCTGAAAATCTATTTTAATTGTGCAGCTTTTTAATCACAGTAAATAATTTTTATTGCTTTTGACAGACGGAGTAACTTGCATTTTATACACCAATTGAGGGTTATGGGTCTTACTCAAGGGTCCAGCAATGGCAGACCGGGGATTTGAACCAACAACCAGCCAATCATTTGTCCAGTGCTTTAACTACTAAGCTACTACATCCCCTCATTGTGTATTAAGAAGCAGATAGAAGCAACCGGAAAACTGGATCGTTCCAATTCTCTTTGTTTAACTAGTTTCTGGTTATATCTGACTAGCTAGTTAATATTATTGGGCATACAGTAATAAGTAAATTATTAAATTAAATAGCTGCAATTGGTGCAACATGATAATAATGCTTCACATCATTGGATGCTCTTTCATATTAAGTTAAACCTTACTTGAGATCACGTTCATGATCCATTCAAAAGTTAGCTATTTTGTTCAATCGCTGCTTCTTATTACTTTAATCTCATTCATTTCAACAGAAAATATCCATCACCTAATGTTTTCACTTCTGATCAACCTCATAACCAGCTAGTTAGTCAACAACATTAGATACCCACCTTCATGTGACTGTGATTTACTATAAATTCGCGTGTTTAAAGACTTAAATACACTCACCGGTGTTCTTTTTACACTAATTATAATTAGATAATTATTGAATTTGGATAAATACAATAGATTGAATATTGTGACTTGTTGAATTCAAAAGTAATACAGTATAATGCAACAAAAAAAAGCTAGTTGGCTCATTTCTTGTAGCTAGTTTCTCCCCAACACTGGTGAAAACACACCATAATCTTATAATGAAATGTTATTAAAAAGTAGAAATATAAAAAATCTGTAATAAAATATTTTTTAAAGCAGAACGATATAGTTAATTGTACCTTTAACGCCCAAAGGACAGTCTAATTTTTCTTCTGTCTTTACATCTTCCCTCTTCAGGTCCTCTTTGTCCTGGTTCTTCAGTGAGATTTGAGGGGTTATGCTCTCATTTAATGGTTTGACTAACAAGGATTCAAATGGTGACTTGGCCCTTATTCTAGGAATGGAGAGAGGATCCTTCACCATTCCATCCGCTTTATTTTGTTTTTCTGGTTCGGCAGATATCAACCGATTTTCACACTTTTGCTTAGTATCCAGTACGTCTGCTGTTTTTTGTTCATCATTTGACTGTGTGCTAGAACTCAGACTCAGTCGTGGCTGAATTTTTGGCTTCTCTTTAGATGTCTGTGTTGGATTATTCAGCAGCACTGGGGATCGGACCGGCAGTCGTGACGGTGGAAAGGTAGACTTGGGTGGTTCTTTGTCTTTAAAATTGAGGAAAGACTCCTCTATACTCTCCTGCGTGACTGCATTCTCTTCAAGAATGTGTTCATGACCACTCTTGGTGGAAACCATATTGAGGGATTTGCGGGGTTGAAGCAGCCGACTCTTGGTGCTTGAGTCACAGCTGGAACTGTGTTTGAGGATACCTTTTGGTGGAGGGGACCTGATTTCTGAGTTTGTAGACATGCTCTGAGTGGACAGAGTAGACCTGCTGTCAGTGTTTGTAGAAATGCTCTGAGTGGACACAGGAGAGGTGCTGGAGCTTGTAGACACACTTTGTGTGGACACAGAAGAATTTGTAGACACACTTTGTGTGGACACAGAAGAATTTGTAGACACACTCTGGGTGGAGATCGAGCTGGTGCTGTCGGAGTTCTGGACCTTGAAAATTTTCGTTCTTTTTTTGGGCACAGGTTTTAGACGAGGGATTGTTTCTTGTGAAATATCAAAGATTTTGGTCTTGGCTTCTATTTCTAAATCTTCATGATTCTCTAGTGAAGGTGTCACTTCTGCTGGAGACGTATGCAGATAAATATACAGTAAGCGAACCAGCACTTGAAACAAGAAACTGTCCTACATAATAACTTACTTTCTAACCATGCAACTTTATTTATACACTCACCACTACTACTACTTTATGTAGAAAATCCTGTACACTATCTCATTTATTCAACAATCTAATCAGCCAATCATGTAACAGCAGCACAATACATAAAATCTCTTAGATACAGTTAATGTTCACCTCACACATCACAGAACAAACCGCCGGCAAGATTTTAGTGTATTATATTGTGGTTACTGTGTTTGCAGAAAGACGTTAACGCGATCATTTCTACACACTACACAACATATCCAGCATCTTGGTAGATCCATGCTTAGGCAAATTCACACTGTTCTGAATGTCAAATGAGGTCAAACATGCTACTTGATAGCTATACCTAATAAACTGTCATCACCCTGTATTTCATATAGTTAATAATATGGTATGTAACCTGTACCTGGTGGATTCTTAGTTTCAGGCACTGAGGCTCCATTTGTTTCATCAAAGTCTAGCTCCATTGGCATGTTGTTGAATGGATTGTGTCTTTGCTGGAAACAAAAGAAGAAAAAGCTTAAAGATTTGAGCAAGATTTTTATTAAGAGTGGTAAGAATTACTGAAAATCTTCCTCTTTAAATGACGTAAAAATTAATGTCGATCAACAATGAAGAACATTTTAGGAATCTTTTTAATGCTTACAAAAAAGTCAGCGGAAAGATATGGTGTTACAGTGAACAGTAAACAGTATGTTTACCCTGTTTCGACTTTCTTGCTGAGTCTCTGTTGGTCTCCTGTTACGTACACAAGGAGAAGGGAGTGTGAATATGCAAATTAGGTTCGTTTTATGTATTTTGGCCCTTTCCTTGATATGCATTTTTTTGCCTGCTAATTTTTAAGGTCTTTAAACAGGATTAACGAAGTACTTTTCCACAAATTAATTCATTTTCCACATTTCTTTATAAATGTATGCTTCACCTTAACTAACAAACACTGTGAAGTATATTAGCTAGACTAAATCCCTGTAAGCAGAGGACAAGGCACGGTAATCCATGTTAATTTTTAAGGTCTTTAACTGTGTCATTTAAACTGAAATGTCTATTGGGAATATGCAGGTGGAGATAACAGAATGAATGATGTATCTTTCATTTTCCATCTTTCTTTATATCTGTGACATTTGCATGCTTTTTTTAGACTTTCAGAGCTTTTTATATGTACATGAACCTTGGATTACATTATATACACCGATCCGGCATAACATTATGACCACTGACAGTGGGTGGGATATATTAGGCAGCAAGTGAACATTTTGTCCTCAAAGTTGATGTGATGAAGTTGAAGCAGGAAAAATGGACAAGCGTAAGGATTTGAGCGAGTTTGACCAAAAGGGCCAAATTGTGATTGCTAGACCCCTGGATCAGAGCATCTCCAAAACTGGAGCTCTTTTGGGGTGTTCCCGGTCTGCAGTGGTCAGTATCTATCACAAAGAAGGAACAGTGGTGAACCGGTGACAGGGTCATGGGTGGCCAAGGCTCATTGATGCACGTGGGGAGTGAAGGCTGGCCCGTGTGATCCGATCCAACAGACGAGCTACTGTTGCTCAAATTGCTGAAAAAGTTAATGCTGGTTCTGATAGAAAGGGGTCAGAATACACAGTATGTGACGGGTCAGGGCTGTTTTGGCAGCAAAAAAGGGGGACTAACACAATATTCGGCAGGTGGTAATAATGTTATGCCTGACCGGTGTACAGTTCACTATATGACTAAACACTTTGGACACCCATATTAAGGCCATGATGTTCTCATATGCTGTAGCGATACAATTTCCCTTCCCTGGAGTCTCAAGATGTTGCTCTCTGTTCATAAAGCAAGGTTCATGAAACATGGTTGCTCTGGAAGATCTCGAGTGGCCTACATGAAAACCTCTGGGATGAACTGGATCTCTGAATGCACCCCAGATCTCCTCGCCTGATCTCACTAAGGCCTTTGTGCTGAATTTTCCCATAGCCACATTCCAAAAGCCTTCCCAGATGAGTAGAGGTTACAACAGCGGCAAAAGTGGGACTAAATCTGGAATGGCACATATGGGTGTCGTTGTGAGGTGTCCACAAATTTCTTGCCAAATACTGTGGTGTATATGTCAATTAGGATTGTCAGTATTGTGAGTCAGATTGCCTTCATTCAGACAAAATTAGATGTTTATTCAATTAAACAAGAATCAAACTGTTCTAGATGTTCCTATACCAGAAAACACCTCAAACATCTTCTCGGCTATCACTTACACGCTTCCCCAATGCCGTTTTTTTTTACATGTATAGCAATAAATATAGGCTTTTAGACTCTACTGAAACCCTGTTATGCAAACGCCTGTGTTGACTCTTGTTTGAGTCAGCCGGTACTCTGAATCATGAGATTTCCACACCTCAAAAACACACACGAATAAAGTAGGACAGGAGGGAGCTACTCAAACAACCATTCTGTACATCAGGCAAATTTTCTGGCATGAGCAAAGAGTATAAATTTATTCTTCACCTAAACTAACAAACACAGAGAACTGTCAAGTATATTAGCTAGACTAATCCCTGTAAGCTGCCGATGAGACACGGTAATTCGTGTTGTGCTTAGACACCCTTAATGGGTTTTCTTTTTGAACAAACAGTGCTGAGAGAAGCAGAAAAACTGTTCGAGTATTTCTGGAAGGTTGTTTATCACCTCTCGTTTGGATTATCTGTTGATTTTGGTTGCGGTGTCATGAGATCGTTGTTAGTCTTACTGGCTCGCTCTCGCCATGACTGTGTCAAAAACTCTAAAAAGACAAACATGTTACTGTAGATAAGGTCATCGTTGTGTCAGTTTGTAGCTGTTTGTGTATTTAATGCTGTGAAAACTTACCTACTGTCATGGGTTTCTTCTGTTTCATAGATGCCATGATGATATCCGAGCCGTGAATCTTATCCTGGTGTCTCTGAGACTTTACCTCATAAAACCACTCCCCTGTGATGTACTTCAGTTTGCCCTCCTCAGGGCCTTGTTTTTGTAGATGTCTAATATGCAAATAGAATTATAAAAGTAGTTCAGTGTGAAGATGTCGATAAAATCAGGTTATGACCAGAAATCCTTGTAATTGCTTTTAGAAGTCACTATGCAGTTTATTTAAACTCTAGCGAGACATTTGGATGAAGACCTTGAAATCTTAAAAACGTAATCTAGACTTAAACTCTTAACAGACCTTACATTCCAGGAGCAACAAATATGTTTACTTTATTAGAAGTGGAACAGAAAACCTACAGTATTATCTCATTTTGAATGTCACAAAAAGTAGGGTTTTGCTGAACCCTTTAGAATCAACCTTCTTTAGAATTAAATAGAAATAGAAATTTTCTATAGATAGATACACTAAATTGCCAAAAGTTTTGGGACATCTGCCTTTACATGCCCATGAATGTAATATGGAGTTGTCCCGCCCATTACAGCTATAACAGCTTCAACTCTTCTGGGAAGCCTTTCCACAAGGTTTAGGAGTGTGTTTATGGGAATTTTTGACCATTCATCTAGAAGCGCATTTGTGAGGTCAGGCACTGATGTTGGACAAGCAGGACTGACTCGCAGTCTCCGCTCTAATTCATCCCAAAGGTGTTCTATCAGGCTGAGGTCAGGACTCTGTGCAGGCCAGTCAAGTTCCTCCACACCAAACTCACTCATCCATGTGGACCTTTGTGCACTGGTGTGCAGTCATGTTGGAACTGGAAGGGGTCATCCCCAAACTGTTCCCACAAAGTTGGGAGCATGAAATTGTCCAAAATATCTTGGTATGAAGCTGAAGCATTAAAAGTTCCTTTCACTGGAACTAAGGGGCCGAGCCCAACCCCTGAAAAACAACATCTGAACTCAATGATTTGGAGGGGTGTCCCAAAACTTTTGGCAATATAGTGTAGATAGATAGATACACTATATTGCCAAAAGTATTCGCTCACCCATCCAAATAATCAGAATCAGGTGTTCCAATCACTTCCATGGCCACAGGTGTATAAAATCAAGCACCTAGGCATGCAGACTGTTTTTACAAACATTTGTGAAAGAATGGGTCGCTCTCAGGAGCTCAGTGAATTCCAGCGTGGAACTATTATAGGATGCCACCTGTGCAACAAATCCAGTCGTGAAATTTCCTCGCTCCTAAATATTCCACAGTCAACTGTCAGCTGTATTATAAGAACGTGGAAGTGTTTGGGAACAACAGCAACTCAGCCACAAAGTGGTAGGCCACGTAAACTGACGGAGCGGGGTCAGGGGATGCTGAGGCGCATAGTGCGAAGAGGTCGCCAACTTTCTGCAGAGTCAATCGCTACAGACCTCCAAACTTCATGTGGCCTTCAGATTAGCTCAAGAACAGTGCGCAGAGAGCTTCATGGAATGGGTTTCCATGGCCGAGCAGCTGCATCCAAGCCATACATCACCAAGTGCAATGCAAAGCGTCGGATGCAGTGGTGTAAAGCACGCCGCCACTGGACTCTAGAGCAGTGGAGACGCGTTCTCTGGAGTGACGAATCGCGCTTCTCCATCTGGCAATCTGATGGACGAGTCTGGGTTTGGCGGTTGCCAGGAGAACGGTACTTGTCTGACTGCATTGTGCCAAGTGTAAAGTTTGGTGGAGGGGGGATTATGGTGTGGGGTTGTTTTTCAGGAGCTGGGCTTGGCCCCTTAGTTCCAGTGAAAGGAACTCTGAATGCTTCAGCATACCAAGACATTTTGGACAATTCCATGCTCCCAACTTTGTGTGAACAGTTTGGAGCTGGCCCCTTCCTCTTCCAACATGACTGTGCACCAGTGCACAAAGCAAGGTCCATAAAGACATGGATGACAGAGTCTGGTGTGGATGAACTTGACTGGCCTGCACAGAGTCCTGACCTCAACCCGATAGAACACCTTTGGGATGAATTAGAGCGGAGACTGAGAGCCAGGCCTTCTCATCCAACATCAGTGTGTGACCTCACAAATGCGCTTCTGGAAGAATGGTCAAAAATTCCCATAAACACACTCCTAAACCTTGTGGACAGCCTTCCCAGAAGAGTTGAAGCTGTTATAGCTGCAAAGGGTGGACCGACATCATATTGAACCCTATGGATTAGGAATGGGATGTCACTTAAGTTCATATGCGAGTCAAGGCAGGTGAGCGAATACTTTTGGCAATATAGTGTAGATAGATAGATAGATAGATAGATAGATAGATAGATAGATAGATAGATAGATAGATAGATAGATAGATAGATAGATAGATAGATAGATAGATAGATAGATAGATAGATAGATAGATAGATAGATTCTGTGAAATGGCATGGGAATTTTATTCCAAATAATATTCCACTACTCTAAACACAAGCATTAACTATCTGACTGATTAACTCTCTGATGAATGACTAACTTTATTGACAGTGTCTCGATGTTTGCTTAATATAGATAGAGAACCACTTGTCACACCAGTAACATTATACTCAACTACAACCTTTTTTATTTGTTGCCCCAGAGGTACCATGCTTCCAACCTTAAGGGCTTCATTTAATTATAAAAACATCTGTCTTATAATAAGAGTGTGATAATAATAATATCTGTGAATCTTTGCATCATTGAAAGTTCAAATTAAACACGATTTTCTCTGAACCATAATAAAATTCCTTCAACTCAACTCTAAAACATGGTCCAAAAGTTATTTAAAAAGGTCCTAATACAAATTGTCTATGAGCCAAAGCATAGTAAATCAAAGCAATTCGATTAAAGTCAGGCGTCTGAACACGGCCGGTTTCAAGGAAACCATGCTGGTCATGTGAAATGGGCAGGGCAATTATTCCACAAGGGTAGACTTAATCCTGTTATCCATGGTTGAGCAAAGCAAAGAAATCACCTAGTTGTGGCCAGTTTCTGCATTCCTCCTTTTTATGTCCATATTCTTCCATTACATGTGCAGTCTGTTTATTACTCGGCTGTTCAATACGCTTCACGCTTATAACATAGTAGAGAACCACTTCAGGTTCACCCACACGGGCATTTTTTTTGCACCATCTGAATGTTTTTCACGTAAAGCCAGAGGTAACGTAATTAGCCGACTCACCCTGAAGCAGTCCTGTGAGTGATAAGAGGTAGAGATCAGCCCAAGCTTTATTACATTACATGACAAACATCACTTTTTCACTTTGGCTTCGTCTGCTCAGGAGAGCAAAATGTTTTGTTTAGGATCTGTTGAATATGGAGGCAGGGGACTTACTTGACTCGTTCTTCCTCTGTCTTCTTCAGCTCAGCGTCCCTCTTTAACACCGCCATAATGGCCTCCTGCTCCTCCTCAGTCAGGTAGCTCAGGTCTATCATGACGATCGGTTCAGTTATCTTAATGTTCTTCAGGCTTATGTGGGACGCATGCAATGATGTCCTCTCTGGTAGGCACTGGTGCTTGAGTTCATTTACAGTTCCTGCCTTTAAAATCACACACCACTGAACATCTACAAATCACACAGCCAGAATATGTAAGATTCAACACTGTCCTGAAACCCTTTCACCAGCTAATCAGACATCTTTTGTAACATCCAATAAATGTCCAGACTCTTGGCCTCCAGAAAACATGTGACTGAATCTAATGCAATTCAAACTGTATATTCAATTGACAAATAGTTGTGCTAAAATTCGTGTCTGCCTGTACACACACACACACACACACACACAGTGGTTCCTCTGGATTGCTTTGGCCTTGACGAGAATCAGTAAAATTAAATAGAATTAAAGCTTTTTTGGCACACACAAATATATTAGCAAATCTATTTAAATATGCCCCAGAGGCATCCAGTGTGTAACTTAAAGCAATGAAAGGTCTACCTTTCTGCGTTCAGTAGTAGTTTATTACCTCAGTTTAAATGACTGACTTGTGAAACAAACTGTTTTGATGAAAACATGCGAGTTCCACCTGCTTCAGTGAGTGCTTTATAATAAAACATTCCTTGAGCCACAACCCAACACCTAACATTCAGAACTACTGCTGTCTGTTAGCTGAACAAATATTGGTGCAAAGATGTCAGATATACTATTTGCTCAGTTTTACAGCATAATCAAACAGAACAGCAACTTCATGAGAATGAAAATCGTGAATGATATTCACTATATTACCAAAAGTTTTTCAGGTGGTTGTTTTTCAGGGGTTGGGCTCAGCCCCTTAGTTCCAGTGAAAGGAACTCTTAATGCTTCAGCTTCATACCAAGACATTTTGGATAATTTCATGGTCCCAACTTTGTGGGAACAGTTTGTTCCTGTTCCAACATGACTGCACACCAGTGCACAAAGCAAGGTCAATAAAGACTTGGATGAGAGAGTTTGGTGTGACTGGCCCGCACAGAGTCCTGACCTCAACCTGATAGAACACCTTTGGGATCAATTAGAGTGGAGACTGCGAGCCAGGCCTTCTCGTCCAAAATCATCGTTCAACCTCACAAATGTGCTTCTACAGGAATGATCAAAAAATTCCCATAAACACACTCCTAAACCTTGTGGAAAGCCTTCCCAAAAGAGTTGAAGCTGTTATAGCTGCAAAGGGCGGGACAACTCCATATTACATTCATGTGCATGTAAAGGCAGACGTCCCAAAACCTTTGGCAATGTAGTGTATCATACACACACATCTTGCATGTAGTATATAGCAATGTATATTACATCACAGGTTTTTAGTTTTAGAGTAGGTGTTGTCTAATGACTGAGGATAAATGGCGACTGTAAATGCAACCCTTGCTTTAAGTATACATTCGTCATTGCAGATTGATTAGAGGAAGCAAAATTAGTTTATTATAGATTGCACTGCACATTCCACAAGGAAGGTTTTAAAGACTCTAAAGGTGTCTTTATCTTAATGGACAGGGGACAAAAGCAAGAATGATATATTGCACCAGAGGGACTACAGTGAGTAAATGTATAGAATTGTGCAGAAGAGTGACCTATATGGTAGGTTTACTTGATAAAATGCAACATAGTGTAAACTGATGTAAGCTGAAGCTAGAGAATTGTCCTTACAAAAGCCCTCAAATATCTGCTAATCCGGTACCGTTACTGCCTCACAGGCTCAGGTTACTGTCTGGGTAGTGTTTCACATGTTCTACATGGTTTTCCTCCAGTTACTCCGGTTTCCTTTCACCTCTCCCTAGGTGTAAATGAATACTAGCATGTGTGAATGTGCATGTGATCCTGTGCTACAGAATTCAGACCAGGATGGACACACCACCACCCTTATCAAGATAAAGCAATTATTAAAGATAAGCTGCCTGCTTAATATCATCACTTTTACAGTTCTGTAACTTAGATAAGTCCTAGCCTAGCTAGCTAACATTGTTAGCATAGAAGACTTAACTTCTCATTCAATGGCAATAATGAAAGCAATGTGGACTAGGAAGTATCCTCAGTTGTAGATAGTAATATCCACAATGATTTTCTCAATGTTTCATCGATGGCTCTTATGAACTGTAGATTTTCAGATCTGTTTTTCCCTGTTCAAGTATGGTGTGTGGTTTGATGCATCTCACCATCATTTAAATACTTTAGCACCTGCACTAACCTGTTTAATGTGCAGCTTTGTGATTCTAATCATTCTTGCTAGGAAAAGAAGGCTTTGTGTCCATGTTCGTGGGACAGACCCTGGATCACAACTCTGACCAGGATATACACTAAATTGCCAAATATTTTGGGATGTCTGTGTTTACATGCACATGAATGTAATATGGAGTTGGGCCGCCCTTTATAGCTATAACAGCTTCAACTCTTCTTTAGGAGTGTGTTCATGGGAATTTTTGACCATTCCTCTAGAAGCGCATTTGTGAGGTCAGGCACTGATGTTGGATGAGAAGGTCTGGCTCACAGTCTCCACTCTAATTCATCCCAAATGTTTTCTATGGAGTTGAGGTCAGGAGGCTAGTCATGTTCCTCCACACCAAACTCATCCATGTCTTTATGGACCTTGCTTTGTGTACTGGTGTGCAGTCATGTTGGAACAGGAAGGGGTCATCCCCAAACTGTTCCCACAAAGTTGGGAGCATGAAATTGCCCAAAATTTCTCTCTTCCCCAAATTGATCCCAAAATTGCCACAAAGTTGGAAGAACACAATTGTCTAGAAGGTCTTAGTATGATGTATTAATAAGATTTGTCTTCAGTGGAACTAAGGAGCCTAGTTTGAACCTGTTTCAGCATGACAATGCCTGTGCATAAAGAAAAGGTCACATGCTTTGCCAAGGTTCAACCTCAAGAAGTCCAGAGCCTGAACCCCAATGAACACCTTTAGGCAGGGGCGTAATTTCCACTGGGGTCAGGGGGGACATGTCCCCCCACTTTTCAAAATCCCGTTTTTGTCCTCCCCACTTTTCAAATTTGTTTGTTATTATTTTTTAATTGCGTGCCGTAATCACCACAGAGGAGCAGGACACAGAGTCTGCCTGGGTCGATGCGTGTGTCCGTGTCCAGGAAAGCCACGTGCACACTAAAACTGAAAGGTGTAATGAACAGGTATCGTGGTTGTGCCACAGTCAGCAATGAAACGCCAGAAGCAGCAACAGATGATTTTAATGTCATCATGGATGAAAAGAAAGAATGGAGATGTGACTTGGTTGGTTCAGTAAATTAGCTCAGGTCAGGATAATCATATTTTAAAGAAGATTCTGTGTAGCATGAAAACGAGTCTACTTTAAACCGCGCATTTTCTCTCAGACTCTGCATGTAAGTGTAATGACTCATTATGATTATAACTCAGTGGTTTTCATATCAGAGGACAGATGAGGTGGACAGTGCATGGAAAGATGTGATTGAATGGATAGATGGAGGACAATGTTCTTTATATTTTTGTCATGTTTGTGAGATTGTGTGCCAATCTTGCATCCTGTGTATCAAATAAGTAGTGTATCTACTGTGTTTCCCCATCCTTTTGGATTACAGAAGTAATGATTACAGATAGTTATTCCTACCCTGCTATAATACAATGTTGGCATAAAAATGATCTACTTTAGGTATTTGTGCTGCACAGAAAATTAGCACCAGGAATGTAAATATTTTCTTTTTTGTATACATAGTTTAGTAGTCTACTATTCTTTTTGACAGAATTTATCATTATAATCAACTTAATTATTTCCTGGATTTTCTTTTTATCACTATAGTCCCTAAATGTATGTAAATGCAGGAAATGGGATTCAAATTGAAAACCTTTTTCCAACATTTTGTGCCCCCCCATGCATCTCACACCAAAGTTACACCTTTGCCTTTAGGATAAACTGGAATGTACACCACGAGTCAGGCCTTCTGCTTGACCCAGCAGCCACAACATAATATCTAGTGGTAATCCCTTCCAGAAAAATGAGGGACCATCTCCATAATCAATGCCCAGGTGGTCATGGTCAAGTATCTTCATACTTTTGGCCATATTGCAAAATTTTATTTAACATTTTCCCTGTGGTCTCCAGCTACACCCGCTTCCCAAAAACACACTGCTAGGTGGATTGTGCTAAATTGCCCGAGATGTGAATGAAAGTGTGAGTGAGTGTGTATGGTGCCCTGCAATGGGACTGGCATCCCATTCACACCCAGTCTTCCCAGAATGAGCTCTTAATCCACCTTGACCTTGACCTTGACCTTGACCAAGTGCTGAATGCATATGGATTGTGTTTAAGTAATTTTCAGGCTCATTTTTGTCGACATTTGAATGTATATTTTTTTAAAAAACGCACTTTTACGATGGTCCCTTAAGCAGAGGCTCTCTGAAATTGTCTGTTATCAATACAACACGGAGCATGCGCACTAGAGTGGGGGTTCTGTGGAGAAAAGCCACTGAATTGTTCACGTTAACGGAGAAATTCACGTGAATATATTGCCAACATGGAGAATACAACCGTGATGAGTGTAGCGCAAACAAAAAAAGAGGATGAAACATGCAGCCGTTCAAACACTGAAGCGAATTTTGAATCTTTTGAGCGAGTCATATCAATTGACTCAGCGAACCAAAAAGAATCGACTCTTTCGGTTTAGATTAATAATAATTACAAGGCGCCTAACTATGGTTGTCCAATGAAATCTCACTCTGCTTTCTAATTAACATCATTTTTTAATTTATTTTATTTTAACAAACATTAAAATACTTTTTCTATTTCTATCCCTCTCCTAAACCACTTTACATATATTTTATTTAAGCATCAGTTCATCGATCCTGACATGCTGCCTCATACAGATAGCTGAAAGTTAAACACATCCACATTATTAGAGAGCTCAAATGTTGAAAGGATGAACTGAATGGAAAGTTTCTGATTTTCACACTAAAGTAACCGGACAGCTATAAACCCTGGCTAGCACTCGAAGTGATTCGGCTCTAAAAGTCCACCTGAAATTTCATGATGAATACAGATTCAATTAAATACTTCAGTATAAAACGCTACAAACTGCACCATTATTCCAGTTTCATTCATATTTCCTTCTTTTTAATACTGCATTTGCTTTTGTAATACAACAATTAACATATTTTTCAATTATTCCAACTCCTCAGGCGTTACTAAAACTCTACATGTGTTAATAACTTCAAGTGCACACAGATGGGCATGTAAAATGTTGATTCAGCACTTCAGGTGTTTTATAAAATATAGACTATGATGCTCTTACCTGTTTCACATTTATCTCGAAGTACGAAGATCAAAATTCTGTTGAATTCACACATTACACTCACCATAAATGCCCACACAGGTAAACATCTAAAAGTTTATCTAAACTAAACATGAAAATCTCCAAGACTGATTTTTTTTTTGCATTAAATTAACACATGAACATATTTTTCCAAACTCTAAGCTATTCAGTTTCAGTAAACTTTGCTATGTGTTTGAGTTATGAACTGAGAAGCGAGAACACTTACCTTCAGCTCCTCTGTGAGAAGATCCTGCTGTATGTTTACAGAGTAGATTGTAGATTGTAGTGTGTGTGTGTGTGTGTGTGTGTGTGTGTGTGTGTGTGGGTGTGAAGGCGCTCTCACACGGACCAAGGAAGAATTAACCACTCACTCACACACTCTTTCTCTCTCGCTCTGCTTTTGCCCCGCTTGCTTTAGCTCAGAAGTCCAGAAGTTTAGCTAGTTATAACCTTCAAGAAAATAAACTAAATAAATACATGGAGTGAGTGATATTTGAGTTTAAACTGAAGCATAAATATTGTAACAGGTTTCTTGAGGGAAAAAAAAGTCAAGATATGATATCCGTCTCATATTCCTGCATTCAGAGCATTGAATTCTGTTTACATTACATTTAACTTGCTGTATTTAAACGTTTTTTTACGGTTTCTTTAATTTTTGAGTGCAGAAACTGTTTAAAAAATATTGTATAGGTCTTAATTTGAGATTTATTGTTCCTGTAATTTCTGTGTTGATCTGGACGTGTTATGATCTATTCTTGTTTAGAGGAAACCAGGTTTGGGGTTAAAATATCTTTAGAATTTTATAAATCCCCCAAAACTGCCGTATTTGACCATTTCTTAAATAGAAAGAAAGAAAGAAAGAAAGAAAGAAAGAAAGAAAGAAAGAAAGAAAGAAAGAAAGAAAGAAAGAAAGAATAGGGCTAATACTCTAACATTTCCTGTAAAACAGTACTTTAAAGGATTGATGTTAACTAGGTGTTATTTACCATGGAACATGGACAAACATTAATTCAAGTTAATTAACAACAGCTAATAGTATATTATAATAATAATAATAATAATAATAATAATAATAATAACAGCAGCATAACATATACTGGTCAGGCATAACTTTATGACCACCTGCCCAATATTGTTTTGGTTCTCCTTTTGCTGCCAAAACAGCCCTGACCAGTCGAGGCATGGACTCCAGTAGTTCCCTGAAGGTGTGCTGTGGTATCTGGTACCAAGATGTTAGCCTCCATGGTCCCCACCTCACTTACAGGACTTAAAGGATACTTTTGATCGATACTGACCACTGCAGACCGGGAACACCCCACAAGAGCTGCAGTTTTGGAGATGCTCTGATCCAGTGGTCTAGCCATCACAATTTGGCCCTTCGTCAAACTCGCTCAAATCCTTACTCTTGTCCATTTTTCCTGCTTCTAACACATCAACTTTGAGCACAAAATGTTGACTTGCTGCCTAATATATCCCACCCACTAACAGGTGGCTTATTCACTTCACCTGTCAGTGGTCATAATGTTATGCCTGATCGGTGTACATGTATACTGTATGGACACATATTTACTTATTAAACACTGCAGTAATGGTAGGCTTTTTCCTTAGTTGAAACCAAGTGGTTGTTTCAAAAGGTATTTCTGTCGGTATGACAATATAAAAAAAGAAACAATTAATTGAATAAATAAGTAAAAACAAGCTCACGAGTAGAAATACGACAGCATGTGTTGTGGAAGCTGCACTTTATTTGAAAAAAATTACACTAGTTTTCTTACATTTTTTTTTTTTAAATATGTAAACAAAAGAAAACAATCTGTGAGGACGACAATATTCAGCAGAACGTCAATAAAGTTGGATTCAATCGAATTGCTTTCACATTTCAATCCATCCTTAGCTAAACACCCAGTATTCAGTATATACATGACGCACTGGTCAACAGCGCACAATGTTTCTTTTGGTCAAGACGTTCTCGTTTTTTTGTTGTTGTTTTTTTTTTTGTATTTTACATGATAGATATACAGTGATAAATATGACCTTTTGTCCATTACCATATCAAATTTAGGCAAGTGGGCCCAGCCAGCAGTCCTGGGGGGTGGGGGGGGGAGTGGCTTGCTTTATTCAAGTCTGAAACATGAGGGCGAATCTTCACGTTCAGAAAAGGCAGCCATCTTGAACTGTGTGTAGGTGAAACAATGGCATTCCATGCATAATGCAGAAACACATCTCTTCCCAAGTGCAACACCTGGCAGATATTTAGACAACTCAGGTCAAAAAACCCCTAGGTACGGTTATCGGCTATATAGGTCGGCGAACCAGCTTCTAAATCTTATCTGCCCAATACTTCTGAGTTGTGAATGCTTGATCTACAAAGAGTATTTCTAGACATGAAACATAGAGAATACTTAGTGTTCTATAATCGTTTAACTTACAGGTGTAATTTTCACATAGCTATTTTAAAATCTCTAATTGCTTTAATTGCCTTATACAATCCAACACCCATGTGTAATGTTAAATTATTTAACGTTTTTTTTCCCCCAATGCATACACATTCATACATGTTCTCTTTTTTGAGTATAAACCATAAATAAATACAAACGCACAAGTGAGGTCTATTTGTGAACAGAATTTTTTTAAAAGACTAAACAAAGAGGTAAAATATCATCACTGTATCCTATTTACTGTAGCCGTTTCTGACCGAGTTAGGGAGATTCCTGCCTCTCTCCCCTGTTAAAAAAAAAAAGAAAGAAAAAAGAAAAGAAGAAGAAGAAGAAGAAGAAGAAGAAAAACAAAACAGGGAACATGAACATAGATTTTCTCACACGTAATGTTAAACTCTCTCAGTCCTGTTTAGCTATCTTTACAGATTATAAAATGCACGAGGAATCCCCCATCAGGGTAAAACAGCAGCATCACTTCATATCGCAGACAAATTACAAAATGATTCTAATAAGCTCTCGGTCTTATTACACCTTCCGTTCCTGCGCCGTGGACGTTTTTAGACATGTTTGGTTCCTCTGAAGAGCAGGACAGCACAGACCACAGAGCTGCGCTGGACAATGCTTTGACTTCAGGGAGTGAATTCAGCTTGTGTTACATAAACTGCATCTGCAAGCAAAAACATTTACAAAAGGTTTTATTTTTATTTACTGATGAAATATTGATACTCAACCTAGAACTATCTGAATAGAATTTAATTTGCAGAGCAATCAGATTGACCCAATACTTGATATTTATAAATTTTAACCAACAAATATTTTGGCTGGTTATTGTTCAGAAGGTCCTGGGTTTGAATCGTGCGTTCGAACAGGCAGGGGCCTTTCTGTGTGGAGTTTGCATGTCCTCCGGGTATTCCGGTTTGCTCACACAGTCCAAAAACATGTACATTAGGTTGATTGGTAATTCTAAATGCCCATAGGAGTGAGTGAGTGTGTGTGTGGATGTCTGTCTATATGTGGCCCTGTGATGGACTGGTGACCTGTCCAGGGTGTCCCTGCCTTTCGCCCAGTGTGTGCTGGGATAGACTCCAGCAGATCCCCGTGATTCTAATTAGGATTAAAGCAGGTATAGAAAATGGATGGACGATTATAATTAAAATGTACAAAGCTACGGGTTTCTTTGCGAAATTAGTCTTGAATGTACTTTTCATCCATCAAATATCATTCTTTCAATTTTAGACAATAAAATAAGATTTTTTCAAACATTGCTCAGACAATATTCTACGTTAGACAAAAACCTACAGTAACATTATTAAAAGTCTTATTAAGATTCGTATTAAGGCTACAAATGTTAATAAGAGTGCAGTGCATAGCGTGGCCGCTTCACAGTTCCTCTGTTCCCAGGATAGACCCCAGAACCACGGAAACTCGTACCCGGATACAGTGGTACTGAAGATGAATGAATGACCGTATGCATTAGCATTCAAACAAATAAAATAGATCACACAGAAATCCTGACAGGCTGAATGTTCTAGGAACCAAAAGTACTACAAATATTAAAAATGAATATTCAGAAAACAAAATCTTTCCAGAAATCATTCAGAAATTCTTTTTGCCCTTCTACCAGGTTCACTGAGATTCGGTGAGAGAACAGAAAGGAGAACCCTTTTTTTGGGGGTCTAGATGAAAGCATATAGAAGTCATGCAGTACCTAGACAGGGGTCATGCAGTAACCACACAACAGCACAGGGGTCATGGAGCACCTACATTAAAAACACAGGGAGCGTGTAGTACCTAGACAAGAGATGAGGTTCTACAAGAAATCCTTGAGAGAGAGCTGTGCAAAGGGGTCTTGTCCTGGAGCTCGAAGAGGGCTCTGACTGGAGGGACTAGAGGCAGCAGAGGGCTAGTGTAGACAGCATGACACAAAGAGAGAATCAGAGAAAGGAAAGAGCTTAGACAGGTAAAGGAAAGAATACACAAAGGAGAGAGGCCTGCAGTCTGGAAAGGAGACCTTTTGGTCTTGTGGTTGATGTGAACACAGTGGATCTCAGTGAGCTGCCCTATTTATACAGCATATACACCGATCAGGCATAACATTATGACCACCTGCCTGCTGGTCCCCCTTTTGCTGCCAGAACAGCTGTCCTGCACTGTGTATTCTGACACCTTTCTATCAGAACCAGTGTCTTCAGCAATCTGAGCAACAGTAGCTCGTCTGTTGGATCGGATCACACGGGCCAGCCTTCTCTCCCCACGTGCATCAATGAGCCTTGTCCGCCCATGACCCTGTCACCGGTTCACCACTGTTCCTTCCTTGGACCACTTTTGATAGATACTGACCACTGCAGACCGGGAACACCCCACAAGAGCTGCAGTTTTGGAGATGCTCTGATCCAGTGGTCTAGCGTTACAATTTTTGGTCAAACTCGCTCAAATCCTTACGCTTGTCCATTTTTCCTGCTTCTAACACATCAACTTTGAGGACAAAATGTTGACTTGCTGCCTAATATATCCCACCCACTAACAGGTGTCATGATGAGGAGATACTCAGTCTTATTCACTTCACCCGTCAGTTAGTGTTCATAATGTTATGCATGATCGGTGTAAGTACACTAACAACAGAGTTTCTCCACTGGGCTATAATTTATTTATTCACAAGCAGAAACACATACCTGTGCACTGGACACAGTTCCGAATGGGTTGGACGGCCTCATTACAGGTTGTGTGTACATCATTGTGGGCTGTGTCATCATAGCCATTGAGGGCAACTGTGGGGGCTACACACAGTAAAGTTTTAAGAAACTTCAAAATTAAAGGCTAATTGGATAAATAATGTAATCAGGAACTGTGTAAAAAGTGATCATTTAAAAACAAATGGACCAAGAGGAATGGATCTATATTAGGCTGACCGTCTATAAAATCTGACAGTGTGGGACACCTCTAATTAAAGTCATCTTTCCGATACAATCCTTCTTATAAAGCTTTCTGAATGAACTAAGTTAAAATTAATTAATTAAAGAACTAATATTTATTCATATTACTTGGTGAGCATTAAGTGGTTGGTGACAGTAATTATTTTTGTATTTTGGTTGGTTGGTAATTATTTTTGTATGCCTGTATTTGGCAGATGATCTTATCCAGAGCAACTATCATTTAACACAAACTGATGGTTAAGGGCCTTGCTCAGGGGCCCAGCAGAGACAGCTTGGTGGACCTGGGATTCAAACTCACGATCTTCTAATCAGTAGTCCAACATTAAGCTACCATATCCCCCTGTCTGAACCGGCAGCTGTGAGCGCTACAGGAACCATAATTTTCCATAAGCAGCTTGCCGTTGCATTTTTCTACCAAAATCTTACATTTTGTAGCTTTAAGCTTCAAAAAATACGTACCAGGCCGTATCCCATCATGCCTGTCGGGGTTGTTGCGGGAAAGGCCATGACTGACGGAGGCTTTAAGACAAAAAGTGAGACCAGTGAGACGATAAATAATTTGCTCTGTGAAGCTTCTTTATACAACCACGATCCACAATGTTACCATTGAGACAGGGTTCCATGTAGTGGAAGGGGCCGCTTTGGGCTGCCAGTTCATTCCACCGGTCAGTTTCTTCTCTCCTGGCTGGTTCCAGTGGATATCACTGTTATCACATTAAGAACCAGTTAGTGCTTGAAAAGCGAATTTGCTTTAACCATTAAAAAATTTTAAAATTGACTTACTTTTTAGTGGTGCCATTTCCAATTCCCAAGTCTGAAATAATTGGGAAAAAAGAGATTATTAGAGATATTTTTTTTAAAATAAATGTTATAAAATAATTAGTGCAGTATGGCATATATTCTAGACATTTATTAATCAATTCTATATATAAAGACTTACTTCCAACTAGATTTGCTAAAGAGGAGTCTAGGTCATTGGACATGATCTTTTCTGGGTGCTGAGAGGAAGGCTGGTTAGAGCCGGCCATCGTGGGCTTCAGAATCCCACCTGAAAGGTTTTCCGAAATGAAAAGAAATAAAAATATCTAAGTGACATGTACAGCTTCAGCTTTCATGTGACTTGACCAAAGAGAATGTCCAATTTTTCTGAAGTACAAATAAAAGCACAGTCACACAGATGGACACTTTCTGTAATGGTGCAGTGGGTAAACAGAGTTAAGTGTACTATACCGTTGGTGTCCAGGTTATTAGAGGAAGCAGCTTTGTTTCCAAAAACAGACTCAAAGTCAACATTTAGCTCTCCTGTACTCTGTTGAGGAGGAACCTGTGGAGGTCCATATCCTGCAAAAGATGAAGAAAGGGCTTTAAGTGCAGTACAGGCATCTGTCATGTCTTTACTTTAACATGTATGCTTTGTTCATTATCAGTGGCAGTCTCATTAACTTTCTTTCTCTCTCTCTCTCTCTCTCTCCCTCCCTCCCTTCTTTCCTCCCTGCATTTCTTCCTTCCTTCCCCTTCTTTCCTTATTTTCTCCCTCCATTTCTTCCTTCCTTCCATCCTTCCCTCCCTCCATTTCTTCCTTCCTTCCATCCTTCCCTCCCTCCCTCCTCCCTCCCCTCCCTCTATTTCTTCCTTCCTTCTCCTTCGTTTAATCCAGCCAGCCTTCCTTCCTTCCTTCCTTCCTTCCTCCCTTCACCTTCCTTCCTTCCCATTCCATCCATCCATCCTTCCTCCTTCCCTCCATTTATTTCTTCCTTCCCTCCCTCCCTTCATTTCTTCCTTCCTTCCTTCCTTCCCTACCTCCCCCCCTCCTTCCTCACTCCCTCCCTCCCCATTCCTTCCATCTATCTATCCTTCCTTCCTTCCTTCCTTCCTTCCTTCCTCCCTCACTTTCTAACACCCAACATATAGCTGGGGCATAGTTAAAGACATTTACAGATCTTCTGATTTTGTGCCTCTGAAATGAAACAATAAGGATGTGACTGAAGTGCAGATTTTTATCTTAAATTCAAGGGTCAATATTGTCTTAACTGTTTTGGAAATACAGCGATTTCCCCCTTCATTTTCACTGAATCAGAAGTAACTGGATAACTGGCTGATCAGCTTCATGGCCAGATGAGGACTGTTCCCTTGTTGATTAGAAGATAAAAGATATGAGGTTGATTCCAAGTGATGAATTTGGACCGGGAACACCACAGAATACCTCATTCCAAGACAAGCAAGAGGGGAACGTTTCTGATTGTTTTAAGTTTGATATTTAGTTTATTAGGTCCAAGATTAAAGATTTGTACATAAAAAAATAGAGTGCTTGTCAATGCCTGCCAGATAAAACCTACTTTCCCAACATCTGTGATGACCTGATTATGTGGACTCATGTCATTGTGGGCAATGTTAATGTCAAAATCAATTCTCACTAGCATTTAAAGCACCTCATGAACTCATCCTATATGCGCACCAAACAAGAATTCCTCTGGCCAACAATCTATTCCTTCTTCCAGTTCCTCAACATCCCTGATCACATCTGAGAACTTTCTGAGCTGAACACGTCAAAGACTGGTCTTGCTACTTTAGGTTAAGTTGCACAAAATCCAGCCGCACAGCTCACACCATTTCAACGCCTTCTGGAGCGCGGCTACTTGGCATCACAAAGCTCTCCACGATTTACATTTACAGCACTTAGCAAACAGGAAGTGACTCAGCTGTAACCCAGAGAAAGTTCATTCCACAACCTGCTTAATATACCCCACCCCTTGACAGTGCAATAATCATTATTTACTTCAGTGGTGATGATGTACCTTGTCCTCATGTTTTGGTCTTGTTTTGATGCTAATAGACTTGAGACCTGCATTCATCAGTCAGTAAATTGTGTAGTATTGTGCATTGTGCAAGAATTTAGACCAAGTGATTTGAACAAAGCATAAGTGTTCAGTCAGGCGGGAGAGGGACATCAGACAAAAGGTGCAATAGAGGGAAACAGGACAATTGATGTGAGACATGAGAAGCCAAAAAAAAAAATAGTTATAGACAGATATTAAAGCAAGCTGCAGTCACAGGCCCCCTACCTCGGAAGAGACCTGCTACAGTGGAAGGCTCAGGCGGGAAGGGAGAAGGGTTTGTGAGATGCTGGATCATGGACGCTTGACCAAAAGAATCTAACACGACAGTGGAGAGAAGGAGAGACGGCATCTCGAACATTAGTCACACTGATGCATTTTATATTCGCCTGAAGAGTGGAAACTAGAGCCAAAGTCAATATTTGCATGGAGCACATCACCAGTCAGCATTACGTATCCGTGTTTGTTCAAAATACAAATGGCATTCAGTAGAAATGATCATTTGCTCATGATCATCCCTTTTTGCACTGACTCAGTGCCCTATGTTTCCTGAATAACATAGGTAGGGATGGTCTGCCATCATACTACCTGAGATTAAGTGTTCTATCCGCACTGTTCGTTTGTAATTGGCTGATACAGATGAGCTTGAATCAGTAAAGGGATTGTATTGATCTACAGTGGAAAAGGAAACAAAGTCACTTTTTTTACTTTTTAACCAGATTATACGCTTATCACTAAATAAATAGTTATTACTAGCTACAATGGTACAGTTGTAATATTTTTTTTTTTGGAACAGATTTTTCTAAGAATATTAGGCCATTATGATACTGTATAAGAATATCATAACAGGCAGATTATAATAAACAATATTTATCATACTGCAATTATGCTGAAACCAGGGCTGTCAAAATCAACGCGTTATTAATGCGTTAACGCAAATTCATTTTAACGGCACTCATTTTATTAACGCGCAATTAACGCAGCACGCATTTTCTGTTTGACCCTCGGCCTTGCCCGTAGTTTGGGAAATGGGAGATGCAGCAGCAAGCCGAAATTGAGAAAGAAAAATGTCTTCTTTATATATAAAACGATGTCTGATGGTTCTGTCGACAAGACAAAAGTCTGCATTTATTGTGGATGTGAATTAAGTTATCACCGCAGCACGTCGAGTTTAAAATATCACTTGATGGCGAAGCATACAGCTGATACAGAGAGCTCTCCTGCCCCTCTCCTGCCCCTCGCCAAAGGCAGACAACACTAGATTCTGTTCAGCGGAAATAATGTGAACCTGTAATGTGTAATGTAATGTGAACCTGTTATGTTCTTTTCTTCATGTGTTTAATATAGTCATGAACAAGTTATTTGAAAAACATGTCTATGTTCTTTATGCTCCATGTTTAAGGTGGTTTCAGTAATAAATGTACACTTTGCATGTTTAAAAGAAGCGATCTGAAAATGTTAACAGGCTTGTGTAAGTAAATCGCTCAGTGCTAAGAAAGAAGTAATTGTTTTCTATGTTCTTTTTTTCATATGTTTAATAGACATGAACAAAAAAAATATCTATGACCTTTGAAACATGTCTAGTCTTCATGCTCTATGTTGAATATGGTTTCACTGATAATAAACAACATACATTTCAATATTTGTCCATGCCCATGTTGATTAGAGTATTAAAAACTAAAAAAGTATTAATTTAAGGTACATTTAGAATGGATAAAAATGTGCGATTAAGTTGCGATTAATCGTGAGTTAACTCATGACAATCATGCGATTAATCGCGATTAAATGTTTTAATCGATTGACAGCCCTAGTTGAAACAAAGAACACCGTTTTCTTTATCTGGTATAACCAACATAACATACACTGTATTGCCGAAAGTTTTGGGACGCCTGCCTTTACATGCACATGAATGTAATATGGAGTTGTCCCGCCCTTTGCAGCTACAACAGCTTCAACTCTTCTGGGAAGGCTTCCCACAAGGTTTGGGAGTGTGTTTATGGGAATTTTTGACCATTCCTTTAGAAGCACTTTTGTGAGGTCAGGCACTGATGTTGGACGAGAAGGTCTGGCTCACAGTCTCCGCTCTAATTCATCCCAAAGGTGTTCTATCAGGTTGAGGCCAGGACTCTGTGCAGGCCAGTCAAGTTCCTCCACACCAAACTCACTCTTCCATGTCTTTATGGAGCTTGCTTTGTACACTGGTGTACAGTCATGTTGGAACAGGCTGCTGAACAGTCATGTTGGTGTGCAGTCATGTTGAACAGGAAGGGGTCATCCCCAAACTGTTCCCACAAAGTTGGGAGCATGAAATTGTCCAAAATGTCTTGGTATGAAGCTGAAGCATTAAGAGTTCCTTTCACTGGAGCTAAGGGGCCGAGCACAACACCTGAATTCAATGATTTGGTGGGGTGTCCCAAAACTTTTGGCAATATACTGTGTTTCTGTAATGAAGTAACTCTTTGTGCTTAAAAAGAAACACACTGTGTAGGAGAAAAGTGTGTACTACCAAATAAACTGACATCAATGTGTAATAGAGTGCTCATGAACAAACTATGTAGTGCAGAAGAAGAAAAGCAAAGTGTGTTTACCGCCAAACAGTTCATGACCTGATGTCCTAGAGGGAAAACTAACACCGTCAGACGAAACAGCAGGCGGATGAGCAGGATCAGCATGTTTGGTTAGAAAAGGGTTTAGGGTAGGGATGGAGCCTTCAACGGCTTCGGAAGAAGAAAAGGGATCTGAGCAGGCAAAGGGGAGAGACAGAGAATGAGGAAGAAAAGAATAGCACAGTCAAACTGGAAAGACGTCAGAATGAAAAACATGGAGAAGACTAGATCATGCAGAGTCTCTGACGCTAACACAGAAAGATGGAGGGGAATTTACACTACCTCCCCATGGTGTGGACAGTGAGGGCCCAGGCTGCATGGATGACTGGAAGGTGCTTTTCAAATCAAAGAGGTCACTCTCCATCTTCAAGGTGCTGGGAATAAAGGAAAGGTTATTAAAATTAGTGGAATGAAATTGGGTTAGAGTAAAATTCCCTGAACTAATACAAGACAGAGATAGATAGATAGATAGATAGATAGATAGATAGATAGATAGATAGACAGACAGACAGACAGACAGACAGACAGACAGACAGACAGACATAGATAGATAGATAGATAGATAGATAGATAGATAGATAGATAGATAGATAGATAGATAGATAGACAGACAGACAGACAGACAGACAGACAGACAGACATAGATAGATAGATAGATAGATAGATAGATAGATAGATAGATAGATAGATAGACAGACAGACAGACATAGATAGATAGATAGATAGATAGATAGATAGATAGATAGATAGATAGATAGATAGATAGATAGATAGATAGATAGATAGATAGATAGACAAACAGATAGATAGACAAATAGATAGATAGATAGATAGATAGACAGACAGACAGACATAGATAGATAGATAGATAGATAGATAGATAGATAGATAGATAGATAGATAGATAGATAGATAGATAGACAAACAGATAGATAGACAAATAGATAGATAGATAGATAGATAGATAGATAGATAGATAGATAGATAGATAGATAGATAGATAGATAGATAGATAGAGACAGGCAGACAGACAAAGATAGATAGATAGATAGATAGATAGATAGATAGATAGATAGATAGATAGATAGATAGATAGATAGACAGGCAGGCAGACAGACAGAGATAGATAGATAGATAGATAGATAGATAGATAGATAGATAGATAGATAGATAGATAGATAGATAGATAGATAGATAGATAGATAGACAGACAGGCAGACAGACAGACAGACAGAGATAGATAGATAGATAGATAGATAGATAGATAGATAGATAGATAGATAGATAGATAGATAGATAGATAGGTAGATACAGACAGACAGACAGACAGACATAGATAGATAGATAGATAGATAGATAGATAGATAGATAGATAGATAGATAGATAGATAGATAGACAGACAGACATAGATAGATAGATAGATAGATAGATAGATAGATAGATAGATAGATAGATAGATAGATAGATAGATAGATAGATAGATAGATAGATAGATAGACAGACAGACAGACTATAATTTCATTATTGCTCATATTCATTTAGAATTGTTCCATTTAAAGTTGATTACTCTATCACTAAAATGATTTCCATCTAGAACGACTGAGAACCAGACACCAACATTATTCAAAGATACAGAGGCCCTTACTCATCAAAGTAGTGTAGAGACGAGCAGAGACATGAACGTCCAGAAAAACAAGACCAATATGACAGATGTGAAGAGGACACAACCTCAACAGGAATAACAGTACGTAGATTTGAAAGCAACCGATTCAGCTGTGTGGAATCTCCTGCCACCTAGTGTCTGATTTAGATGTGGTATGAATAGGACACACCCCAGTTTTTCCTCAGGTACACATCAGTCACATGAAACACGCCCTAATTTATGCACGTGAGCCAATACAAGAAAAGCATTAGCAGGATCCAAAAAAATAAATGATGCGGAAAAACACATTTCTATGAAGTGAAATTAGAGATGTTTGAGTTATTTGGACGGTGGAGTTTTTAATGGACGGTGTCTCTAGTATCTTGGTGTTCTAGTAGAAATTCTCAGACAATACTCATTAGCTTCTTTTCTTCTCCCCTTTGTTCCCCATGGCATCACCGTGTCTGGGCGTACACAGTGAGGCTCAGTACTCAAGGGGGTACACACATCAGACCTTTATGAATTCAGGTTGCACACAAACTGGGAGCCACCCAGTCAGAGGACTGTTCACTCTGCACTTGGCAGAAGATGTACATTATGGTATTGAGACCAGGCAGAACCTTCAGACGACAGACTACACACTATAACTCTCTATCTGTGCCCATGCTAACTGATCTCCATAAAATGGGACAGCCAGTGATTAAAGCATTGCCAGTAGGTCTTTGTTAGTGTCAAAGCAGATCTCTGTAGGTCACTCCCTGGGCTTTCTATCCATTTTGTGTTTAAATTCCCAATGGTTCCAGTTGGTAGTGGCTGACTCTTTCAGTTGGGTGGTGGTGGGTATGTCACAGGTGGGTGCATGGTTTAGAGGTGTCTGGGGACGAGGCAGAGGGATAATGACTAATATGGAACACCTGAGCCCTGTTTTGCCGCATATTCTTCTAACATCCTTCTTTCTCTCTCCCGAAGCAGTAAGCATTCATGTGTGAGTAAATGGAAACAAAACACATGGAATGAGCTACAAAGATTACTGTTATAATCTGTTAAGATTACTGTTAGATACTGTTATAGTTAATAAGAGTTTTATATATATATTAAAAAGTGTTCCAATACTCAGTTGCCTCCCGACATTTGTTGTACCTTGACTTCTTGAGTCTTGTGGTGTTATGGTGATTTGAGCCACTTCTAATTCGTTAGTTGGCTATTGAACAATAGTGAATTCTGTGCTTGAGATTACGCTGGTGCTCAAGTTAATGTTTGGCATTATTGTGTATCCAGTTACCAATAAGAATACATCTACTTAATCAACCAAGTCTGTGTGATAACTCGAGGGTTTAGTCAAGTGTGGTTTGTCTTGATTCTTGATCAGAAATAGTATTTCTGTTAGATTAGGTTTGTGAGTGTTACGCCACCCCTGTACTTTTGCTTTTTAGTTTAGAAGAGTAAATTAGGGCGTTGCATACACCGAAGATCACGCTTTTCTTTTTTCCATGTTAGTGAGTTAGAGGCTAGTTATAAGGATTGTTTTTGTTTTGTTTATTTCTTTGATTCGGGTGACGCTCCTTTATTTTCTGCGTGCTGACTTTCATATTCTCTCTTTCATTAAATAATTATTTGTACACTTTCACTTGACGCATCAGTAAAATCTATTGAAGCACACCACTCTTCCATGTCCTCTTCCAGACTCAGTAACAAATGTCTCACTTAAATATTACAGTATCATCCCTCTTTAACATTGAGCACATTTATTACATTTATTGGTGGCAACGGTGGGATATTTTCTCTGTTGGGGTGATGTGTGAGACATATTGTTGCTGCTGTGATGACGGATCAATTTTGATGTCGGAACAGAGTACTGTTTGAATGGTAAGTTGGAGGCTGCTTAGTGAGTGTGTGGAACATAATCGGTATGGCTGACTTTGATTTGGATAGTTTTGTTAGTGCACTGTCGAACATTAGATACGTGCCGAAAGGATGATATATATATATATATATATATATATATACACACACACATCAGGCATAACATTATGATCACCTGCCTAATATTGTGTTGGTCCCTCTTGACCCATCATGTCTGATGTCTAAGGGCCTGCGTCTATTTTGCCAAGTCATTTTACAAAATGGAAAGACTGAAGCACTCTTATTATTAAAAACATATTCGATATTCATGATATAAGTGGAAAAGTCTAGACAAAAATTTTTCAAAGACTCACCCGTTAGAGCAGCTCGGGGTTGAGAACAGGTCAATGACAGGAGCTGTACTGATGCTGGCTGCTGTGGTGGACACAGGTGATGTGTCTGTGGTGGCAAATGAGGGTCTCTTAGAGAGCTCTTTCAACCTCTGCTCCTGGGGAAACACATCACAGGTCAGATACATGTATAATGACCATCAAAGACATTACAATTACAATATCAGTCAAAAACAAAAAGCATCAACGTCTTAAAGACATTGTAATAATCTAAAGTTGTTTCTCCACCCAAGAAGTAACTTGTGAGAAGCTGGTTGAGAAAAGCCTAATTCATCAGGAATGTATATTTTGTACGATAATATAAATCTGCATTAGCACATATACTGTAGGTCATCTGCTTAACTCCATATGTGTTATTTAATAGCATTTATTTCTTCCTTATTAGTCTAAAATTGTTAATATTATATAAAGAAAACCCTTGTATTAGCAGGTGTATCCAAACTTTTAACAGGTACCACATATCATCGTGGATGACGGCTCATCAGCTGAAACTCAATCCCAGCTAAACTGAACTGCTGGTCATCCCCAGACCAGTAATTCATCCCCAGCCCAGGATCTCTAAATCTTCACTTTGGACACTGCTCGCAACCTCGGGGTAACCATGGACAATCGACTGTCCTTGTCCTCCCTTGTTGCTAATGCCACACGCTCATGTCGGTTTGTTCTGTACACATAGGCCACTCAGGTGCTTGTTCACTCACTGGACATTTCGAGACTGGACTACTGCAGCTCTCTATCGGCAGTTCGACCTCTGAATGAGTTTGTACTCTTCAAATGATCCAAAATGCAGTTGCATGACTTGTTTCCAACCTCCCACACCTCCCTACTGCTGCTCCTCCACTGGCTTCCAGTAGCTGCATCAGATTAAAAACACTGACACTTACCTACAAAGCCAAGAATGGACCAGCTTCATCTTACCTCAGAGCTCTTATTACTCCTCACACTGTATCTCGCTCCCTCAGATCCACTAGCACTGCTCCCACCACCCTCTCAGGGTAAGAGGTAGGTATACATCTAGACTCTTCTCTGTTCTGGCACCGAAGTGGTGGAGTCACTGACCGTCTTCAAACGCCAGATGAAAACCTATCTCTTCCTGTCTCTTGTGTTCCCCGTTTGTTTTATGTATTGTTGTATGTTGATTTGAACAGCATTTAGGCTGATGGTATCCTAAATCTGTGACCTATTGGACCAGTGTTAATGTACTCGTTGATAGAGACTTCAAAGCACTCTTGTACGTCACTCTGGATAAGAGCGAATGCCATCAATGAAAAAGTAGATGTAGGTAGCAGAATTATATAGAACAATTACAACACATAGGTTTTCTGGAAGATTCTATTTTTATATCACTCCCTGTAAATAATGCGATCTGATTCAGTCACCTTGAGTGCTTTCAGACGCGCCTGCTCTTCCTCCAGGGCGGCCTGTTTTTCTCTCTCATCAACTTTGGTGAAAGACATGCCAGTGTTGGCCAGGGACGACACAGCATTGGAAAGCGTGCTTGCCCTATGACAGCCAAAATACAGTTACATTACTGAATATTACAGCTTTCTACATATTACTCACTTCAGAGAGGAAAAAAAAGCATAACTTGCTAATTAAAAATATCATATATAGTATTCATTGTGCTACAACATACCACCTTAATCCAGTCTGCATCAACAGGTCTAGGTTTTCACTGAATTGTGGAGTATTCTGGCACAATGTTGTGATTTGAGGGAATTCATGCTCTTATGAAGAGTTAAAAAAAGAAACGGTTAATGGAATCATGCTGATTCTGAAAAACCACGCCTGCGGAGCGTACCTGCTGGCCGCAGTAGAATCCTTGACCTTTTTGCCCTCCAAAGAGGCCAGGTGCTGCTCTAAAGCATCCAGGAGACTGCTGGGAGCCTGAGGCAAAGCAAGCAATTATTCAGTTCACCCATGTGCACGGGAAACATAAACCAGACGATAAATATCACAAGGAAAAGGCAATAAAATAAACTTTAAAAGGTAGCAGAAAAGAAGTGCAGAGTCAAACAAGTGAGAAGAAGAAGTACTTACACATACTGTAAACTGAAGGTGGACAGGAAGTGGAAACATAAGGATAGATACAGAATATAAAGGTGATATTGATCAGAGAAAGCATCTCATTTATTCCCTGTTTTATTTATAATAGATACATGTTATAATACTGTAATTTTAGGGCTTGAAATTGTAGCTTGTGTTCGGTTTGTATCGACTGATTGGACTGTTAGAACTGCATTTTTACAGTATAATAGTTTTCCAATCAGCTGCACTCAAAACACCTTTATTTGCTGTAGTGGAAAGTTAAGAAAAGCAAAGTGAAGATTTTTCAGTTACATGCATATCTTTACTAAGCTTCATGCATTTTTTTTTCTTTCATTTTAGCCCACTGAAGAAAACCATAAGAGCAGAGACTTGGAGAACACTATGGTCAGTTACTAGTCCAGCAAAATAAAATACTTGCAGGGGAAAATAGCAAAGAAATGCAGTGGAGTTGGGTCACCCCTACTCTAGATCTTCTCTAAGGAGCTAGTGTAGAGCAGATATATGTGGTGTTACCTGAGAGAGATCAGGAATGTCCCCTCGGTCTATCCCCACCTGCTGTCATAGGACGAGAACGTTAACGTTACAACAGCGCTCACCTTCGGCGATGTTTCGTCACACTACAGCGAGAGAAAATCACCTCTGCCACTTTGAGAAACTCCGAAATGCGGGTCATTCTGGTGAGGAATTTCTTGTAGATGTCCAGTCCTTCTTTGCACTGAATCTTCTTCATGTCAAAATACTTCTCTGTGGGGGGGGGGGGGGGGGGGTACATTTCAATACATTTCACAAAATATCAAATCTAAACAGTTGAAGCAATATCTAATGTCTAACTGAAGATGAACATACTATATCACAATATTCTGATTTATAGATATCAGTATTCTTATGAAGCGAACCCAGTCAGTGAGCAAATTATTCATATTCAAAACAGGACGTGGCAATGACACAATTTTAAGAGAAATGTGGTGTTATATTTTTTTTTTATATACACCGATCAGGCATAACATTATGACCACCCGCGTAATCTTGCTTTTTGCTGCCAAAACAGCCCTGACCTGTCGAGGCATGGACGCCACTAGATCCCTGAAGCTGTGGTATCTGGCACCAAGATGTTAGCAGCAGATCCTTACAGGGCTTCTCCTGATAGATACTGACCACTGCAGACCGGGAACACCCCACAAGAGCTGCAGTTTTGGAGATGCTCTGATCCAGTGGTCTAGCCATCACAATTTGGCCCTTTTGGTCAAACTCGCTTAAATCCTTATGCTTGTCCATTTTTCCTGCTTCTAACACATCAACTTTGAGGACAAAATGTTGACTTGCTGCCTAATATATCCCACCCACTAACAGGTGCCATGATGAGGAGATCATCAGTCTTATTCACTGCTCACAATGTTATACCTGATCATTGTAATTTAAGCTTAAGAAATTAATTTTTATTTGTTTTGTTCAGCAATGCACCGTACTCCACAACAAACCAGGAGAAAATTCCATTTTTTGACCTCAGAAACAGAGAGATGTAATAACTATGTTATTAAACAATAATAAGACGAAGAAAAGGAAGAGCGAGAACAAGAAGAAGAATAGATTATTATAAGCACTACAAACTGCAAAACAATTTCTTTTGTTGTTGCAAGTGTGTGTTAAAAGCATGAAAATCTGACTTCATGTTTCCTGGCACGTGTGGACGTGAGGAGAGCTTTACCCAGCAGGTTGATTATCCCCTCGTTGTAAGCTGCAAAAAGCCTGATTGAGTCTTTGAAGAGGAGCATGAAGGCTGCGTTAATAACCCCGTTGGTGAGCTCGTTGGCATTGACCTGGACACAGAACAATAATTCGATTTTCCTCACAGAAGGATTTGCTGCTAAACAGGTGGAAAGTGGTACAGGCTGAATAAATAGCAAACACACATCAGGAGGGTGATCGAGTACAGAATGTGACATTCGATATCAGCTATAAACTCACATTGAAGTCTAACAGAGCGTCCATCTGGTTTTGGATGATCGGGATGGTTTTAAGGAGCTTCTCTGTGTTCATGGTTCTCATCACTCCATCAACCCTAGAGGAAAACATTATGACACATCAGTTCAGTGATTTGTCCAGAGAATTAAATCATCCTGTCTACATTCTTATGAGGGCAGCACTGGACCAGAAATATTATAAAAGGAGCCTTAATACCAAACAATTGTTAACCGTAAACAATCAGTGAGCAAATTAATCATATTAAAAACAGGAAGTGAAACAATTTTAATACACCAGTCAGGCATAACATTAACCTGACTAATATTATGTTGGACCCAATTTTGCTGCCAAAACAGCCCTGACCCGTCCTGCACTGTGTATTCTGACACCTTTCTATCAGAACCAGCATTAACTTCTTCTGAGCAACAGTAGCTCGTCTGTTGGATCGGATCACACGGGCCAGCCTTCACTCCCCACGTGAGCCTTGGCCGCCCATGACCCTGTCTCCAGTTCACCACTGTTCCTTCCTGGGACTGCTTTTGATAGATACTGACCACTGCAGACCGGGAACACCCCACAAGAGCTGCAGTTTTGGAGATGCTCTGATCCAGTGGTCTAGCCATCACAATCTGGTCCTTCGTCAAACTCGCTCAAATCCTTACGCTCGTCCATTTTTCCTGCTTCTAACACATCAACTTTGAGGACAAAATGTTGACTTGCTGCCTAATATATCCCACCCACTAACAGGTGCCATGATGAGGAGATACTCAGTCTTATTCACTTCACCTCTCACTGCTCACAATGTTATACCTGATCAGTGTATTTTTTATATATTCTTGAACAGATACTATATTATGGCTAGTTGCTAACTGTGTAGCTAGTAGGGGTGTAATGATACACAAAATTCAGAGCCAATGCGATTTTGATATGTTCGTGTCTTGATACTATACATTTTTTTACCTAAAAAGACTCACCTAAGGAGTGCTTAACATTAGTTTAGTGGTTTGTCCGAAGAATCAGATCATAATGTACCTCATTTAAGCGTTTTATAACTGTTTATCGTTATTCTGAGAGCTCACATATTTAGATATAATATAAATAAGTAAAATAAAATAAGATGGCTGAAGGAACGCATGCGTCTTACCCGCGCTTTACTTTCGTAAAATCAAAAGCCACCTGTCGATACGATACAGCTTTTTCATTCAGGTATCGACTGTATCGCCGGATAAATGTTGACATGTCATAACCTACGAGAGACCGGAAACAAACACACTTAGTCTACACAATCAACCATTTTAGGCATAATCTAGTTTAACTGTAAAATATTTACTGAATAAAATGTATTATCCTGGACAGTACCTTGTAGTCCACTTTTGTCCAAAAAGTTACTGAGGTTGAATAAAGTGTTCCTGGAGGCCAGATACTGAACAAAACGCTGCAAAGCAATATAACACAGAATAGTCTTTCTTAGCATGGTAGCATTTAAATGAATAACCTTGAGGAACTGTTGAAATGGGCACTGACCTCGTTGCCGTAGACCATGAGGTGATGTGTCGTGATGAGGGACTTGAAGACGACCACCCAGCTGGTGTTGGTGGTCCTCTCAAACAGCGAGTCAGCCAGCTGAGGAATGTTCACGTTCATCTCGTTGGTACAGTGGATCAGATCTATAAAGGAGATGAAATAATGTGAGAGTCGCTAAGAGGTTCCAGAGAAACATACTTTGGTGTCCTGTTAGTGCCGTTTGTTTCGCACCACAAAGCACAAAACTGTTTATAAGACGGGAGTCAAAAAATATTCTAAATACATTTCCTGAAACAGGCTGGACGTTTCTAGGGCTGAAGCATCCTCTGTGTGATTCAGAGAACACTCCATTTAATCCCTAAGCTTTGTTTTTTATTTAAAACTACACTGATCAGGCATAACATTATGACCACTGAGAGGTGAAGTGAATAAGACTGATGATCTCCTCATCATGGCACCTGTTAGTGGGTGGGATATATTAGGCAGCAAGTCAACATTTTGTCCTCAAAGTTGATGTGTTAGAAGCAGGAAAAATGGACAAGGATTTAAGCGAGTTTGACGAACGGCCAAATTGTGATGGCCAGACCACTGGATCAGAGCATCTCCAAAACTGCAGCTCTTGTGGTTAGTATCTATCAAAAGTACACTTTAAGTCCTGTAAGTATCCTTTAAGTGCTTTAAGTTGGAGACCCCCATTGAGACCCCACCTTGCAACTTGCGGGACTTAAAGAATCTGCTGCTAACTTCTTGGTGCCAGATACCACAGCACACCTTCAGGTGGAGTCCATGCCTTGACAGGTTAGGGCTGTGTTGGCAGCGAAAGGGGGAGCAACACAATATTAGGCAGGTGGTCATAATGTTATGCATGGTTGTTCCAATTCTGTACACGTATGTGATAGCGTATCACACCGCTCCAGCGTGGATTACTGTGTCATGTGATTATGTCTCTCAAGTCTACTTAAGTCACATGAATGAGTGACTGCTAAAACAACTGTATTTAAAATATTAAAAAGAGAAACCAAGACTTTGGATCAACTGGAGAACAGACTGCAATCACAAGTTATGGAGAATGACATCACATATGGCGCATTATCTTAGATAATGTCAAACGAAAGTCCTCAACAGAGTCGAATAAAATTTCCAGCGCTATGCACAGCTATGAAGAGCACTATCACTGACATGCGCAACGGACTGAGAATTGATCGATAAACAATTCAAAATGTTCAATGTTCAACTACAATAATTGCCGTGAGTAAATAAGGATGTAATATGAAGTAGGTGACCCAGAGGTGGACCGATATGCAGGTACCTGGTATCTCTGTGCTGTGTGCTGGAATCCAAAGTTCACCTTTAAATAAAGCTGAACAAAACAAACCCCGTTAAGGCGAATCTTCTGCGTTAAACTGCTCACATGGTGCCGATATTCACCATTTGCTTTGTGAGTGAGTGAGTAAGCCTGACATCTGATAACGCATTTGAAAATGTTGATATATGACTTCTGCCTCAGAGGACAAGCAATCCTTCAGCGTACATGGTTTGCAGATACTAATATAGACCAAAACTTCAAACAAAGTTTTTATACTACAGCCCATGGGCTGAATGCGGCCCACCCCCACTCTAAACCAGTGGTTCCCAACCTGGGGGTGATGACCCCTACTAGGGGTTTCTGTGATATGATATGATATGATATGATATGATATGATAGTACTAATGTTCTCTTAATAGGCTATACACTGATCAGGCCTAACATTATGTCTAATATTGTATTGGTCACCCTTTGCTGCAGAAACAGCCCTGACCCGTCCTGCACTGTGTATCCTGACACCTTTCTATCAGAACCAGCATTAACTTCTTCAGCAATTTGAGCAACAGTAGCTCGTCTGTTGGATCGGATCACACGGTCTAGCCTTCTCTCCCCACGTGCATCAATGAGCCTTGGCCGCCCATGACCCTGTCGCCGGTTCACCACTGTTCCTTCCTTGGACCACTTATGATAGAAACTGACCACTGCAGACCAGGAACACCCCACAAGAGCTACAGTTTTGGAGATGCTCTGATCCAGTGGTCTAGTCATCACAATTCGGCCCTTCGTCCAACGTCGCTCAAATCCTTACGCTTGTCCATTTTTCCCGCTTCTAACACATCAACTTTGAGGACAAAATGTTCACTTGCTGCCTAATATATCCCACCCACTAACAGGTGCCATGATGAGGAGATCATCAGTCTTATTCACTTCACCTGTCACTGCTCACAATGTTATACCTGATCGGTGTGTATCTCTTGAAAAGTGATCATTTGTCTGTACGGAACACAACAAACTATTCTATTAGGAGGTGTAATAAAGACATTTAAAATCATAATAAAATCTCCACAATAATACTATAGGTCACTCCAGCCCATGTCATTTTCGGGTACAGATTGATCCGGTCCACCATTAAAGAAAGGAAAAATGATGTGACCCTCTCAGAAAAAAGACAAGACTTTAGTAGCTCAGCAATGAAAGAAACTGTGTTGGGGAGAGAAATGAAAGTTAAGGAAAATATGAATTTGTTAAAATGTTTACTAGTGACCTCGTGGTTACAGACACATTACACACTGTCCACCACCAGACAACTCACACAAACACGAGTCAAATACACGCGTTTATGACAACAGTGTAACCTGGATTTAAGAAACCGGTGGACATTTAGACACCATGAGCAGGGCTTATCCCTAAGGCTATGCACAGTTCCAGTCTTACAGGACAACAGGATTTGAATGTATTTGCATTTTCCATGCATATAGTTTTACAGTCCCGATTCAGCACGTGACATGGCTTCATAGTTCACACATGATCTCAATCAGTCGGAAAACTCTGGAAGCAAAGGAAACTTCATGTAAAATGAAGATGTGGAAACTCTGGAAGCAAAGGAAACTTCATGTAAAATGAAGATGTGGAAACTCTGGAAGCAAAGGAAACTCCATGTAAAATGAAGATGTGGAAACTCTGGAAGCAAAGGAAACTTCATGTAAAATGAAGATGTGGAAACTCTGGAAGCAAAGGAAACTTCATGTAAAATGAAGATGTGGAAACTCTGGAAGCAAAGGAAACTTCATGTAAAATGAAGATGTGGAAACTCTGGAAGCAAAGGAAACTTCATGTAAAATGAAGATGTGGAAACTCTGGAAGCAAAGGAAACTTCATGTAAAATGAAGATGTGGAAACTCTGGAAGCAAAGGAAACTTCATGTAAAATGAAGATGTGGAAACTCTGGAAGCAAAGGAAACTTCATGTAAAATGAAGATGTGGAAACTCTGGAAGCAAAGGAAACTTCATGTAAAATGAAGATGTGGAAACTCTGGAAGCAAAGGAAACTTCATGTAAAATGAAGATGTGGAAACTCTGGAAGCAAAGGAAACTTCATGTAAAATGAAGATGTGGAAACTCTGGAAGCAAAGGAAACTTCATGTAAAATGAAGATGTGGAAACTCTGGAAGCAAAGGAAACTTCATGTAAAATGAAGATGTGGAAACTCTGGAAGCAAAGGAAACTTCATGAAGACGTGTGGAAGGCTGTGAGCTCAAATCCCAGCAAATCTTGAGCAAAACTCTACACCTGCCTAACTACCAAAAAACACCTGCCACATGGATAAATGTAATCTCAGTGTGAGAAATGATATAATCTCTGGGATGTCCTGGACAGGGATTGTGAACCACTCTAAAGGATACTGCCCAAGCTGTCCAGATATCAATGCAATCACTTCACTTAACACTCAAGTCAGAGGTCCATCAACCTACATAGATACAATTGTGTATCTTTACCTCCTGCTTGCAGTCATGAGGACTTACAAAATGTAGAGTAATGTAACCTGGCGCTCATAAAACTCAATCTCCACGAGATTCAGTCCTTCATTCAGACAGATGTGAAGCTGATTCCGTTTCCTGCAGCTGCAATGTGAAATCCTCCAGAGATTATTTTCATCTTTGTCTTCTACATCCCAGGCTATAGCTGGGCCTACATCAATCTCAGCCGTACAACTAGATATCCCCCTATTTCCATACGGATCGTCTTAATTTTATTCTAAAAAATAAGATTTGCAAGAAGCAAATCGACGTTTAAGCTGCTGTTATAATAACTATTAGCTTAGCTGCCCATTGTGGCCAGCGCCATAACAATACGAGCCCGAGCATCTTTCCATGTTTACTGCGCCAAAGCTTCACCTGTCAGTTTAATGAAATACTTACAGTCCAGATGTTTCTTTTTAGGTCCCATAATTTCGTGTGTGGTCGCCTTGCACACGGTTTTGGACACGGCCGAGCCGGTAACGCTGTGCTGAGCGGCCGTTATCCTGTCCGTAATGCTCTGGCCCGACATCTTCAGCGCGTCGACGCTGTTAAAGGGGGGGGGGTGTAAAAAAAATTGGGATATTTTTATTTAAAAAAAAAACAAAAAAAAAAAACAATGACAACACGAATATGTCCTTGGTTCAAACCCTGGTCCGAGAATAGGGGTGAAATAAAAATGAAATATATACAGAGAGGTATAGAGGAGAAACGAAGCCTGTGAGCTCCAAGCGCGCGCGGCGAGACGAAAAATCCCGAAACTAGCCGAGATAATATCTGCTAACGTTACTAAATCGTTACATTGTTAAAAACGCTGACGGAAGAAAAGGAAACATTTCACAGCTTCTTTGACTCATCTTCCATCCCCCAAAAATCCCACTGTCTTCTTTTCCCTCCTCCTTTTTCTTCCCCTCGCCACCCTACAGGCGTGTTAAAAGGACCAGAAAGGCGTTCAGTGAAATGGCGGGCCTGTGCGGCTTCCTTCAATATAGGACACTGCGCTACAGGCTGATCCTGGATCAGGCGATGGCCCTATCCCAAATTCCTCCTCATTCCCTACGTAGGTGCACTACATTAGGTAAGTAATAATGGCTCTTCCAGCCTATGTAGTTAACTATATCTCCAGGAGAAAGCCACTTGAGATTCTTCCATTGTAACTAGGCTCCACACCTTGGCCAGGAAGGAAATCATTAATGCACTTGCTCTAATCTTGTTCATGAAAAATATATAAACCTCGGGTTTCTTTCAGCCTGACCTAACAATTTCATTTATAGCTCCCATGAAATGAATTGGTCAAGTGATTTTAATTGCTTTTTAAGGTCACTTTATTAACACCGTATACATCTGTTTTCAGTTTAATAGATTTCAACCTGATGAGAAGCTTCAAGCAAAAAAAAAAAAAAGCAAGTCATTAATGAATATTCAGCAGCCATGTAATCAGGATAAAGGAGGCGGATTACACAAATGACGAGGGTTCATTGTGTGATTTTTGCACAGGGTTTGTTTCTGATGAAGTAGTCATAAGCATGCTGACATAACTCCACGTCCACAAGGGGGCGATGTCTTCCCATGTTCAAAAAGTTCTTCATTTCAACTTGTTTATTACATTGTACCCACAGCTTACAAGTGAAAATACAATGCATGCATTAAGCTGAGTTGTTAAGGTTTAACTCTAGCTAAAAGCACTTAGGATTAAAGCAAAACCACATTGAAATAGATTAAATATATTATATTGCCAAAAGTTTTGGGACACCGCTCCAAATCATTGAATTCAGGTGTTGTTTTTCAGGGGTTGGACTCGGCCCTTTAGTTCCAGTGAAACCTCCAGTGAGGTTTCTTCTTTCTCGGGGAGTTTTTTCCTCACCACCATCACCTCAGGCTTGCTGATCAGGGATAAAATAGTAACTTAACTTTAAACTTTATCATTTTTTTTCTTTTCTATGTTACTGTACTTCTGCAAAGCTGCTTTGAGACAATGTCCATTGTTAAAAGCTCTATACAAATAAATAGAAAATATCACATCTGCTACAGTAACAGTAATGAATGCTACGTGACACAGTAATGAAGGTTCACATCAAGTGATTCTGCTCTAAAGCTATAGAGCTCCAAATACTCAACATCATGTCCTATTTTAAAAACACAAGCAAGCCTGTTTTTGTTAAAATGATGTACACAAGCAATGTGACTTGCTCCTCTGAACTCCTCTACAGTACAGACTGGAGTGACCTCTGACCTGGTCAATTAGAGAAGCACAAATACAGACTGAGTCACGTCTGTAACATAATGCTGAATCAATAATAACTCCTACAGTGTTGAGTTACCTAAATGTGCAACCCAGTGTATCTACCCAACAGTGTCTTCATTATGACCCACCCAAATACTGGATTTTAGGCATTTTTTATTTATAAAATAAATCAAACCAATTCAAACTATACTGAGAATGTATTTAGGTTATTTATCATACATTCATCTTTAGTAGGAGCTTCATTCTAGTCAGGGCCGTGGTGGATCTCAATCTGGGAATACACCCAGGATACTACACTAGTCCATTGCAGGAGACAACACACACATACTCACTAAAGATCAAATAAAATAATGTTGGACAATGACACATTTGGCTTAACATATAGTGCCAGGGTTATGTAAATATAACCGGAACATTTTTAAAGTCAGCTTAAATACATACTGTTAAATAAATACACCAATCAGGTATAACATTGTGAGCAGTGAGAGGTGAAGTGAATAAGACTGATGATCTCCTCATCATGGCACCTGTTAGTGGGTGGGATATATTAGGCAGCAAGTCTACATTTTGTCCTCAAAGTTGATGTGTTAGAAGCAGGAAAAATGGACAAGTGTAAGGATTTGAGCGAGTTTGATGAAGGGCCAAATTGTGATGGCTAGACCACTGGATCAGAGCATCTCCAAAACTGCAGCTCTTGTGGGGTGTTCCCGGTTTGCAGTGGTCACTATCTATCAAAATTATCCTTTAAATCCTATAGGTTACAGAATTTAAAGGATCTGCTGCTAACATCTTGGTGCCAGATACCATAGCACACCTTCAGGGATCTAGTGGAGTCCATGCCTCAATGGGTCAGGACTGTTTTGGCAGCAAAAAGGGGAACCGACACAATATTAGGCAGGTGGTCATAATGTTATGCCTGATCAGTGTATTTGTATTCACCAAAGTTAGTCGACACTGTTAAGAAGTCTAAATATATCATCATACTAAAAACAATGAATAAAATATTCAGTCTTTGTTCTACATCATCCATATCTGATAATATTACAGTATTGACTAAAAACATTCTGATTAATAATAACATTCCGATGTCTGGAAAGTGTTGCAGATACATTGAAAAGAGTCAGTTATTCGATGTGGTTTAGAGCTGTCTCAGTAATAATGACTGAGTATAAATGCTTGAACATAAAAATCAGTACCATCGAGATGTCTGAAGTGGATGGCCATCAGCTGGAGCCTTACATTAGCTGACATGCATACTGACACAGCATATGGAAACTCCATTCTATAGGCAATAAAGCTGTGTGTGAAGAACCTGTATCGCTGGGTGGATGATGAGCAATTACACAAGGAGTTCTCACCATGTGGTGCCATCATCAACACAAAGGTCACTTATAATAATAATAATAATAATAATAATAATAATAATAATAATATGAAGAAAAAAAAGAAGTAGGAGGAGGAGAAGGAGGAAAAGAAGAAGAATATGTACACACAGTAAACACCTTATATTGCCAAAAGTTTTGTCTGCCTTTACATGCACATGAATGTAATATGGAGTTGTCCCCACCCTTTGCAGCTATAACAGCTTCAACTCTTCTGGGAAGGCTTTCCACAAGGTTTAGGAGTGTGTTTATGGGAATTTCTGACCATTCCTCTAGAAGAGCATTTGTAAGGTCAGTCACTGACGTTGGACGAGAAGGTCTGGCTCACAGCCTCCGCTCTAATTCATCCCAAAGGTGTTCTGTGGGGTTGAGGTCAGGACTCTGTGCAGGCCAGTCAATTTCCTCCACACCAAACTCCCTCATCCATGTCTTTATGGACCTTGCTTTGTGCACTGGTGTGCAGTCATGTTGGAACAGGAAGGGGTCATCCCCAAACTGTTCCCCCAAAGTTGGGAGCATGAAATTGTCCAAAATGTCTTGGTATGAAGCTGAAGCATTAAGAGTTCCTTTCACTGGAACTAAGGGGCCGAGCCCAACCCCTGAAAAACAACACCTGAATTCAATGATTTGCAGGAGTGTCCCAAAACTTTTGGCAATATAGTGTATATTTCAAAAGTTTCCTTCTTGGTAGCATTCAAATCAATTTTTTTAACGTGAAATATCATACTGTTAACTTGCCAATAACATTACACTAGAATCATAATAGTTGGTATAATGAAGTATAAATCCAGTGTAGGAAGGTTTGGCAGCTTTCCTCGTTTCTACACCTGACCTGTGATTATGAAAGGTTGGCCGCTCCAAAGGTTTGTTATTTATGTCAGGAGGAGGCAGAAAATGCTGTAATGAGATGGAGATGAATGGTAGGATACTTGGCATGGGGCCACAGTGTGCAAACCGAAGCACCGGCACATTTCACCCATCAGCTTATGCAGAGCCTGTCAAGATAAAGTGCTGTACCTAACTTTGTATGGAACCCCTATGAATTTGTACCACTGTCCAGGTGATTGTTGGTGGCCCTCCAGCAGGTACACACTCATAAAACATTCACAGACACTGATTAGCTGCTGAACTACACTTGCTGCAAATGATAAAAAGGCTTTAGCTTCAGAACCAGATAACAATCTGATTTGCACAGAAAGTCAAGGCAAAATAAATAATATATACATTATATAGCCAAACATTTGTGGAAACCTTCCCAACACTGTTGCCTGAAAGCTATGATTGTTTAGAATGTCATAGTTTTTCTGTACCATCCCTTCAACTAAGGGAGTCCGAACATGTTCCAGCATGACAGTGTTGCTGTGTACAAAGCAATCTCTAGAATGGTTGTTAAGGTTAGCGTGGAAGAATTTGAGTGGTCTGCACAGAGCCCTGACTTCACAGCACTGACTATATGCTTGGCCGTCTTGTCCAACATCAGTGACTGACCTCAGCAAAGCTCTTATGGTAGAATGGGAACAAATCCCTACTGCCAAATTCCAAAAACTAGCATTAAGCCTTCACAGAGGAGTGGAGATTGAGAGGCGAACAAATTGGTTTTGGAACTGGAATGTCCAATGTGTGGTGTCTCGCTGCAATCCAGTCAAGTATAGGAATGTCGACCGGGCACGTGAGAGCCGAGCCAAAGTACAAATACAGACTAGACTAGACTTTGACACCTATGTTACCAGGGAAGCACATACCACTAAACAAGTCCCTGGTAAACACACACATACACACACTCAACTATTATTATTAGCTGCAATGATGATGATCACACAGTGGCTGCCTTTAGATGTCAAGATGTAGTAACCCTATATTCAAGCACAAATCAGATTAAATAAAATGGAAAAGGTGTCCTCAGTGATGATTAGTGAAAACTGGCCATGTGTCAATAACTGCTTCCATGATCATTGGTTATGTGATATTGTGTATTATTTTGTGAACACAAAACTCCAGACCTTTGGTAGCTCCCAGAACATCAAAGTCCACTAAAGGGGGTAGAGCGTTTTCGTATTTAGCTCTCAAACTTTGGAACAGTCTTCCTAACAGTTTTTCAGTGCTTGCACACACTCTCCCAGTTTAAATGTAGATTAAAATCAGATCTCTTTAGCCATGTACACATAATACATTCCATAACCTTGTGCGCCAGTACATCTGATCAAATGCACATTATCATCTAGTGCTTGCTAATATTATGAACAGCAGCTACACTAATTCCTCTCCACTTGCTTTTCTTTTTCTACCCATCCCGAGACATCTAGAGATCCAGTTGTGTTCCTTCAGTAAGAAAAGCCCAACCCTGTGAGTATCCCGAGCCATCCAGAGATGTCCCAGCTCCAGCTGGACTCTGCTTCATGAAGATTTCGGACATTCGAAAAGAAGATGCCAACCCCATGTGGATTTTGAGGACGACAACTTCTTAATCAATACACATAATAACATTCTACATATGCTGTATCTCCATCATTGAGCTTTTGAAAGCTTCAGCATGGAGGAGTTGGTGTTGAATCTATAATGAACTCAGATGTATGAATTGCTCAGGAGCTCCTGCTTACAAATCTCTAACTGACTGTATACGACTGTAAAAAAGGACATTATTTCATAATCACACTCTGGTGTTTATATTTTAAGTTACACTCTCCAAGTCACCTAAATGAGGATGAAGTTCTCTTTTGAGTCTGGTTCCTCTCAAGACTTCTTCCTCTTACCATCTGAGGGAGTTTTTCCTCACCACAGTCACCCTAGGCCTGCAAATTAGGGATTAATACAAATAATTTTAAACGTATTGTGTCATGTCATGATACACAAACCTAAGAAGACAAGACAAGGAAAACTAACTAAAAGAGACAAGAGTATTAACAGAGCAACACTACTCACAAAAATCCAACCTTACAACGTAACATAAAAACATAACCACAGTGTTCAGCAACAAGGGAAACAAACCGCAGAACTTATATCGGGAAGCTGATCGAGGGTACACATAACTGGTGTGCACATATACAGGAAGTCAGATGGACAACGAAGGAAGAAGACCAAAATCTTCAAGCATTTGAAGCAGAATTAGAGGGGGATGTTTTAATTAGAAGGGATAGTTTATGCATATTCACAAGTGGTCAACAGCAATGGAATACTTTGACACCAAAAGCCACGTAGTTGTGTAATCCTTCCAGGTTTACTGTAATAAACAAGAATTAGAAGTTAGCATCAAGCTCAACATTAGCTGCAGATAATTGGCCTGATGCAGTAGATGAACCAGAGGCCCCAAAGTCAGCTGCCTGCCCATCCATCCTGACATGATAGACAGACCCAGAGAAAAGCCAGTTTAGGCCCTTCAGTGGCCGATGAAAACATAATTCCCTGATTTAGCCCCCTGCTGAGTGCAGACATTAGTGCCTGATGACAGCAGCAGATCAAGGCATGAGGATAAGAGTGGGAAATTGTAAAAGAGTTTCATGTTTCCAGGCTTGTGAAAAGATTTGTTCAAGCCACTCCAATTTGATGCATTTTCCCATGTTGTTCAGGACAGCTCATATTGTTGAAGAGTTCTGATAATGACTGTGTGTCTTGGCCCTAATCAGGCTGCTGGATTGTAGATGCCATCTTCTTGGAGCTTGTGTAGCCATTCGCTTGCAGGCAGCAGGCTGGAGCACATGGGGTTCTGCTAAACTCACAGAGGATATCAGTAAGTCACGCAAACTTCTACCACAGTTTTTTTTTTGGTGTTCCTGGATGAAAATTGTGACGTCTCTTTCCAGGTGCTGACATGGAGCTAATATGCCTCCTCCTTTTCTTAATACATGGAATGCCTTTGGCTTTTACTCAGTTTAATGGCTACAACTGTGATCCTGGCCTCCACAGCAGGTTTCCAGGTAAGGAGATACCAACACCTGAGCACTGCAGTTTCTCTTTTTTACCAAGTGCTGCTCTTGAAACTTTTAAGCTATCCTTTTTCTCTACTTTATCTCTACCTGAAGCTGAGCGGGATATCACTGTGTACTGTGGTGTGCAGACCATCACACTGAAGATCAACTTCTGTCCAGTGCTCTACTCGGGCTACACTGATGCAGATCTGGCCTTGAATGGGCATCACGGTGACGCTCAGTGCCGTGGCTTCATCAACAACAACACGTTCCCAACAGCGGTGCTGTTCAGCATCAGCCTCAGCACACTGGAGGCCTGCGGAAACATGCTGGTGGTAAGAAATGCGGAAATTTTTTTATGTTACTGTGACAGGTGAAACCAAGCCCCTAGTACACTGTTTAAAGTATTCATGGTGCAGTTTGTTTTAATTAACAGTTACACCAATCAGGTATAACATTCTGAGCAGTGAAGTGAATAAGACTGATGATCTCCTCATCATGGCACCTGTTAGTGGGTGGGATATATTAGGCAGCATGTGAACATTTTGTCCTCAAAGTTGATGTTAGAAGCAGGAAAAATGGACAAGCGTAAGGATTTGAGCGAGTTTGACGAAGGGCCAGATTGTGATGGCTAGACCACTGGATCAGAGCATCTCCAAAACTGCAGCTCTTGTGGGGTGTTCCCGGTCTGCAGTGGTCAGTATCTATCAAAAAGTATCCTTTATGTCCTGTAAGTTGTGAGGTGGTGACCATGGAGGATCTGCTGCTAACATCTTGGTGCCAGATACCACAGCACAACTTCAGGGATCTAGTCCATGCCTCGATACTGTTTTGGCCAACACTTTGGCCAATATTAGACAGGTGGCCATAATGTTATGCCTGATCAGTGTATGTAACAGAGGAATTTGGAGCAAACTGGCGACTCTTTAAAATCTACAGTAATATTTGTAATATTAAAATATTTTGTGATATCACTTGAGTTATAAAAATGCATCTTTCGGCAGGTCTCGGCAGCTCCTAGCTACAACGCTTTTGGAAATATATCCCTGGTACAGATAGGGAATGTTTCAGGCTACATCGACACCCCTGACCCTCCAACTATCATTAGCTACCTGCCAGGATTGCTTTATAAATTCAGCTGCAGTTATCCTCTGGAGTACCTGGTTAACAACTCTCAGCTGGCATCGTAAGTCTAATAAAATAAATCGTCAATTATTTCAACTCCATTTGCTCACCATCAAACTTTTACAGCATTTTAAATCAATGAAATATTAGATGCACGGGTTTTTTTTTTGCATACCTACCTCAATGCAATGTATGCTCTTTGTACTTTTTCAAGATCATCAGCAGCAATAGCAGTAAAAGACAACAATGGCACCTTTGTGAGCACCTTGAGCTTGATTCTATACAATGTGAGTGATTATTTTTGCTTTATGGAGAGAGAGAGAGAGAGAGAGAGAGAGCAGTTAGTGTAATCATTTACACAGTTGTCTATTTTAGCCGCATGTCCTATTTACATTTAGTGAGTATTGTGTAAATGATACTGTGGATTATGTGATAGAAAAATATCTAACCACTTGACAGCTCTCTCTTGGTGAAAATAAAACCCTTACACTCCTTTTCTTTGTTTTAATATGTGCATGCTTTTTCATGGTCATTGTTTCGTAGATGGGTAAATTAAATTTGACTGAATGTTAACCCATAATTTAATAATCTCTCAGGATTCATCCTTCAGTCAGCAGCTGTCCGTTCCCATGGCCGGTCTGGCTCTGAAGACTAGAGTGTTTGCTGCTGTCAAGGCCACAAATCTAGATCGGAGGTATTGTTTGAAGAAGGCTCCACGTTATTAGATAAACCTAGTTATGAAACGCAGTATAGAGTTACGTGACAGATCACTTACTCGTTTTCTGTTTCTGAATACGGAGTCTATAAGTTAACGTGAACAAATACAGTTGTTACGACAAAACGTGGATACTAATTACATATATAATGTTTCACTTCTCTCCTTTCGAATCATATATAGCGTATTTCAAAATGTATAAGATCAGATATTTGACTGGTTTCGGTAACACAAATGGTTGTTTCACTCCCCCCACCCCACCACCCCTTCCCCCCTAGGTGGAATATCCTGATGGATTACTGTTACACCACTCCCTCTGGGAATCCCAATGATGAGATACGCTACGATCTTTTCTTCGGGTAATTTCACATTATCTAAAGTGGTGCGTTAAGAGACGAGCAATAACCAGCAGAGAGCTCATTACCTGCTTAAACCAACCACTCACTATACAAATCTCTTACAATGGCCTGCCTTATCTCTCTGAGTGTGTGTGTGTGTGTGTGTTCAGAGAGAGTCTAATTCTTAGTTTCATTATCCTAATAGATGTCACAAAGACCCACAGACTACAGTTTTTGAAAATGGGAAAAGCCAGATGGGTCGCTTTGCCTTTGAAGTTTTCCGGTTTGTCAAACACAAAAACCAGAAGATGTCCACTGTCTTCCTGCACTGTGTCACAAAGTTGTGTCGGGTTGATGACTGCGCAATGTTGATGCCGGTATATCTGGGTTCTGTTTCGACTAAATAACCAATCCAAAAACACAAGACAAAGCTGAAAAGGTAGGTATAGTTTGTGAATGGATTTCTGACCTCTGATTGGACGAGACATCTCTTACTCAGGCTATACAGGAAGTAGGAAATTGTGTATCTACCTTTATTTCTTGTACATGTGTGGAGTTCTGCCTTCACATTAAACCATTTCTTAAAATCTTATATTTATCTTTATAAGAAAATGGAGTTCATTCAGCGCTCCTTTGAGGAAGGACGTTCATATGGCGTGATTTTGGATATACTGATAGCGTATTATGGAGTAAAGATTTCTCTAAAAACACACCAGGTATGTTTGGAAGACCAAACTATTCCAGATTAAAGGATGTAAGGAGCGCTATAAGAGCAGAGCTGTGTTCATACACACACCAATCCACTTTCTACTGCTGGACTTCCTCTATATCCTGAGTGACAGATGTCTCGTCCAATCAGAGGGAAGAATTCCATTCGCAAAAACTATACCTACCTTTTCCACTTTGTCTGATTTGTTCTTTTGTTTTTGGATTTTTTATTTTGTTTTGCACACCTCAGCCACCATAATTTTGTCACTAAATAAAGGAATGTTAAGCAGGAAGTGATGTTTATACTTAATGTTTTCTTTTAATCTCAGATCTGTGGAATAAGAAGAAAGAGGGAGGACCCCATACCTCCTCATGCTTCCACTGAAGATGCTATCATAACAGCTGGCCCTATAATCACCAGAGGTGGTGAGATAATAGTAAAATGAACTGTCCTGTGTTCATCAGTTTGCTTGTTTAGTTATTTGTCTTAACTCATACTAGCATTAAAGTTTTTGTGTTCACTATTTACTAATCAGAATTTCTTAAGATTTGATTTTCTATGTTGACATACTTCCTTTTTAAACAGGAAGTCAGACTGACAGAGTCCAGCAGCAATCCAGATTAGCCAAGCCAATTTTTTTGTAATTAATAAACTCTAATCAGTTTTTCTCTCAGCCAAGTAACAGCTGGAAATGGGAAAGATGTACTTAAAAAAAATGACCATGACAATGTGACATATTATCTCAACAGCATTTGATTGGATGAACACTTGATGAATTGATAATTCATCAAACAGATTAGGACTAATTTTCCAAGAACTATGGAATTAAAAAGAAAATCTCAGGAGCATTTTGACCATCCACAGAATTTGTGACAAATATTTTTTCTTGTGCATATACACAGATCAGACATAACATTATGACCACCTGCCTAATATTGTGTTGGTCCCCCTTTTGCTGACCCATCAATGCACTGTGTATTCTGACACCTTTCTATCAGAACCAGCATTAGCTTTTTTAGCAACAGTAGCTCATCTGTTGGATCGGATCACACGGGCCAGCCTTCGCTCCCCATATGCATCAGTGAGCCTTTGCAACCCATGACCCTGTCTCCAGTTTACCACTGTTCCTTCCTTGGACCACTTTTGATAGATACTGACCACTGCAGACCGGGGACACCCCACAGAGCTGCAGTTTTGGAGATGCTCTGATCCAGGGGTCTAGACGTCACAATCTGGCCCTTTGTCAAACTCGCTCAAATCCTTATGCTTGTCCATTTTTCCTGCTTCTAACATCAACTTTGAGGACAAAATGTTGACATGCAGCCTAATTTATCCCACCCACTAACAGGTGCCATGATGAGGAGATCATCAGTCTTATTCACATCACCTGTCACTGCTCACAATGTTATACCTGATCGGTGAATATATGTCTTCCACTTTATCTTAACGTGCTAATTTCTGTTTCTTTTGTAGATGAAACCTCAACCACCAACTCACAGCTTGGTAAGGTGTTTCTTTGTTTTGGGTTTTTTTATTGCTTTTTTGTTCACTGTGTATTATTAACAGATCCAGTATTTTGTTCTATGCAAAGATTTTGTTGCCCAAAATTCCCAAAATCAGATTAAAATAAAGTAGGAGTGTAAAAGAACAAGTTTTACAAAAAAATTTTTTGTCTACTTCAAATCAAACAACTTCAGTTGTTTAGTGTAAATTAATGGCCCCCAGTGAATCAAGGAACATGTTGAAACATAATGCTAACAATAACAGTTTTATTCTAGCAGAGTGCCAGAGACAGTCCCATGGATGGAATTATGCCTGGGCATCCTGATAGTTGGCAAAGGACATCCCAGAGCTCTTTGTTAGCTTCATCCACTTGGCTTAGAAAGAGGGTTGTAGGTAGGCTAGGTTAATGTTAACCTCAAGTTTTTCCATGAATCATTCCCATACTTGGGATGTAAATTGGGCTTCTCTGTATCTCACAATGCTTTCCAGGATGCCAAAGTCCTTGAAGACATGATTAAAGCTCTGCAGTAGAAGGAGGTTCAGGGAGGAGGGGCAGGTGAATGGACTAGGAAAATGGTTTATTATTAGCATTAATAATTGTATTGTTTGGAGACATGGGGAGGTCATTAGCAAAGACAACATATATACAACATATATATAGAACAAGGGGAGTAGTGCAGGTGGGGTTTGGGGTACTTTGGCTTGGCTACATAAAGAGCATGACCAGATAAACTTGTAGATATCTTGGAGCCACCAGTATTTAAACTAAAGGAGTTGAAGTTCTGTGAATGCTAGGGTGTCTCGTTGCTGGGGAGGTGTGAGTCCAAATGATGAGCTTCTTTCTGTGGTGTGAAGCCAGGTATTTCTTGTCTGTTGGGCACTGTGCAAGAACTCTCACCTTAGTTGTGTTCAATGTCTCAGGTTATAGCTGCTATAAAACGAGATGGTGCTAGGGGTCCATTTGTAAGCATGGGAGTTAGGCAACGGTGCGGAAATCCCTGATTAAGTTTTTAAACCCTAGGAATATTTGAAGATCTGTATCATTGGTTGGAATGGACACAGTTAGTAACAGCTGTGACTTTGTCCTGGTCCATAAATACTCCTTTGAGGCTCATGATGCATCAGCATCTCTGAAACCTGAAATTCACCTTTCTCCCATTTAAAATAGAGTTGGTTCTCCATGAACTGAGCAAGGACCTTTCGGACACAGTGGGTGTGTGTTTCTTACCCAAGATACACTATATTGCCAAAAGTATTCGCTCACCCATCCAAATAATCAGAATCAGGTGTTCCAATCACTTCCATGGCCACAGGTGTATAAAATCAAGCACCTAGGCATGCAGACTGTTTTTACAAACATTTGTGAAAGAATGGGTCGCTCTCAGGAGCTCAGTGAATTCCAGCGTGGAACTGTGATAGGATGCCACCTGTGCAACAAATCCAGTCGTGAAATTTCCTCGCTCCTAAATATTCCACAGTCAACTGTCAGCTGTATTATAAGAACGTGGAAGTGTTTGGGAACGACAGCAACTCAGCCACGAAGTGGTAGGCCACGTAAACTGACGGAGCGGGGTCAGCGGATGCTGAGGCGCATAGTGCGAAGAGGTCGCCAACTTTCTGCAGAGTCAATCGCTACAGACCTCCAAACTTCATGTGGCCTTCAGATTAGCTCAAGAACAGTGCGCAGAGAGCTTCATGGAATAGGTTTCCATGGCCGAGCAGCTGCATCCAAGCCATACATCACCAAGTGCAATGCAAAGCGTCGGATGCAGTGGTGTAAAGCACGCCGCCACTGGACTCTAGAGCAGTGGAGACGCGTTCTCTGGAGTGACGAATCACGCTTCTCCATCTGGCAATCTGATGGACGTGTCTGGGTTTGGCAGTTGCCAGGAGAACGGTACTTGTCTGACTGCAGTGTGCCAAGTGTAAAGTTTGGTGGAGGGGGGATTATGGTGTGGGGTTGTTTTTCAGGAGCTGGGCCCTTAGTTCCAGTGAAAGGAACTCTGAATGCTTCAGCATACCAAGACATTTTGGACAATTCCATGCTCCCAACTTTTGTGGGAACAGTTTGGAGCTGGCCCCTTCCTCTTCCAACATGACTATGCACCAGTGCACAAAGCAAGGTCCATAAAGACATGGATGACAGAGTCTGGTGTGGATGAACTTGACTGGCCTGCACAGAGTCCTGACCTCAACCCGATAGAACACCTTTGGGATGAATTAGAGCGGAGGCTGAGAGCCAGGCCTTCTCGTCCAACATCAGTGTGTGACCTCACAAATGCGCTTCTGGAAGAATGGTCAAAAATTCCCATAAACACACCCCTAAACCTTGTGGACAGCCTTCCCAGAAGAGTTGAAGCTGTTATAGCTGCAAAGGGTGGACCGACATCATATTGAACCCTATGGATTAGGAATGGGATGTCACTTAAGTTCATATGCGAGTCAAGGCAGGTGAGCGAATGAATACTTTTGGCAATATAGTGTATCTTCAATGTATACTATTACAAATTTAGAAACCCCAGAATGTCATGGAGAGCATCACTGATAAGACACAAGAATACTGAAGGTCCTGAAAAGGGCATATATATATATATATAATAAAGCAGTACTGAAAGCAACCAGAGGTGCTAAAGGCCATTTCCATTTGTCACCCTTGTATACAATCCAAGTTGTAGGCACTGCATAGGTCCAAAAACTTAAAGATTTGCCCTCTCTGTGACAGAGGAGAGGGAACCAGTCTTCGGTAATCTATGCACAGCCACAGACTTTGCCTTTTTTCTAAGTGAAATAAAAGTGGTAAAGTTCAAGGCCAAATGTACCCCTGTATCCAAGCCTCTTGGATTTTTACGTCCATGGCTTTAATAAACAAGAGGCAACTCCATGAGCTGTCTTTTCTCCTTTAAGTCATGATACTCCACTTTCCACCATGGACTCAGGGTTTCAGGGCTCTTGACTGTGGTTGAAGTTACACACACTTTGAAACAGTGTCACAGACAAGGTGATGACCAGTTTGCAATCTCTCTTTCTGCGCAGGAGATTTGAGGATTGTGTGCATGCATCCAGGGATATCCCAGCACTATGCAGAACTTGATTAATGACAGTGATGAGGGGAAATATTTGCTCTTAGTCAGGGGAACTGACAAGGAGATTGAATGGCTTGGTACAATGGGTGATGGAACCGCAACCCTTGTTGACCTGACCTAGTTGCATGGGTTCTGCAATTTAAGCTGCTTGGGAAGAGCTCACGTCTTCTTCAACCTCTTCTTCTTCTTCTTCTTCTTTCAGCTTTTCCCTTCAGGGAGTGAATCATCTCCCTCCACCTATCTTCAGCATGCTCAACACTTACACCCACTAGCTTCATATCCTCATTTATTCCATCCATATACCTCCTCTTTGGCCTTCCTCTCCTGCCTGGCAGCTCCATGTCCAACATCCTCCTACCAATATACTCACTCTCCCTCCTCTGAACATGTCCAAACCATCTTAATCTGGCCTCCCTAACTCTGTCCCCCAAACGTCCAACATGAGCTGTCCCTCTGATGTACTCGTTCCTAATTCTGTCCAACCGTGTCACTCCCAGATAGAAGAGCCCAACTTCAACCTCTAGTTTTAAGAAAGTTAGTTTGTGCAGGTTATCATAGTTTGCAGCGGCCAAGTTTGTAGTCCGTGTTGTGTTCTGTAAGTTGTAGTATGATACTGATTACTATGTTTTCCTCTCTGTCATAAAGTAACAAAAAAAGAAAAAAAAAGTTTCTTAATAAAATCCTCTCTGTCCCTGATTCATTAATAGCGTCACCAAGTGACCCCTCCTCACCACTGGACACAGTGACGAGTGCTCTTGTTGCCGGGGTGGCAGTGTTGGGCCTGATGAGCTTGAGCTTCTTCATCCTTTCCATCAGGCTTCTACGCAGATCCAGTCCCACATCACTGGCTGGCATATGGAACCCCAGCTTTAAATAAAACACACAACCCTACTGCATAATCTCTGCCTTCTAAATCTTTTCCATCCGAGTCACTGCCATTTACAGAAAGTAAGTTTTGGCAGGGCCAGAATTCAGACCACTGTCTGTTATGTATTTTGTTTACTATTGTTCTTAATAATAATATTATGTTACTCCTTTTAACGTCTTTATATCTTCTTCTACTTCCTGCAGCCATTGGGTTTGCCTTACACCTTACTCTTACTGTACTTCTGTAAAAAAAGAAAACGTAGACACAAGCAGCCAAAGTTTTTGTTTATTACCTCATCTAGATATAATTATACACCCTTCATGAAAATGAGGATAAAGTTATATAGTTAAGTGATTATACATAAATCTTTGAGCTTGAACTTACACAAACTTTGTATGGACCATAGTTCCCTGGAGAGAATAACAACACAGAGTCTGTCTGTAAAATCTAACAATGTTGGAGACACTTCTAGGGAATAATGGCCCGTGGAGATGGAGATAGTTATTGCAAAACAGTGATTTATCTTGATTTTATTATATACTGACTCATCTTCTTTCTGAAAGCTCTATAAATATGACCAAGTCTATGTCAGAGGTTACCAGGTTTTGGGCTAAAATACGCTGGGGCTTATATTAATGCCATCAATCTGCAACAAGAGCTGCTGAACTACCGGCAACAAAACAGCCCCAAGGGTTACAATTTCTTTGTATGGAGTCCCGAAAAGGTTTTTTAAGGAAAGAAAAGGACCCTTGTGACCAAATTTTGGACTCTTTGACTACAATATAGAAGTTGTAATGATGCTTCCAAAATATGAATTATAAAAAACCCACAAGAAATCCAAAAATAATAGCAAAAATAATAATAATAATGATAATAATAATAATAATACAGGGAATAATAATAAAAAAAGAAAAACAATAATGTTTTTCAAGATTTAAATATTTTCTAGGGGTATCAATAAGTTAATAAAATATATGTTTGAAAGAAAATACTATATAATGTGAGTTACGGAGGTTACAGTTTATTTTATACAATACATTTTTACAAAATCTTACATTTTTATTTTATACAATCATTTTTGCTCATTTTTATGAAGGGTGCCAATCATTCTATATGAATTTGTATATGTCACTGTGTACGAGCAGCAATTTGTTTATGCTGTGGAAATGCACTGTGTGTATCTGTGAGAACTTTTAGACTTTTAGAAGTAATTCTTGTTCTTAGTGGACATTGTTTAAATGCCATATACAACTATAACCTGAGTTTTGTTTGTTTTATTGTTGATTGGTTTTTGTAAAAAGCTATTTTGCATCGCAAATTTATGTATGTATGCAAGTATGTTTTCCATAAACACATTACATTTGACTTATTGTTGTCCGCAATTAGCTATTAGCATTTCAGAAGTCAGAAAGAGCTTTATTACGTATGATTTACGCACACAAGGAATCAGACTTGGCGACAGGAGCTCCAGTGTAGAAGAAAGTATGGACATAGTGCAGACATACATAGGAACTAATATAAAAAAAAAACTAAGAAAATTAAATAATGCACTGTATACAGAAGTACAAATATATAGAAGAAGAAGAAGAACTGAGGGCATGAAGCCTTCATTATCGCCACACATACATTACAGCACAGTGGAATTCTTTTCTTCGCATATCCCAGCTGAGGAAGTTGGGGTCAGAGCGCAGGGGCAGCCATGATACAGCACCCCTTGAGCAGAGAGGGTTAAGGGCCTTGCTCACTGCCCCTATATATTGTTTAAATGAATGTTATTTATGAAGAGGATCCAGCATGGGTCCAGTGATGTTCTTCAGGTAGGTCAAGACCATTCTCTCAAATGACTTTATGACCACAGATGTGACCACAAAGCGACAGGTTTGTAGTCATTAAGTCCAGTTATTTGGGGGGTTTTCAGGGGGACCGGAATGATAGTGGAGCGTTTGAGGCAGCACAGAGCTCCAGTGATCTGTTGAAGACCTGTGTGCAGATATTTAATCAAACCAGGTCCTGGTCTAACTTCTGCAACTCAAGAACAAGTCAATTCAAGTGCAATTCAATGGCCTCTCTTATCACTAAAGCTGTGACACACCCCACTAGCACCCTTAGCACATGCCCAGTGCCACTGGGCATAAATTTACCACAGATATGTCCGTTTAACACAATTATAACAGTACATGCATACTCAGTGTCCATTTAACACAATTATAACAGTACACGCATACCCAGTGTCTATTTAACACAATTATAACAGTACACGCATACCCAGTGTCTATTTAACACAATTATAACAGTACACGCATACCCAGTGTCCACTTAACACAATTATAACAGTACACGCATACCCAGTGTCTATTTAACACAATTATAACAGTACACGCATACCCAGTGTCTATTTAACACAATTATAACAGTACACGCATACCCAGTGTCTATTTAACACAATTATAACAGTACATGCATACCCAGTGTCTATTTAACACAATTATAACAGTACACGCATACCCAGTGTCTATTTAACACAATTATAACAGTACACGCATACCCAGTGTCTATTTAACACAATTATAACAGTACACGCATACCCAGTGTCCATTTAACACAATTATAACAGTACACGCATACCCAGTGTCTATTTAACACAATTATAACAGTACACGCATACCCAGTGTCCATTTAACACAATTATAACAGTACACGCATACCCAGTGTCTATTTAACACAATTATAACAGTACACGCATACCCAGTGTCCATTTAACACAATTATAACAGTACATGGATACCCAGTGTCCATTTAACACAATTATAACAGTACACGCATACCCAGTGTCTATTTAACACAATTATAACAGTACACGCATACCCAGTGTCTATTTAACACAATTATAACAGTACATGCATACCCAGTGTCTATTTAACACAATTATAACAGTACACGCATACCCAGTGTCTATTTAACACAATTATAACAGTACACGCATACCCAGTGTCTATTTAACACAATTATAACAGTACACGCATACCCAGTGTCTATTTAACACAATTATAACAGTACATGCATACCCAGTGTCTATTTAACACAATTATAACAGTACACGCATACCCAGTGTCTATTTAACACAATTATAACAGTACATGCATACCCAGTGTCTATTTAACACAATTATAACAGTACATGCATACCCAGTGTCCATTTAACACAATTATAACAGTACATGCATACCCAGTGTCCACTTAACACAATTATAACAGTACATGCATACCCAGTGTCTATTTAACACAATTATAACAGTACACGCATACCCAGTGTCCACTTAACACAATAGTGCATGAATTACCATGACACCAGCACACATCTGAACTTAGTAGCATATGTTCAAGTATTATTCCTTTGGACCTGTGGATGCAGATTCTCATCCCCAGCTCTCACCTGTTCTTGGACCAGTGTCCACTTGTCCTCAGTTCAGTCATGGTATGTTGTTGTAAAGCTACCAAGCTTTTGAGCTGCTTTTTGAACTACTATCCTTTAGTTCTCCTTCCTGTGAATCCAGAGACCTTCAGCAAATCTTCATTGTTAGGCTACCTTCCCCCTCTACCAGATAACTCTCAAGATCTACCATAGTCAATGCAGGAACCTGGGACACTTCTTGTACACTTTGTAGGGCACTCCGCTCGGGACCGGAATGGGTCTGGAGGCCTCTGATGATGCCCTGGATTTTGAAATGAGGGATGGATGTTTGGCCTTTCTACTGCCTGCATTTTAAACCAAAGTTCTTCCAATACCTGCCTTTCCCTGACATTTATACCTACTATATCTGGCTAATCTTCTCTGCTTTGTGGTTCTCCACACAGTGGGTCTTGTCACCATTGCTCCCTACAGTCTAAACCTTTCCGATTCGAGGCTGATGGTTGATATTATTTAGAGTTCCTGTAGCATGTCCCTTCAGTGTTGCTTCCAGGATATTGGACAAAAATTCATTTGTTCATGTTTGTGTTACACTTTTTTTGGGTCACCAGAGCATTTTCATTTTGCAGTGACCCTGGATTGTCCACTGACATTTGTCCTTGTCCGGTTTGAGGCATTCAGATATTTGTCATCATCTAAGGTGAAACTATCTTGTCCTTTCTTTCCCAGCACAGTATTTTGGTGAACTGATTTAGGGCTCCCCCATGTGTGAAGCTTTGTTCTCACTCGTTGTCAGTATATTCTTGCACCTTGGCTTGATGAGCTGCCAGCCAGTTGCACGATGTTGCATCACTCTAAGTTGATACTATGGCAGGTGACACATGTAGTTTTGTCCTCAGCTAGCATTTGAGCAGATGTTCACTTGGTACAATTCCTGTGGTAGCATGTCATGTGGTGTGATATTGGAGCGGATAGTTTGTGACTTTCTACAGTTCCAGGATTGCTCTCTGGACACAGCCCTGAAGAACATTATTACAGTGGTCCACTGCATTGTTGGCTTAGTAAAAGTACAGTGAGATGTTTCTATCTCATAGGTGCATTTGATTGTCCTAGTCATTGAAAGCCGAGGATGTGTAATACAGGGTAATGATACCAGGAAATGATGTGACTTTCTATAAATCGGACTGTCCTGCACAGAGAATTAGCTCAGGGCAGGCCAGAACCATCAAGATGAATTTGTGTCAATTTATTCCCTTTAATCATTGCATCATTTATCACCATTCACTCAAATTGATTCACTCATTCACACCTAGGGCAATTATCTTATCTTAGCCAGTCCACTTATGTTTTGAGCAGTGAAAGGAAACCGGAGAACCCAGATTTCATTGCAGACACAGAGAGGAACTCTAAAGAAACTTCATCCACACAGAAGCACAAGCTCTTTGGACCTTAGAACTGTGAGGTGGTGAGGCTACTAAACACACTGCTATGCCACCGCATACACCGATCAGGCATAACATTATGACCACCTGACTAATATTGTGTTGGACCCCATTTTGCTGCCAATACAGCCCTGACCCGTCCTGCACTGTATATTCTGACACCTTTCTATCAGAACCAGCATTAACTTCTTCAGCAATTTGAGCAACAGTAGCTCATCTGTTGGATCGGATCACACGGGCCAGCCTTCGCTCCCCACATGCATCAACAAGCCTTGGCCGCCAATGACCCTGTCGCCGGTTCACCACTGTTCCTTCCTTGGACCACTAGCAATCACAATTTGGTCCTTTAGGTCAAACTCGCTCAAATCCTTACGCTTGTCCGTTTTTCCTGCTTCTAACACATCAACTTTGAGGACAAAATGTTCACTTGCTGCCTAATATATCCCACCCACTAACAGGTGCCATGATGAGGAGATCATCCTTAGTTATTTTCCCTTTGTGATAAATGTAGTAATGTCATTTAAAAGAAAGAAAGACCACCACCAAGCTGCCATTGCTGGGCCTTTGAGCAAGGCCCTTAACCTTCAATTGCTCAGTTGTATAAATGCTCTGGATAGGTGTGTCTCCCAAATGTTAAGTGAGAAAGAAAAAGAACAGTTATACTATATTTAACATATACCAGGAGATGGCGCTATGGCTTCGCCTCATGCATTTTGCAGCTTTCTTTTTAATGTTATTCTCACGAAAATGAAGGAAAATTTGAACCACACCCGAAGCCAAACGGACACAACTTGCTTAAATGCATATTCATGAAGCATTAGAAATATTTGCATGTCAAATCCGGTTAGGAGTGAAGTGTTTCTCTGAAGAGATCAGAGTATAGCTTCCAAAGAAGCTTCTACAGCATCTTTTTGACTCTTTTAGGTCTCACTCAAAACTTTTCACTGAACACATTCACCTCTATGAAATAATATTTCCATATGTGACTTGTAAAATAGTCAAATGTAATATTTTTTCATCAATGGTATTTTAACTGATGGAGCCATTTTAAAAGTAACGATAGTTAAAAGGAATTTTAAGTCATTAGGACGCCATTTAATGTTCTCATGACATTAGCATGTTATTTTACTCATTTACGGACAAAATTCAGCCAGTGTAAGTAAAATAGCTTTGTAAAAAAAAAACCTTGCTTGCTTGACATGCTAAGAGTTTAATTGAAGTCAGTGTTTAATTGAAGTCAGTGTTGAATACAGATGAATACAGATATTTCATCTCTCAAAGCCCCAAGTCAGGAGCAGATGAGGGACAACACACAGGCTACATGACAGTCGTTTGCTTACTTAAGGCACAACTGACAAAGCACTTCCAGACAAAAATGTGAATAATTGGCAAAATAGCAAAATGGCTGAACAGATATTACAAACAGTCTACACTATATTGCCAAAAATTTTGGGACACCCCTCCAAATCAGTGAATTCAGGTGTTGTTTTTCAGGGGTTGTGCTCGGCCCCTTAGTTCCAGTGAAAGGAACTCTTAATGCTTCAGCTTCATACCAAGACATTTTGGTCAATTTCATGCTTTGTGTGAACAGTTTGGGGATGACCCCTTCCTGTTCCAACATGACTACACACCAGTGCACAAAGCAAGGTCCATAAAGACATGGATGAGTGAGTTTGGTGTGGAGGAACTGACTGTCCTGCACAGAGTCCTGACCTCAACCTGATAGAACACCTTTGGGATGAATTAGAGACTGTGAGCCAGACCTTCTCGTCCAACATCAGTGCCTGACCTCACAAATGTGCTTCTAGAGGAATGGTCAAAAATTCCCATAAACACACTCCCAAACCTTGTGGAAAGCCTTCCCAGAAGAGTTGAAGCTGTTATAGCTGCAAAGGGCGGGACAACTCCATATTACATTCATGTGCATGTAAAGGCAGGTGTCCCAAAACTTTTGCCAATATAGTGTATATCCAGACAAATCCAGTGCTAGTTGAGTAGTTAAAGTTTATGGTTTGGTTTAGTAGCTGTCTTTGCTTTCTAATTGGCCAAACTGTGACAAAACAGATAAACCCGTTTGGTCTGTTTTTGTTTTTTGTGTGTCTATAGTGTCTAGTGTGTAACTGGATGAAAAAGCACTGGACACACCGTATAAATATTCATAATATAAGTTCGATCTTTTCACTGTTGTTATGTTTATGCTGTTGAGTGCTAAGCATTTTTTCTTCATCTAACCGGCTTGGTAGAAATAACTATATCTAATCCATAATGCATTATGTCTCTTATGTCTCTTATGTTTTGGCCAAGGCAGCGGCTGCGGGGTGAAAAAGATGGTCGACACGCTGCTTATACTGAATTCTAAAAATTGTAAAATATTAAGAGGGACAATTAATTTTGAAACCATCTTATGAGTATCAGAATGAAACTGTTAATAGTTCATATTTTAATATTTTTATGTATTGTATTTATTAAAACGTCATATCAGAATAGTCAGGAAGGTTTTTCTAAATTCTGGTCAGTCTATCTAGAGTTTATAGCTGGAGATCATGATATCAGGCTGTTTTCATCACATATGTTCAAGTCTTAGCTGAAAGCATAGCAATAAAACATGGACTAATTACTTATTTATTTATAATAATACTTCTTTTCCTAATCATGAACATATTGACTGTAATAGAAAGAGGCTTTATCACTTAAATGCATTCATTTTATTTATTTAATTAGTAACATAGCACAAAAGAAGCTACTGAGTTTTTTATACGGTAATTTATTATGAATTTCTTATCAACATGCACATAGATATTGGCCTATAATTTGTCTATATATCACTATAGTAATGATGTTCATGATTATCATCGTCATTGGCTACAAATTCTACAGCAACATTTACTATCATATTTGAGACATGGCTGATTAAAAATTTAGAGTGTATTAATGAAGGCGAGAAAAAATGAATGAAGGGAATGACCTGAAGCTCATTAATTCATGATGAATTACATGGATTGAATAATTAGACAAGATGCTGTAAGTGTAATGTACCATTGCATCATTATTCCTTTGTTCAAAGGAATAATGATGCAATGTCTCTTATATCTAGAGACAATGAAATTCAACTGATTGATTGATTGATTGATTGATTGATTGATTGATTGATTGATTGATTGATCAGTTAAAACCTCCTAAAAACATGTTTCTCTAGGTCGAGGCTGCTGTGATAGACTTTATTTCAACTGTTTTTATGTGCGACATTAAAACCCGCTTTAATGTGAGAAAGGGGATTGACTATAAAATAAGGGTGAGGGCTGATAACTAATAGGACATGGTTAAGCAGATTTATGAAGACAATGTATAGCAAGTGTTTTTATAGAGTGGAGTTTGCAAGATATGTCTGTTTTTGGTGTCCTTAAGGTGTCCCTATGTCTATTTTGGTGTCCTTAAAGTGTCCCCAGGTCTGTTTCTGGGTGCTCATGGTGTCCCATGGTCTGTTTTGCTGTCATTAAATTGTCCTCAGGTCTGTTATGGTGTCATTAATGTGTCCCTAGATCTGTTTTTGGGTGCTCAAGGTGTCCCTAGGTCTATATTGGCATCATTAAGGTGTCCCCAGGTCTGTTTTTGGGTGCTCAAGTTGTCCCCAGGTCTATTTTTGTGTTCTTAAGGTGTCCCCAGGTCTATTTTTGCGTGTTCAAGGTGTTCCCAGGTCTATTTTGCTGCCCTTAAGGTGTCCCTAGGTCTGTTTTTGAGTGCTCAGTGTGTCTCCAGGTCTATTTTGATGTCATTAAGGTCTCTCCATATCTATTTTGGTGTCATTAAGGTGTCCCCAGGTGTATTTTGGTGTCATTATGGTGTCCCCGGGTCTATTTTGGTGCCATTATGGTTTTCCAGGTTTATGTTGGTGATATTCGGATGTCCCCAGGTCTATTTTTGTGTGTCCAAGGTGTCCCCAGGTCTATTTTGGTGTCTTTAAGGTGTCCCTTACTTGAAGTGTTGTCCAGGAGAAGACTTGGCTCAGGAGAACCAAGTGCAATAATCAACACTACATGAGGCGTCTCCCCTTTATGAAATGTTACTCAGAATAGACCTGTCATGTTGGTTTGCAGTGAAAACCCGAAAATATTTTAATATTCAGTGCTGGTCTTGTAGCTCTGAATGCTTTACATCCATATAAGATCAAACGTTCCTATTATTTCAACTGAAATGCAAAATTACTGGTATCAGTGTCGATCCATTAACTGACACGTTAGTTATTACATCAATAACACATTAATAATTAGCTGATGTTTTTATAATAAACAAAATAATCTAATAATCAACATCTGCTTGAAGCAATGTTTACACTGTCACTGAGTAAAATTAAGCCCATAAATCACATCAGTTTGAACCAACACCTTACTGAACATGTTTATAGCTGTCAACTGGCAACATTCACACCCTGGCTGGATGAGTTACTCTTTTTACCAATACACTGGTGCAATGGGAATCAACTTATGGGACATTTTCAGTATTTTAGTATAAACAAATTCATTATTTTATCACCACATGTCCGATATAAAGTTAGACAGGACCTCTATTTTGGTGGTTGAATATAACACCTTCACATTTAAGATGCTTGTGAACGACCACTTAGGGCATCTGAAAGAGCACAAATGAGTTTAATATCATCATACATGTCCCTAGGTCTATTTTGTTATCCTTAAGGTGTTCCCAGGTCTGTTTTGGGGTACTTAAGATGTCCCTATGCCTATTTTGAGAGAGCAGAAATGAGTTTAATATCATCATTTACTTTGAAGAGTTGTGTGAAAAAAAATCTGAAATATTTATATATATATATATATATTTCTGGGTGTTTTTTCACACAACTCTTCAAAGTAAATGATGATATATATACATATATATATATATTCCTATATTGCCCCTAGAAGGCTAGGTTTAAATAAACACACTACAGATTCCTAAAGCGCTGAGTGTCTACTTTCATACAAGCTAATAACAATCACTAATATGGCGTGTGACATGACAATGAACTCCAGTGCTCAACATAGGCACTCTGAAACAGGTGCAAATTCCATCTCAGACCTCTGGTCAATGGGTTTTTAATTAGTTAACATTTTTTCCCTGTGAGTCCAAGCACATTAATGTACTACCAGTGCTCTATTTAAACAGGTTCATCACTTCTAGAACCGAAATATTTATGTTTTGAAGAAACCTGAATTTGAATTCACCTTTATTACAATAATCAGGACTGAATACTGAGTGTGACTTTAACAGAGAAATGAAATATTATTTATATGGTCATGTGATTATGACCAAAGACTTTCTACAAAACATTGTCTTTAATAAATATGTTTGAATGCAATGAAAACTAATCTACTGGGGTTTTTACAATGTATTTGTTTTACCAACATTTGTTAAATAAATAAATAAATAAATAAATAAATAAATAAATAAATAAATAAATAAATAAAAACTGATTAATATTCATATATTCAAATGTTTCTATAAATTCAGGTTAAACAGTTTAAACCTAGATATTTACAAAAATCTGTGTAATTTTATTTTCTAGACATAGGGACATCTTAAGTACCCAAAACAACCCTAGTGACACCTTTAAGGACACCTTAATGACACATGAAACAGACCTGGGGACACCTTGAACACACAAAAACAGATCTGGAGACACCTTAAGGACACCAAAATAGACCTGGGGATGTATGTTTTCTGTATGCGACTTCAGGAAAATAATCAGGGTACCAGATAATGGTCACTCAGTTCCAGATTCCAGATCACCTCGAACCATTAGTGCACCATGATTTGGGGCGGAGCCTGCGCTGTTTGCGTGCACTGTTATTGTAACCAGCATTCACAGCGTGCATACAGTCTGTATGTTGGTTTTAAACAGCATATGTAGAGAAGGTCAAATTCTAGACAGACTGGACCTACTCAGTTTAGCAATACTAACTACATTTGTATTGATTTTTCTGGCTTCCATGTCAAATTTAAAAGAAAGGGGAAAAAAAGGAAAGGAAATCTGTCACGTCTCCTTCACGCAGTAGCGCCCGCAGGCCAGATGCTCTTCTTCACATATTCAGATGATGTGCTCTTCGCAGACATGTCTGTGTCAAGAGGGTGAGCTCTAGATCACAATCGACAGCTTTGTTCTTTGTTGCGAAGACCACTTCCTCCATCTAAACGTCAATACCAGCGCAGGCATGATGGGAAGAACATATAAAGTGCTGAAGCCATTACCATTAACAGACCCACCACAGAAGAAATGGGAAGCTACAAATCAAATGAGATCATTTCAAACAAATTGGCTTGTGTCAGCAATGTTCACATGAACATACATAAAAGTTGGTTTTGTCCAATTATTAAATATCTCTGGTATGATGGCAAAAATCTGTAAAGTGAAAAATAAAAAAAATGAGTTTATAGCCAGTGACCACTTTATTAGGAACACCTGCGATTGTCCAAACAGCCAAGCTTCAGTTAAAGCTCACACTGAACATCGGAATGAGAAAGAAACTAATCTCAATGACCGCACATTCCTGTTATCTGATAGAAGTAGAACCTGTTTCTGCTCAATGAGTGGTTATAAAGGCTTCCTGTCGGCTCAAAGCAATCTTTCAGTCCACCTCTGTCATCAACGAGGCATTTCCACACGCAGAACTGATGTTTTTGTTTTTCACACCATTCTTTTGTAAACTCTAGGGACTGTTATGCAAGAAATACCAGGAGACCAGACCAGCAGTTCCTGAAATACTGAAACTAGCCTTTCTGGCCCCAACAACCATGCTATGGTCAAAGGCACTGCAATAAACGTAGCCTGAAGTTTGATTTGAACATTAATTCAAGCTCTTGTGATATTATGCACTGACTTTGGATTGGATAACTGCAACCTTATATCATCTCAGGGAGTTTTTCCTCGTTACTGTTGCCTCAGGCTTGCTCATTAGGGATAAAATACTTAAATAACCTTTAAACTTTATCATTTTTTTCCATATGTTTCTATACTTTTGTAAAGCTGCTTTGAGACAACGTCCATTAATAAAAGCGCTATACAAATAAACTGAATTGAATTGAAATTGAATTAAATGACTGGGTGTACCTATTAAAATGGCCAGTGAGTGTATGGTGGAAGTCTACATTTTATTTTCCACATGAACAGAGGCAAACTCCAGCTGTAAAATGTCCACAGGCTTTTAGATTCCACCTGAACCTGTATGGAGCTGTATTCACTCTCAGCTCAACTCTACTGAATCATCATATTAACTGACAGTAAAAAACTTTACACTCACAAATAAAGGCCTTGGAGTCCAAGCTGTTACTAAAGCTCTCCAATATCCTGTTTGTTAGTTATTCCATCATATATTAGATCTATTGAATAATTAATAGTACAATTGGCTGATTCGTGTGATGAGAGGAAACAGTGGACTGTTAAAACTGTGAGCAATGAAAATACACACTGCTCTCATTATATATACAACTCAGGAAGAAAGAGCATTCCCATCAATAATTCACTGCATGTATTTCAGTTCAATTTGAGATTAGGGCTGAGCGCATCATTAGTGCAGTAATGCAGCTTCCATCGAGGAAATATTTTAATAGAAATTCCAGAGCGATGAGTAGAAAGCATGTTGTCTCACATGCTTTCTATCAGAACCAGCATTAACTTCTTCAGCAGTTTGAGCAACAGTAGCTCATCTGTTGGATCGGATCACACGGGCCAGCCTTCTCTCCCCACGTGCATCAGTGAGCCTTGTCCGCCCATGACCCTGTCGCCGGTTCACCACTGTTCCTTCCTTGGACCACTTTTGATAGACACTGACCACTGCAGACCGGGAACACCCCACAAGAGCTGCAGTTTTGGAGACGCTCTGATCCAGAGGTCTAGCCATCACAATTTGGCCCTTCGTCAAACTCCTTATGCTTGTCCATTTTTCCTGATTCTATCACATCAACTTTGAGGACAAAATGTTGACTTGCTGCCTAATATATCCCACCCACTAACAGGTGCCATGATGAGGAGATAATCAGTCTTATTCACTTCAGCTCTCACTGATCAGAATGTTATACCTGATCGGTGTATGTTTCACATGTTCATATGTTGTACATTCAATTCAATTCAATTTTATTTGTATAGCGCTTTTAACAAAGAGCATTGTCTCAAAGCAGCTTTACATGAGAAACGACATATGAAAACAACAAACATATGAACAAACAAACAGTCAGACAGTCCTAGATGTTATCCCAATTGAGCAAGCCTGAGGTGACTGAGGTGACTGTGGTGAGGAAAAACTCCCTTAGATGGTATGAGGAAGAAACCTTGAGAGGAACCAGACTCAAAAGGGAACCCATCCTCATTTGGGTGACAATTGTGTGATGCAGATACAGCATGTGTATAGTGTTATGTAAATCAATAAGGAGGTTGTTGTCCATGGCGCTGCTTGAATATCCCAATCCTCACAAGCAGAACCCGGCTGGAGCTGGTCCGTCTCCGGATGCCACTGGAGCCGGCACAGTCTCTGTATGCCTCGGGATGGGTAGAAGAAGGGAAACAATGGAACAGCATTAGCGTAGCTGCTGTTCATAATATTAGCAGTACTAGCTGAATGTGCATTTAATCAGATGTACTTGGGCACAAGGTTATGGGAAGTGTTAGATGTATGCCTGGCTAAAGAGATAAGTCTTTAGTCTACAGTTAAACTGGGAGACTGTGTCTGAGCCCCAAACACTGTCATGCTCTGAATTGAACATGTCAATTCATGTAAACATGAATAAGTAGATCAAAATGTGGAGGACAAATGAGTCATGTAAAATTCATATGTGAAATAATATACCACAGTGACACAGCATCTAAATACCACATGTAAATGTAAATCTCACACGTGACATTTGTGTCTCTTTTCCATCAAAAATCAGAAACCACACACACACATGCTACCACGAAACAACAGATGATGCACGTGCAGAAATTGCAAACAAAATACCAAGAAGCGGCTAAAATAATACCAGACACAGGTGAGATCGATAATCGGAATGAGGGCAGTGGTTATGAAAACAGGAAGTGAACAGGAGGGCTTCCTAAAAATGTGTGACCCACTAGCCCTGTTAATGGCAGTTAGAGAGCTTTTGGCAGCCCTGCAGCTGTTACTACTCTGAGTGGGTCTAGAGTGCTTGACCCTTACTGCTCTCCTGGAGCCCGGGGGGAACACTCCCTTTTATAATTCATAACAGGGATCAGACATCCCAAAACACAACGTAGACTCCCTTCAGGCTACAGTATTACATTATGCATGGGACAGGCTGTGTTCCAGCAGAGCAAAGGTCTGCCCTTTGAAAGACTGAAGACGAGAATATAAGCTCCACCTGTTTTGAATTTCTCCTTACACACCCTGTGAGTGATGTATTGGGAAGTTGTTGCCATAAAAGAAGTATTTATATAGCACAATAGACAATGCCGTAGAGCAGCTTTAGGGAAACACTGTATATATAAAAAATATATCAGCTCTGGAAAATTTTATCACAAATTTATCACTTCATCCCTGAGGAGAAAGCCAGAGGTGATGGTGGTGAGGAAAAACTGCCTGAGATGATATGAGGAAGAGGAACCCGAGTCAAAAGCGAACCCTTCCTCATCTGGGTGACTCTTGGAGAGAGTTATTATAAGATCGTAAATCATTTCCATTCTATAGTATGCAGTGTACTATATGTGATGCTAAGAAAGAGGTCTTTATCAAATTTGACACCTGAATTACAGGAAAGTAATATGATAAGCTGTAGGTGTGATATCTCAGAGAGAGAGAGAGAGAGAGAGAGAGAGAGAGAGAGAGAAAGGGAGAGAGAGAGAGAGAGAGAGAGAGACAGAGAGAGAGAGAGAGAGAGAGAGAGAGAGAGAGGGAGGGAGAGACAGAGAGAGAGAGAGAGAGAGAGACAGAGAGAGAGAGAGAGGGAGAGAGAGAGACAGTGGAGAGGGGGGGCAGAAAGAAAGAAAGAGAGAGAGAGAGAGAGAGAGAGAGAGACAGTGGAGAGAGAGAGAGAGAGAGAGAGAGAGAGAGAGAGAGAGAGAGAGAGAGAGACAGTGGAGAGGGGGGGCAGAGAGAAAGAAAGAGAGAGAGAGAGAGAGAGACAGTGGAGAGAGAGAGAGAGAGAGAGAGACAGAGAGAGAGAGAGAGAGAGAGAGAGAGAGAGACAGAGAGAGAGAGAGAGAGAGGGAGAGAGAGAGAGAGACAGTGGAGAGGGGGGGCAGAGAGAAAGAAAGAGAGAGAGAGAGAGAGAGAGAGAGAGAGAGAGAGAGAGAGAGAGTGGAGAGGGGGGCAGAGAGAAAGAAAGAAAGAGAGAGAGAGAGAGAGAGAGAGAGAGAGAGAGAGAGAGAGAGAGAGAGAGAGAGTGCGTGTGTGTTTGTTTGTGTGTGTGTGTGTGTTTGTTTGTGTTTGTTTGTGTGTGTGTCTTTTTTCATGTTTGTGTTAGAGTAGTCTGTTTGGCCACTGGGACACATGTTTTGGGGGCATGTGTGAGGGAGAGAGAGAGAGAGAGAGAGAGAGAGAGAGAGTGTGTGTGTGTTCTTTTTGGTGATAGTGGGGGTGGTGATGGTGGTGGGGGTTCTCGATGAGAGCATGTTTTGAATGTAGACATTTGGGAGGTTGGGTATTGACCTTGGTTTGGAATGTGAGCATCGTTGGAAAGGGCAATCACACAGATTTGTCTGCCGAGGGGCTTATTACAGCTCTTAAATAGTCCTTTGTGGTGTTACAACCCAGCTTTACAAGATTTGCATTTATTTATGTGCTGCTAAACAATTCACCAGCACTCAAAATCACCCCTAGTGTAATAAATCTTATTTAAAATACAGTAGTGTGAAAAAGTAAAGATATCTTACAAAAAATAATGATGTCTAACTGACGGTGTGTCTTAGTGAATTGAAATATTTGAGACAGATATAGTTTGCGATTCATAACACAATATATTTGTGGCTCAGATTTGTGTGAATAGTTGAATAATAAAGGAGTGTTGCTGACCCACAGCTCCTGCTTTCTCAGGTTCAAGACATTTCAGGTTGTCTGTATTTGTTGTGTAGACCAAAAACATGCAGGTAGACAAATTGGCGATGACAAATTGGACCCTAGATGTGAACAGCAACCCTAGATGTGAACAAATATGTGTGTGTGTGTGTGTGTGTGTGTACTGTACATGATGTTCTGCAACTGGCATCTCACTCAGGGTGAGATCCAAAAACATGTACATTAAGTTGATTCTAAATTGCCCATAGGAGTGAGTGTGTGTGGTTGTCTGTCTCTATGTGTGGCCCTGTGATGGACTGGTGACCTGTCCAGGGTGTACCCCTGCCTTTCGCCCAGTGTGTGCTGGGATAGGCTCCAGCAGATCCCTGTGACCCTAATTAGGAATAAAGCGGGTATAGAAGATGGATGGATGGATATTACACTCTTGTATCTTTTTTTAATCAGTAAAATAAAACAGGAACCCAAATAAAATAATAAACACCATTTTAAAAACATCCCAACTGTTTAGTGTTTCAGCTCGCTGTTTGGGTTTGGTCTTGGGCACACGTGAACTCGAGTCCCAAAACATTTCATTGCTTAGCGCTAATGTCTTCTCAGTGTAGCAGTATCGGTGTCATTAGAGAATCGTCTATTTCTAAGGGGGGTGGGGGGGTGGGGCTGGTTTTATTAGGGCTTTCACCATTCTAATGTATGTGCTCTATTGCAGCATCTTAGGTGGAGTCTTTTTTTACGGCACCTCTTTGCTTCTGTCTTTTGTGTTTCTTAAGTCCTTTCGGTTTCTGAGTGCATCTCGGACCAGATGAGGATTCTTTAGAAAGCATATGAACTAAATTATTTATATCAGTCAGATCATTCTTGCATTTTTTATTATTTTTTTTGGTGTGTTGCATGGTTTGTTTTTTTTCCTGAGGTTTCTCTTGACTCTTTTTTTCCAGAGGTCTTTGGGGTGTCCATGTTCACCAGTGAATTTCTTTGCCGTGTCATACTCCACAGTGGTGGTTCATGGCTCATATGAAAGTAGTGTTAGGAATTTTTAGTGTTTTGTAAGCATTCGTGTTTGAACCTTGCCTTCTAGGGGCACTATGTTCATAGAAATGTTCCAAAAAGTGTTTTTTTTCCCACTAAAATTCTGCGTAAGGTTATCCAACAGAGGTAAAAACATCCCCTGCTGAAAGCCAACAGTGTCCTGACTAATTTTAGATCGGAATTGTGGTGATAAAATATCTCATTTGTTTATACTGATTCAAAATGTCTGATAAGTCAATTTCCATTTTGCTGGTAGAACGGAATGCAAGAGTATTGGTTAATGGGTCAATCTTATAAAGCCATGTTATTCAGTAAATATATTGGAACTAATAAGGACTTTCTGTAGTACAGAGGACTCTATATCTATGGAAGTTAATTTCTGCCTCTTTCCTAATGGAGTGTGTGAACCCAATGTTGATTACAGTAGCTTAGTGGTTAAGGCGTCGCACTACAGGTTAGAAGGTTGTGAGTTCAACTCCCAAGTGTACCAAGCTGCCTCCTTGGGCCTCTGAGCAAGGCCCTTTACCCTCAGTTGTATAAAATGAAATAAATTATAAGTGGCTCTAGATAAGGGTGTATGCTAATTGCATGCAATTATTTCTACAGATGTTTGTGCTACCTTTAGTTGTGTTGAGGAACCACAATTTTCTTGTGTTTGTCCACAATTTTTTGCTGAAGTCTTTGATTTTTTTGGCTTATCCAATGGTATCAAGGCAATAAAAGTTTCCAAAAGTGGGCCCTAGTACAGTCACTGTTATAGAGACTCCCATTAACTATAATTAATAAATTATAACACCTGACCAGTTAAAATGATCTCTGATCTGAACAAATGCCCTCATTGGCTTGTCGAAGGAAATGGATACTAAAACAAAATGTTTGTGAAAACTGAGATTGAACATCTTTTGTTAAGGTGTATGTAAATCCACTATAATTCAACTTACAAGATCCCCGGGTCCTACTCGCAACCGCTTCAAACAGGTCTTGAACCCGGGTCTCCGGCATGGGAGGCGAGTGCACTAAAAGTGTCCGCAGCCAATAGCGTCAGTCACTAGTGCGCCTCTTGTGGTCAGGGGAGTGAGGTTTACCTGCACAGCACCTACCTCTGGCCTCCGTTACACCTGGCCTAACTTATAACCTTATACATCTAACCTAATGTACCATACAGACTGTGGTCCTCACTTATACAATGGTTCCTGCTCTAAGAAAAACAGCTGAGCAAGAAGAAGAATGGGTTTTTCTTAATCTTAATCACTCCTGTAGGCTGTTTTAACGTTAAAGGGCAAATCATTTGTATTTCTTTCTTCATTATAGCTTAATTTCTCTAGATTGGATTTCAAAGGATCCACAATTTCAATCGCTTGTCTTTTTTTTTTTTTCATTCTAAACATTTAGCACTTTCACACAGATACTGGTGTTCTATTGGAGTCTGATCTGGTGCTAAACCACTGCTTGGAGGCAAGAGCAAGTTACAGCAAGGTACAAAGTGTCAAATTGATGGAAAATGTCTGCATCTGAAGTGAGATACAGACATACATATGAAAGCAAATCTTGTTCATGCAAAGTAGACAGTCATATCACCTGGGGGCTGTGGGGCGTCAGATTTAAACTGGTATTTAGACAGAACCTGTACTTTACTGTGAATGTATATCTGCAGAGCTGTGAATGAGATTAAGTACTGAAATTATTCAACGAATGCATTGTTGTCTCCTGTGTACTTTGTATACAGTCTTGAAAGCAGTATCATTCAAATAGGCTCAGTGTTTTATAGAATTCAATTTATAATATTAGGAGTGAGAAGTGAAATGTATATTGGTAGGAGAATGTTGGACACGGAGCTGCCAGGCAGGAGGCAAAGAGGAAGGCCAAAGAGGAGGTATATGGATGTAATAAATGAGGATATGAAGCTAGTGGGTACAAGTGTTGAGGATGCAGAAGATAGGGATAGGTGGAGAGAGATGATTCGCTGTGGAGACCCCTGAAGGGAAAAGCCGAAAGAAGAAGAAGTGAGAAGTGAAATGAAGATTTGGTTAAACAAATTGTTTTTATTTTTAAAAGAAGATTACAGAATAATCATTTTCAGGTGAAAAGACTCACACTTTGGTCTGGTGCTGTTTGCACTAAGTTGAACACTATGCTGGCTAAGACAACTTACTTTTCAGTCCTTGTCAGCACCAGGGTCCTGGAGAAACGTTCTATCATTTCACTATGTACTGCATCAGCTATGTATAACTGAAATAACATTAAAAGCTTCTTGACTAAAAGATTCTCGGCTTGAGAATGCATGTGGTACCTGCTAAAATCCAGAGATACTGAGAAACATGTTGCCCCTGCTGTAACCAAAAAGCCCACTGTGAATTGTGTGTGTGTGTGTGTGTGTGTGTGTGTGAGCAGTTGTAGTTGCTGCACCAGTTCTGAAGGAGTGTGGGGTGTAGGCTTCTGGAGAGAGACCACAGAGAGTACAAAGCTGCTTCAGTTTGGAGTTGAACTAGGAATTTACGAAACTATGAAATTGTCATGGGATGGTCATCGGCCATGAGGAATAGCCGGTCATCGGAACTGACATGGTGGCATGTTTGCAAGGACAGATGTGCTTGCAGGACATAGATGTCTTCAAGGTTCCTAGCAAGCACAATGTTCTATGAAATCCAATATTAAATGATCAAATGGTTTGTCAGGTGATGGATGGATGGATGGCTGAATGGCTGGATGGATGGATGGCTGGATGGATGGATGGATGGCAAGGTGTCATACATTCCTGCAGGTGGCTCTGGATGCATTATTATTAGCTGCACAGACTAAAGAAGACAAAGAACCCATGTGTGTAATATGAAGAATTAACAACAGCAAAAATTCCTCCTTTGCTCATGTAACCTTTTCCATGCTCTACTTCGGAATAACAGTGGAAAAGAGAGCATGTAGCAATCATGGTTAAAATCAGGACCAATCCATACTAATCCAAACTTGACACCAGATTTTGACCAAACAGTGCGTTATTCAAAGGTGAAGATATGGTCTGGAGACCGGACAAATCAGCAAAATGGGTGGATTTCTGGGACAATAGACAACAGAGACAGTGGACAGAAAAAAGGACCAGACTTTTGCAACCACATCTGCTGCAGCATTTCCTGTGGAGTGGAGTCAAAGCTGTAAGCATGACCTTCACATTTTATTACAGAAATAAATGGCATCTAGCAGAGCAGATACAATAGGTTTAGTAGGTTTGCCAGATGAAGTGAGAAAGCCTTTGTGCACCAAAATCTAAATGTAATGCTATATGAGTCTGTATAAACGTTCACACTTCTGCCAGAAGCAAGATTACAGGCTTACAAAGCCACAAGCTCTGCAGCTTGTTCCAAGAAGTGTAAAGGAAATTTAACACTAAGTAAAATGTCATGTTGTGTTAACTGTAAATGAAATGTCCCAGAAAGAACTTGTCTTCAGAGCAAGAACTTGAACCATGTATATATCTGCATCAGGAATGGGGTTTAGCTGAAAGGTGTGCAAAACCTCATCATAAATCTAGAGACAGGCATGATGACATTCACCGTCCTCTGCTTTTGGAGAGTTGCAGGGTTAAGAACATTACATCTTTGCACAGTGATATAATTTGTATCAAGTTAAGTAGTGTGAGATCTTCACCAACGCTGTGCAGAAAGGTGAGAGGTTTTCTGTGCGTTCAGGATGTATGCAGCTACATGTGGGACCATAACTGTCAAGTCACCATAGCCAACATTGTCACGTGACGCGACCACGGTTCCAGCAGCAGCAACAGCACACAGGTGAAGAGGGAGACCAGCTGCAACAGTGAAATAGGTAAGAGGTTGGTGTGTTACCACAGCACTGTGTTAAAACAAATGTCATGTAGCTACTTTTCTAGTCAACACACTGAATAAAGGGCAAGGCAGGTTCTGACAGTCCTAGCGTGGGAGCAGATATCAAGTCAGCAAACGCTTTCTTTGCTTGGTCAGTCCAAGCCTGTTTGTCATGTGCACTGAGATTTGTAGCCTGAATCATGGAAGAGAGGCGTGACTCTCTGTCTGAATAATTTGGAGTCCATTGTGACATCATATCTAAGACACTCATCATTTGTTTCTTTGTTGTAGGCTTTGGAACTGGTTTAGGATTCAACCCTCAATCTCAGACAATGTAACACACGTTTGAGCAAATTGTGGTTTCTGGCTGGCTTTATAGGAAATATCAACAAGAACAGTGCCAATGTGTCTGTTTTGAGTGAACATCAAATGTGTGGTATACAAATTTGGAATGAGGTTAACAGGAATACTGCAAATGGAACTGCAGTCTCCCTTTTTGCTGTATGATCACCTTCATTGGGACTGAAATCTGTGGGAGATTGGCTGAGATCTGGCTGATCCATGACCCCAGATCCTTCCATTCCCAATGGGTTGGCTTTGCCAGTGATACCTGTGGTGTTACCCCACTAAATAGCTCAGCTTGTGAAGAAAACAGAGACGCCGAGACATCAGCGGCCTCCCCGTGTCCAAAAGATGTACAACAAACTCAAACTTTCTATTTCTTTACCTAAATTCATCAAACTCTAATGCATGTGCGGTGTTATGTAAAGACTCCATCGTCATTTAGTCAGCAGCCTCTGCATTGTGTTTGTGTGTATGCAAATCAGGTGAGTTGTGATGTAACATGTACTATACTATACGGCTGCAGAGATCATATCCTAAATGAATCCGGACTGTATTTCACCACTTGTGTGATCTGTGGTGGATCAGACAGTGGCATGGTGTATGATTCTATTACAGGAATTCCATCAGCATCCGATTTTCTACACATCCTACCACTTTTCTTTGAGGGTTTTAATAAAGCTGATGATTTTAAAACAGTGTTGCAACTGAGACTAACAAAAATATGATGGATTATTCAGCTCTTATGGTTTAAGTTAAATTTTCCCTGCCCTGGTTTATCTTCATCATACATGTTAAAGGTTAGACTATGTGTTTAATGTGCATTAATTGTAGCCTCAGTGTGGTTTAGAGCAAACATAACCGTCTCACAGAGTGTGACACACCCAAGTGTTGCATTGTGTTTGTGTTGTGCAGGCTGGTCCATCACCGTGGTTCACTCCCTCACCTCGTGCTCTCAGTTTCATTGAGGAAATGATCTTTTGGCCTCTTGATTTTTTTGGCTTGGGGCCACTCCTCTCATCAATGTCATGCTTACTACGCAAGTAACACAAGGGCTCGTTTTAGCCTGGAACATGAACTTCTTTCCAACTTCTGGTGAGCATCCTTCTTAAATTGTTCCTTCTCATGATGCTGGTCGTCTGTGTGCTCAGCATGTTGCATGATGGAGTTTTTAAGGAAATGCAGGTGATTCTTCAATCCAGATGTTATTTTTGGTTTTATGTGTCACTGAAAATGTTCCTTGAGATGAACCAACAGAGTGTCCTCCTTCTGGCCCATCTGAACCCTGATCAGGCCAAAAGCTGCATTGAGGTGGGCCAGGAACGTACTGAAGGATTCTGTTGGTTCTTGCTACTGAAGAATGACAGGGTTTATTCTGATTTTTCAGCTGTGTAACAAAAGTGAGTGTAATTACCATGTTCTCAGTTCTCAAGGTTGGTCAAGGTTGAGATTCAATCGGCAAAGAACATACATAGTCATTACTGGTCTGTATTCCTGGACAAATTCCATCAGTTGTGTTTCAAAACAAGGTCAGATTATCGACAATAATAGAAATGTCGGCCATGGCACCCGTGACATCTTGAAAACCAGGATGGTGTCTTTGCCCTCAGAGCTTCTATCATCGGTTGACATGTATCATCTCCATCTTCTTCAATCACCTTTTCCTTGACTTCCATTCCTTGTATAGTTGAGCATACATACCTTGTATGGTCTTCTCTAAAAGCAGAGGCCTGAAGATCTGGCTGTCTGGCCAATGCACCTTGTTGATTCAGAGCCTGTGGCGGATTGTGAGCCTTAAACTATTTCTTTCCCTTCTATTTGTTTCTTCCCTCCTTATACTATATGCCTTGCAATCTGTTTTTAATGGTTCATGTTTTCCCAATTTTTACATTTAGTTGCTCTTGGTCTCTCCTCCACCTCTAAACATGCTTCAAGCTGGTCTAATTGTGTTAATGATAAAAGTCCAGTTCAACCCATTCCTTGAATTGTCATAGTCTTTAATATTGATGGAAGGATTTTGTGTATTGACTCTGCATTGGATTTTCCCTTGTACCCTACAATTCACCAGTGCTTTCTTAAAAAATACTTTCTCTGTAAATTCTCTGTAAAGTTTTTCTCCCTCGTCTTGATTCATTCAGGATTGGAGAGGAGAAGCAACCCAGTCCAAGGACAACTTCTCACCCAAAGGGAGGAATCTTCTAATCTATCGTGCACTTCTGTTCCTTCGGCGAAGTCCAAATCACACATCCAGTCACACTGCCAACGCCAATTTGTTGTGGAAATTAAAATACATTATAATTGATGAGAAGTAAAATAAAGATTTGATCAAACAAATCTTTTCTTTAAGTTGTTTTTATTCAAAGTGAAAGTCTCGGAGTTGTTCGTTTCAGCTGAAAGCACAGACCTCATGTGACAAATTTTGCTTCACAGGACTGACAATAATAAACTTCAAACTGCTGTGTTTATAGTAAAGATCTCCGGCTGCTATTTTGATGTTTGTCACATACACCAGAATGAGCTAACAGCTGTGTCTCAAGGCTATCACCAGATACAGTAGACGGGCTGCCAAGGCGGGTTGTGAAACTAACAGATGTAGCCGAAATAAGATTGTCAGAGTTCATCGGGTCATTTTTTTCACTGAATCATCTGTACTAAAATCAACTGATTTGTGATACATTTGACCCAACAGTAATCATTCCGTTTTATTTTCATGTTTTTGGAAGGTAGGAGGAAAGCAGATAACCCAGAGGAAACAAGGAAATGTCATGGGAAATTGCTTAGGTAGGCAAGTCAGGATAGAACTTGGGGCCCTGGAGCTCTGAGAAGGCACCACTACCCACTACGCCACTCCTCCAACATCTGTTAAACATCTGTTCACATTTTATTATGGACCTCAGAGTAAATGTAACAAATATGAATTCTTAAATAAAAGGTTAACAATCTGCTACCATGAGAGAGAATGCAGTGGTCACTATTTATCAAAAGTGTCCTTTAAGTCCTGTAAGTTAACATCTTTGTGCCAGATATCACAGTACACCTTCAGGGATCTAGTGGAGTCCATTTGACAGCAAAACGGGGACTAACACAATATTAGGAAGGTGGTCATAATGTTATGCCTGATCAGTGTTGTATAACAATAGATTTGAGTTTAACTCAAGGTAAACAGTAAGTGCAAACATGGATCCATTATTTGCTCTACTTGCATTGGGCATATGAAAAAAAATTGTTTGATTAACTATTGATGTGATTAATTATTAATTAGTGAACTCGTCGTTGGTGCAGACGGTCATTTAAAGCCTGCCGTGTCTGTCTCTCTGAACCCATTGCATATTGAAATACTAATGTGAATTAGCACACAAAGAACGGAATATCTACAGTGACATTACATAAAGATGAACAGTTCATGAATAAGAAATTCCTTTTCTCAGATCCTCAGATGTACATGAATAATCAGCCTAGCAAAGCCCTATTTCATATATCACTGTTGAAAAAATGTATCCTTATAATACCCCCTCGGCTAACAGCATTGTACAGTGGATAAAATCTGAAGCATATGTGGACAAATAAAACAGGGTTTGTTTGGGTTCTTCATGTAATTAGTCAACTATCTGAATGTTTGAAATTGATTTGTACCAAAATAATCATCAGCACAGAATCCCGAAGAACCCGAAAGAATCCTCACATACAGGAGTAGAGCCAAGAGATTGACGGATATTTTACACTCGTGTAGGCAGATAGGCTTGGATTGAAATTTCACTATAATGATGTAATAAGATCCCAGAGAGATATTTCATCACATCCTGACACGTCTGACATCGACTCATCCAACACTACAAACACCTAAAACAGGATAATTTATATAACTGCATTTGAGGAGAATATAGTATACATTCGAGCACAAGTGCTAATGAGGACAGATGATCTCAGAGAATCTCACATAGGAAGTTATTTCAGAAACAGATGTGAGGTGTAGATCAGGTGTCCATTTTAAACAAATAACATAAAACCTAGCACGCATTATAGCTTTGTTTGCAAACTTTGGTAATATGAGCACATGAAAACTCTTTGACTTAAAATATACACTATATCGCCAAAAGTTTTGGGACACCTCTCCAAATCATTGAATTCAGGAGTTGTTGTTCAGGGGTGGGGCTCGGCCCCTTGGTTCCAGTGAAAGGAACTCTTAATGCTTCAGCTTCATACCAAGACATTTTGGACAATTTTATGCTCCCAACTTTGTGGGAACAGTTTGGGGATGACCCCTTCCTGTTCCAACATGACTGCACACCAGTGCACAAAGCAAGGTCCATAAAGACATGGATGAGCGAGTTTGGTGTGGAGGAACTTGACTGGCCTGACCTCCACCCCATAGAACACCTTTGTGATGAATTAGAGTGGAGACTGTGAGCCAGACCTTCTCATCCAACATCAGTGCCTGATCTCACAAATGCGCTTCTAGAGGAATGGTCAGAAATTCCCATAAACACACTCCTAAACCTTGTGGAAAGCCTTCCCAGAAGAGTTGAAGCTGTTATAAATGTAAAGGGTTGGCCTACTCCATATTCATGTGCATGTAAAGGCAGACGTCCCAAAACTTTTAGCAATATAGTGTAATTTCAAGAGTAGTCCCAGTTTTACAGTTTTGACAGTACTCTTATAGAAAATGCTAGGATGTCAAATTTGTAGTTAAAGTCCCAGAATTTACTCCGGTTGTAGGCCAGTCCAACACAAAACATCATCCACACACAATCATAAGCTCATTCACACCTACAGGCAGTTTAGCTAAACCAGTCCTTACCTGTTTGTTTTTCAGCAGTGGGAGAAATGGAGAACCCTAAGGAAACCTACATAAACACAAAGAAGATACAAAACTCAAAAACCCGTGTTACGGCTGTGAGGTAGCAACGTTACCTGCTGTGCCTCTATGCTACCCAGTTATGATAGTCAGAGTCTTAAAATTTTCATATGACCTAAATTCTTGTACAAACTGACCTTTCAATCAATTGGCCAACCTCTGAGCTTTGGATCAGAAGGTTAAAAGTTCAACTCCAAGCACCACCAAGCTGCTACTGTTGGACCCTTAAGCAAGGCCCTTAAACATCAGCCAAATTAGGTAAATGTAAATGTAATGTAAATGTCAGCATTAAAGAAAAAAATGCTTTATAGCCAGAAATGCTACATACAAAATATAATGCACATTAGAAACATTTTCATACTGTACAGATTAGGAATGTAGAGTATTTACAGATTCGTGTTAAATGTAAACCATCAGCATTAATGGTCTTACAGTACTTAATATCCAGTTACATGAACTAATGAAGCACTCATATGTTGGAAATCTGGCCATTGACTGACACTAGAAAAGCTATTAAGTACATTTGTACCTCCTGCCAGTTCTGAAGCATGGCAGTATGTTAGATTCCTCCTCTGCTCTTTGCCCTTTTCTTTTCTACATTGAACATAATGAAGTCTCTGCTGCCTTCTGTATAGCTGTCAAGCCTCTCCATTCATTTTCTGTGGAGTGAGTCATTTCTTGCCCTCCAGAGCATTCTGGATAACAGAGTCTACAAATATTTCTTTGGGAAAGTCTTTAGAGTTCTTTTTATATTGTTTAGAATACACTATACTGCCAAATGTTTTGGGACACCCCTCCAATTCTGGTGTTGTTTTTCAGGGGTTGGGCTTGGCTCCAATGAAAGGAACTCTTAATGCTTCAGCATACCAAGACATTTTGGACAATTTTATGCTCCCAACTTTGTGTGAACAGTTTGGGGATGACCCCTTCCTGTTCCAACATGACTGCACACCAGTGCACAAAGCAAGGTCCATAAAGACATGGATGAGTGAGTTTGGTGTGGAGGAACGTGACTGGCCTGCACAGAGTCCTGACCTCAACCCGACAGAACACCTTTGGGATGAATTAGAGCGGAGACTGTGAGCCAGACCTCCTTGTCCATCATCAGTGCCTGACCTCATAAATGCACTTCTAGAGGAATGGTCAAAAATTCCCATAAACACACTCCTAAACCTTGTGAAAAGAACCCAGAAGAGTTGAAGCTGTTGAAGGGCGGGACAACTCCATATTACATTCATATGCATGTAAAAGCAGATGTCCCAAAACTTTTGGCAATACAGTGTCATAGTCTATAGTGTCAATAAAGGGCACAGAGTCTTGACCTCAACCTTATAGAATACCTTTGGGATGAATTAGAGCTGAATTCACTGATTTGGAGGGGTGTCCTAAAACATTTGGCAATATAGTGTATCTATTCTAAGTGTAGGGTTTTTATATATAAGATTTTCCATTATATTACAAGTACAGATTCTTATATCTTGCACTACTGTGGCTTCTCATTCTGCTTAAAAAAAAAAGGAGGGCTCCCAGGCTCACCATCAACCCAACAGGAGGTGTTAGGAAGGACAACGTAAATGTGAATGAGCCGAGAGAATAGTGAAGCAGCAGGGACACTTTGGGTTAATAACAGCTATAAAATGTAAATTCAGAAGAGAGAGTGCACAAGAGAAAAGAGACCCTGGTGAGATATTAAGCTTCTTTGATCTTATGTCAACCTAATTATAGTGTATTACACCAGGGGTGTGATTATATACAGGTATAACGTTATAGTGTTATAAGAAACAATGGATACGCTTGATGGAATTGGTCATTTGATATAATGCATTATGAAAGATAGATAATAGATAGATAATAATAATATAGGGATCACTTCTTGACATTATTTGCATGCATGATACATCAGTACGGGAGCATGATATAAGTTTTTTTATGGAAGTATATGTCATAGTAGCTTACTACTGGATGAAATGTAACACATTTCATGTAGACCACAGGCATTAAAAGCCCTAGCCTGCAGTGTTTTCAGTTCAGATTGAAAAACCCTAAATCTGAAGCTGATCATTCATTTAAAAGAGTCCCTAAAAAAGAAGAAGAAACAAGAAAGAAGTCTTCAACGAAGAGCTGCCATATAATGAAGATCCAGCTAGAGTGGGCGTGGTTAAGGTTTTCAGTGTGGGGGCGTCATGAACAAACCTATAGGGGTTTTTTGTGTGTGTGGCGCGCGCTCCGGACTGCAGAGGTTTGAGCGCACGCGGTAACACTTCTACCAGTTTGATTCCTCGGTGTGTATCGCGCTGCTCGAGTCCACTACAAAACCCTTCAGAGACCCAGGACTTATTTCGTTAAGTTGACTTTTTGTTGTTGTTGTTTTTTTGCTCAGGAGGAGCAGCACTGATTCCTTTTTTTCCAGAATGCGCGCGACAGCCTTTTCTGCATGCGTCCTCATCATATCCCTACTGGAACAAGGTAATGAAGAAGTGCAATTATTACCAACAGAAATATATATATATATATATACTGCTTTTAATGCTGAATCAGTAAGTATCAGGATTAACGAGAAAGTATCAGAGCAAAATGTTTAATTAACTTAATTGGCTTATTAATATCTAACGTTTACGTCAATCAGTCCTTATAGTACTGCATTAAGTCTTACATCTCTGAATGAACTTTTACATCTCTAAATGAACTCTTAGGACTAATAAAGTAGTCCTTATAGTACTGAATGAACTCAGTAATAAATTAATTCTTGCAGTACTGAATTAACTCTTACATCTCTGAATTAACTCTCAGGACTAATAAAGTAGCCCTGGATGAACTCAGTAATAAATGAATTCTTGCATCTCCGAATGAACTCTTTTACATCTCTGAATGAACTCTCAGGACTAATGAATTAGTCCTGAATTAATGAATTCTTGCAGTTCCTTGGGAGTACTGATTTAGTGCTGATTTAGCCATCTGAACTGAAACAAACCCTCTGTTATATGTGAAAGCTCAAGAAATGTAAAGATGTAAAATGTAAAGAGCCCCAACGCTCTGTAACGTTGGGGCACCAGGATATTTCTTGCTTTGCTTCTTCTGATAAGAGATCGAGTTAAGTGATAAAGCTTAACTGAAAACCGTCTTCTTGTGGAGAGAATGTAAAATCTGAGGAAATTCACCACCTGTTGCAGAGCAGAGTATATATATATATATCCTCTAATATGCAGTTTATTTTATTTTGGATGGTTTTTTAGCATTGATAATTGTTTTTTTTTTAAAGGAATTTGTGTATGCATGCCTGAGAGTAAGACGGTGAGATAGTGTGAAGAGGGGGTTGGGGGTGAGAGGCGTTGGTTTCTTTCCCTCAGGCTTGCATGTGAATGGAGCCTTCACCAGGTGATGAAATGGCTCATGCTGAGAATAGCTCATGTTCTGAATATTCACTTATACAGCTTCATCATCGGTGTCCTGCGCCAGAAACGGCGGTTTCGTGAGCATAGCTCGGAAAGACAGGATCGTTGCTCAGTTAGTGCAGGCACAAGCACAAGAAGATGTCTGTTTGATAACAGCGTGTCTTGTGCTGAAAGATTGACAGCTTGTCCTGCGAGGAAGCGGCATGACCTCGATGCCGTTTTCGGTCCCAACAGCCTGCATCTCCTTCAAAGCGAGGCAACGTTTTGATATTTTTAATCTGATAAAGACGTGCCAATATCTTGCAAATGCCAAATACTGTTCTGTTATCATTTTACAGTTTGGCATTTATAACCTGATTATCTATTTATTTAGAAAATAAAAATGAAAACAAAAGTGGAAGATTTATGAGCTAGGTTTATGAAGAGCAGGGATGTGGTAACTCAGTGGTTACGGTGCTGGACAACTGACCGGAAAGTTGTGTGTCCACAAAGCTGTCACTCCTAGGCCCCTGAGCAAGGCCCTTAAGCCTCAATTGCTAAGTTGTATAAAATGAGATAAATCACTTTGGATAAGAGTGTATACCAGAAATGTAAATGTTTTATTATCTTAGTGACCATATATTGCTGATGCAGTACACAGGGAAATGAAGCAAATGTTCCCCCAGGACTAGTGTTCCCTCCTAAAGATTATTTTTGGCCATTATCTTTTTAACTTTAAAAACTTTTCCTTTATGACTGCGGCGCTTTTCCCCCTGAACAAATAACAGCCATTGAATGAGCCACAGAAAAGTACCCTCAGTGAGGCATCTGTTTTTTGTTCTTGTTGCGCTTCTGTCTTCCCCCACCCCCTCGGGTCACACACACACACAAACACCCACACACAAATGCGCAAGCACACACACGTACACACTGCTGGCAGAGTCACACCTGGAGTAACTTGTTTAGCTGCTGGGACTCTCCTAGTTTGTTTTCATTTAAACAGCCCCCTTCTGAAACCATGTCTTATGCACACACCTTTGAGCGATCGCACAAATCTTCTAAAATGTTTAGATATTTAATTGTTAGAAATTGTGGTCCCAAAAACACAAAATGTAAGTTCATGGTGCGTTAAAAGACCTCCGTGTTAAGCGTTTTCAGCTAGTGAGAGATTTTAAATAAAATAGAGAGAGAACTTTTAGTGATTGTTTCTAGCTCCACAGCAATATCTCTGAGCTCTGAGCTGGAAGTGCAGCTATTTATAAGAGCTAGATTATCTGTTATCAGGCAGAACAAGAGAACAGTTGTTTCTGCATTCGAAAAGGAGGAAAGTTGTCGCTTTTTACGACCCACGGAAGGACAGCTCTGCCGCTCTCGCGGTGCAGGAATGGCTCCTATTGAAATGCGCGTAAGGTGCTTTCTAGAAGCTCCAGTGCTCCTGGAGGTCCACCCTGCTTTGGACAATGAGTCAAGTTGTTCCCCTCCTTTTGTTATGCACTTTACCCCTGCGGGCTGCATTGTCCGTTGGGTTTTTCTTAACCGGTCCATGTATCTGCAAGTGAGGAGTTCTCTTGAATTTAACACAAGTGCATACACCCCCATGGAGAGGGTCTTATCTGTTCTGTGTGCTTTATTTCCTTTATTTGAGGATCCCGGGTCTCATATGAATGACTGTACCCCAGGCAGCTGCAGGCTCTTAGTCTGGAATATCCCATCAGGTCCATTTACATTTCGTGAAAGTGACTAGAGCAGTTTGGTCCATTTTGATTTATAGTAATTATCTGATAAATGCTTCCTTCACAAGGCTTACGGTGCTTTATTCTGATTAGGTTTAGAAAGAGAGTAAGGTTCATTGTCTTTCAGATCATCAGCTTAATACAAGTTTATTTAGCGGCTTTGTTTATCCTCAGAGCACAAAGGAGCTTCGCGACAATTTTGAGAGCTCATAATCCCACTTAGGGCGTGTCAGGGTTTAGGAAATAAAGCCCGTTCTTACGGACAGAGAATGTGTTTTTTCATATCCTGAAGTAATCTTCAGGAGCCTCTTCTGCTGGTTTATTTTAGAAATTCCCTTCATGAAGAAATTGATCTATATCTGATAGTAGAGTTTGATCTGTGGTTTGAATTAAAACGTTACACAAGACAGAGGGGCTATTGCTGTCTCTTTTTTTGTCTTTGGTTCTAGATTTACGAAGTGCTTTTTGTTCCAGTCACGGATAAATCATTGGTGAAGTATTGCACCCTAAATTAAATGCAATGAAAGCGGGAGAAAAATATTTTCAAGACTAACTATATCTATAAATCAGTCAAAACGAGCTCTCAGGCTAGAAGTGAAAAAAAACTAACCTGAGCCACCACAGTGTTTAACTAAGCAAGCTACTTCCTGTTCAACTGGTTTGGAGAAATAAACACTTTGCTTAAAAGGCAAACATTCAACCAACACCCCTCACAAAAATAACTCACTTCAATATCCATAGCTGTAATTGGTCTAGACGTGTAGCTCTTGGCATTGCAGCCATGTTTCCGATGGTTTTCTTTAAGTACAGCATTATACAGCTCTATGCTTCTGTAGAGAATCGACACTGAACTGAAGGCAAAAGCCTAAATATGGGACATGGGTGGTTTGCGGTTGGCAAAAAAAGAGAGAGACAGAGAGAATAGGATTCAGGTAGGGTGATCTTTCATTGAGGCAAACTTTGATGTTGCTTTGCTTTGAATGTGCAAGCCACCACAGATTGCCTCAGCAGTTTGGAGCAGACACACCTGTTCCAGGTGTGCACTTCCATAGCTTAGGATGTTTGAAAGTCTCTTTTTCCAGCATTGTCTCTTAGCGTCTGTGTTAGGCCAAAGAGCACTATTTCAACAGAGTATTTCCTGAAAGTTTTCCTTACATGGGGTCAAGAGTCGACTATAAAAACGTTATTCATTTACTTTATTGTAATCAAGGTGAACTCAAGTTGAATCATGTCTGCTTAATGAAATGAATGAGCCAGTGGGAAATATAAATGCGCCTTATAGAGAACAGGCCGGTGTTCTCAAGTGTTAATGTCGTAGCTGGGATTTATGCTGCAGGGTGAATCCTTGAGGCGGGGCAGATCAAGGTGTACGAGGCAGGTTAAGACCTGCTTGACCCTGTAACGTCTTGTTCTGGACAGGCCCCTAAATAAGTAGGAATGTGAAATGAATGCACAGCATGCAAACTGAGACGTTCTTAGATGACTTCCTTAAGTCACGCTGAGGGATTTGTTATGCATTAGCAGTGAAGAACGTGCCACAGTGAAGGTAAGAATAAATGATAGCATTAACCACAAAAAGCCATGACGTGGACATCATTATTACATTATGGCATGGAGCTTAGTGGTTAAGGTGTTGGACTAGTGATCAGAAGGTTGTTGCTTTGAGTCCCAGGTCCACCAAGCTGCCTTAACTTAACTTAACTTTCAATTGTATAAGATGAGATAGATTGTAAACCTCTCTGGATAAGGGTATATGCCAGAATTGTTCAATTCTACATTTGCGTTTTTATTCACATCTTTTTTCCATTCTTTCACACTGCTGCCCTTGTGAAAGCCCTTCTCAAAAAACCTGACCTGTTAGCCGACCTTCCTGTTTTGGCATCCGTTCTGATTGGCCTAATGTCCAACATGCAAATGCTGATAGTATGAACACGTGCAGCTCTGCAGGCTTTGGGCAGTCAAATGTGCTATGTGTGAATACATTTGTACTGTAGATAAAAAACAACAATGATGAAAACCATCATCTTATTTTTTGACACAGTAGCCATCGTGAACAAGCCGACGTAGTCACCGGGAGATGAGTATATTTTCTATCTCTTTGGTTTTTAATGACTGCTCATTACTCGGAGACGTCGTCGGATTTTTAATGCATTCCGGGCCCTGGGGGGCGTCTCTCCCATCAAATTCATAATTTAGCACTTAATGGATGTGATTCCGGAGTGCACTTATCTCTTAACCTGCAAAATGACTTTTGTTTTTATGAAGCATGGGCCATTCACTGACATTCACTGACCGAATTTATGACGGTGTCAAAAAGCTATAATGGCGCTTGCTCATTAGATTGACAGGAGGACATTTGGGAAAGTAATATGGGCTGAAGATCAATTTCCGCCTGTTGGCTTTTGGAAAATGGTGACCTCTATTTATTTAAGACTGGGCTACACTGAACCGCCTCATCCAAAAGGTTAATAGTTAACGGTTAGTGAACGCTTAGGTCTCTTCCTAAAAGCCGTCCCTTTCCTTTTAGTAGGAGGTGATCATGGCTTAGAAGCAAATGTTATTGAATTATGATTTAATGTACAGTGGCAGCTGGTGGAAAAAGCACGAAACTATTAGGGATGAGCAGTGCACTATAACACTCAGTGTTACACACACACACACACTCTTAAAGACAGATCAATAGCTGCATGGTTTCAATTTTTTTTTTATGTGTTTCACACCTATAATGCGGCTCATGCCATGTTTCCACTGATTACTAAAAGATTTCTAAGCAGAACAGTTGCTGACAAAATTAGCGTTTTGTCATCTGTACTTTTGTATAATTTATACCTTGATCAGTCTAGGTAGTGCATTACACTGCCACTGTACTATACTTACACCTTCCCATGCATCAGTGAAGTGGGATGCAAAATATCGGCCTGAATGAAGCTCAAATCTGCATGGCGTTTCTCTCAGAATAAACATCCGAGACTGTGTGAATTGCCTGCAAGCTTCACTTTTTCATGGCATTATTCTTATTTTTATTAGCACGCTTTGTGCTGCTGTTGCTCTTGGTTCTATAAAAAAATCCTAAATTCATCCACATCATACCATTTATTAACAGTAAATAATTGCCTTTACACACCAAACCATAAATGTATATACAGTATTAATCAATATCTAATCAAACGAATCATAAACTAAGCCAAAAAAAAAACGAGAAGATCGCTCTGTCGCTTCCGTACATCACTAAATCAAGTCAATAAAGTCCACTTATACACTGATGAGGTAATAAAGCCATGAATACACGGTTCTATTCTTACATTTTATTCTAATCCTTAATATTCCCAGATCATTTAACACCATCGTTCAGGTACAGCTGTGTGACAGGTTGTGTTGTATTTGTGTATTTGAGGTAAATAAGCTTTGTGTGATTCTTTGGCATGAGATGAGTGATCTGTGAGCGTGATGTTTAAACAAAGCACCTGCTTACAAAAGAAGATTGAACATGGGGGATGGGGTGGATTTGTTTACTTCACCTGGCCTACGGTCATCAGCTCGGAGGAATCAGCACAGCACACTCGCGGGTCTTTCTTTTGTGTCTCACTTCTGTAATGTAGGTGTTATGCTGTGTGAGCGAGATTAGACGGAGAGGAGGATTTTTGAGGCAGCCCAAAAGGCTGCTATAAACACTGGTATAAAAATACACCGGTACTGTGGAGAAATTCGGGCCAGATGCCCATTTTGCCGTCATGCTTTGCTAATATGTTTAAGCCATGGCTACTGAAAAGGAAGAAAACAGAAGAGATCAGAGAATCTTATCAAAAAGAGATAAACATTTCAGATGTCTGGGTTACAGAGGGCATTTCTACGTCAATTTTTTCATTACCAAGTTAGTTACCTTGAATGTGATGGACATCATCATCATGTCAAGTCATCATGACATCCATTATAGTTTCATCTTCTTAATCTGGACCAGTAGAGCTGACGTGTTGTGAACTCACATTCATTTGAGGCTTCCAGTACGTTTTTGTTTTTGGATAAGGAACCATGCTGAGACTGGTATTGATATGTGCAGGAAAGGCATTTCAGTGGATTCACATTAAAGAAAGATAAGGGTCAGTTACTGTTTCGAATTCGCCAAGATAGAGATCTGGACCGAGAGAAAACAAGACGCTTGTAACGTCAACATGGCTTTCATGTGATTACTCAGGAAACCTTTACGTGGATTTTTTAAAAAGAAATCTTCATATACGATCCATTACTCAACTTACTGCAATGTTGCCTTGCAGGATGATTAAAACCGATAATGTCTAGAAAACAAAGTAAAAATGTTATCACTTCCTTTTTTTTTTGTGGCGCATTCTTAAAAAATGCACATGTAGAGACAAAGATCTGTCTTGCAACAAGTCTGTTCAGGTCGTAAATCTACAGCGGAGGCATCTGTTGACAGGTATGACGGGCGACTGCATCTGTGTGCACAGGACAGTGATGAATTTAGACCACAGGCATACAGACTTCGGCTTTAAGTTAAAAGTAGAGCCCAGGAATTCGAGCCTTTAACTCTAACTTGCTAGATCGTGTAAGATTAAATCTAGAGCTAAGGAGCACAGATCAGTGGATGAAATACACATGCAAATAAAGGTAGAGTGCAAAAGCCTGAAAATGTGTAGAAGTATACCTGCACAAAGAGACTAGTCATCCACTTCCTGGATGCTGGTATCTCTTTAACAAAAACAACTGGGAAATGATCCAAACTACATGGACTGATAATCACTGATCATTAATTACTTACAAATAAACACATTTAAAAAAGCATTAAACTTTAAAACCTCTCTCTTTCTCTATTGTCTCTCCGTCTCTGTCTCTCTCTTTCTCTCCCTCACACTCTCTCTGTCTCTTGTTTTCCTCTCTCTCTCTCTCTCTCTCTCTCTCTCTTCTCTCTGTCTCTCTCTGTCTCTTGTCCCCCTCTCTCTCTCTCTCTCTCTCTCTCTCTGTCTTTCTTTCCCTTTCTCTTTTTTTCTCTATGTCTGTCTGTCTGTCTCTTTCTGGCTGGCTGTCTCTGTCTGTCTCTCACTGTCTTGTCTCTCCATCTCTGTCTCTCTCTTTTTCTCCCTCACACTCTCTCTATGTCTCTTGTCTTCCTCTCTCTCTCTCTCTCTCTCTCTCTCTCTCTCTGTCTCTTGTCCCTCTGTCTCTCTCTCTCTCTCTCTCTCTGTCTCTTGTCCCTCTGTCTCTCTGTCTCTCTCTCTCTTTGTCTTTCTTTCCCTTTCTCTTTTTTTCTCTATGTCTGTCTGGTCTGTCTCTTTCTGGCTGGCTGTCTCTGTCTGTCTGTCTCTCTCTCTCTCTCTCTCTCTCTCCTGATTGGCAGTCAGAATTCTCTGGTGTCTTTTGGGTGTGATGAGGTTTGACACATCTGAATCTGAGCAATTCAGCAGAACTCCCATCATTTCTACTACTGAGAAAACAAACCACTAAAGTAAAGACATTTCTATTTTTAAAGCCTCCCTGTAATCAACTAGGGCTTTTTAAATGTCTGAAATACTTTCGGTTTGCTTATGCTGATTATATATATATTGGTGCGCTGTACAATAATTTACACTTATATATAGTAAACAAAGACATTCTCTGTACTGTAGTTAAAAAGAGAGATAATTTAAGTTGGCTCATGAGGTACACTCAGTGATGTCGTGCTATAATTATTAGATAATGGCAGAAGAGCACTCATCCTAGCATAAACCTCTGGTTATTATGGTAGAGTTTGACTAGTTTGGCTACTGTTATATAACTACTTTTATGTAAGTACTGTTATATAATTGATGGACGTAGGACAGGGGAAGGTTTGGGATGATGTGCTGTAAATGGATGCAAGACTTCAGAAGACACTGTGCCTACCTATCCTAAATCTTCTATCTAGATGGATGTAAAAGAGATCAAAGCTGAGATTGATATGGCATCAGGTCATGGATAGTGATATCGTGATGTACTAAAGCATGGCTTGTCTTATCACATAATCATATCACATGTACATTTAATCTATGCCTTAAGTAGGTGTTTAACAGCAGCCTTCTGGCTAATTATAGTAGTCTGATATTCAGAATTAATGTTTGGTTAAACTGCTAAGACTGAGGATAATAGTCTTGCATGAGGTGTAATGAAGTATAATTTTCCCACTGCAATTAAACTTTTTCTCCTCTCAGCATTAATCGAATTCGGGCTAACCAGCTAGGATTCATAGTATGGCAGCATCCCGATGGAGCCAATACAACCATAACATAAACAGGAAGCAGAAAAAGTAGTTAATAAAAATAGTTTATTGATGTACACCGATCAGGCATAACATTAAGACAGGTGAAGAGAATAAGACTGATGATCTCCTCATCATGGCACCTGTTAGTGGGTGGGATATATTAGGTAGCAAGTGAACATTTTGTCCTCAAAGTTGATGTTAGAATCAGGAAAAATGGACAAGCGTAAGGATTTGAGCGAGTTTGACGAAGGGCCAAATTGTGATGGCTAGACCACTGGATCAGAGCATCTCCAAAACTGCAGCTCTTGTGGGGTGTGCCCGGTCTGCAGTGGTCAGTATCTATCAAAAGTGTTCCAAGGAAGGAACAGTGGTGAACCGGTGACCGGTGGTCAAGGCACATTGATGCACGTGGGGAGCGAGGGCTGGCCCGTGTGATCCAATCCAACAGACGAGCTACTGTTGCTCAAATTGCTGAAGAAGTTAATGCTGGTTCTGATAGAAAGGTGTCAGGATACACAGTGCAGGACGGGTCAGGGCTATTTGGCAGCAAAAGGGTGACCTGACACAATATTAAGCAGGGGGTCATAATGTTACGCCTGATTGGTATATGTTAGTGTTGTTGTCTGATACATTTAGAGATGTTATACCTTAATAACAGATTTAATGAAGGTATTCATAATTAGACTATTAATTATTAATTAACAATTAATAAAACTATTGCATGTTTTGTATTTCTATAAATTTCTATCTCATATTCTTAATAGATAGTAACAAAACAGTTATCTCTAATGAGCTTAGATGATATATATAATCATCCAGGCTGAATATATCACACAATAAACTGTCTTGCTGAATATATTCAGCCCTCGTATGTAGCTTACTTACTCTGATGATTCTATACAAAGCCACAAGAACCGCAAGGCCGGGGAGGTTGTTTAGGTGGAGAACATGAGCTGTGCGTTTATTTCAAAGCCACGATGGCATTTGACTCTATTTGAATACTCAAATCATCTCACTGCTTTGCCTGACAAGCAGGCGAGGACATCCGACGTGATCCAGCAGGATTCAAATGTTATAGGAGAAATTAAAACTTACATCATCCCTGCCGCTCGTACTCATGCTTACTCTGCTGTCACTTACTCATTATAACAGATGGTTGTCTTACCTGAAATAAACGTACTGGACCCAACCATCTTACAAGTGTTTCTCCTTTTTTTTTTTTACAGTGAGTGGAAACAAAGCCATAGTGGGCAAATATGGTGAAACCGTTGAGGTGCCTTGCGACAAAGGAAACATCAAAATAGAGGACATCGTAATTGTTAAATGGAAATATGTAAGTATATTCCCAAATATTCAGTCTTCTTCTGTATCAGTAAGTCAGTGGTCATGTTCTAGTAACCTGATTGTGGGTTAAAATTTGTATGGATCAAGTGACCTCTGATGTAAATAGCTATAGAAACAGAATTGTAGGAGGATTTTTTATGGTCACAGGGTCGGGTTAAGTGAGATCACACACACAACTTGCAGACCCGCAGGCTCGGACTATTGTTGTGTGGAAATATGTGGCATGGTGGAGTTTAATCAAAACACACGAATCTGACCTTGACTCCAAGTTTTGTGGGTTTGTTTTTCTATATTTAAGCACAATTGTTCAGCATAGCATATGTTTTTTTATACTTTATACATTAAAAAAAGATGAGTTTCAGGTCAATATTAAATATATAAATACAGTATGACTTTAAATCAGTTACACACAGATCATCCCTGCTGAGGCCATTTTTTTTTTTTATTTGTGCGTGGTCCTACAATACTGAGCTATAAACATATGTTTTTTTAGAGAACACAACTTCATTAAAACATACACTGATCAGGCATAACATTATGACAATCTGCCTAATATTGTGTTACTGCCGAAACAGCCCTGACCCGTCATGCACTGTGTATCCTGACACCTTTCTATCAGAACCAGCATTAACTTCTTAAGCAATTTGAGCAACAGTAGCTCGTCTGTTGGATCGGATCACACGGGCCAGCCTTCACTCCCCATGTGCATAAATGAGTCTTGACCGCCCATGAACCTGTCACCGGTTCACCACTGTTCCTTCCTTTTGATAGATACTGACCACTGAAGACCGGGAACACCCCACAAGAGCTGCAGTTTTGGAGATGCTCTGATCCAGTGGTCTAGCCATCACAATTTGGCCCTTCATCAAACTCACTCAAATCCTTACACTTGTCCATTTTTCCTGCTTCTAACACATCAACTTTGAGGACAAAATGTTCACTTGCTGCCTAATATATCCCACCCACTAACAGGGGCCATGATGAGGAGATCATCAGTCTTATTCACTTCACCTCTCACTGCTCACAATGTTATACCTGATTGGTGTATATACATAAATTATTATTCTTGCATACAGAAAGCAAGTTATATGTACACATTTTCAATTGCTTTTATGTCATAGTATTGCATTTGACAGAAAAAGAGCAAAACTCTGGTCCAGATCTCTAGAAAAAGATATTGTTCTGCCGGACATCTCAAAATTCCTCACAGAAATTCAACGTAACCATCTGCGTAATGCAACTCTGAAAACAAAGAACCCTCCCCTTGTAAATATGGCTAGTATGATCTGCACCTAGCAGTTATAGCGTCGCATGCGAGTTTGCATCCTTTGTGTCACTCCCTCATCAACAACGTATGATTATAGCTTGTTCTAAGAAATGCCGAATTCTGCTCCCCAGACCAAAGATGGCTCCAACGTCGATCTTCTGACAAAATCACAGACTCAGAATGCCTCGTCCTCCCAAATTGCGGAGTACAAGGGCAGACTCGTCCTCACACAGGACCTCAGCCTGCAAATTTCCCAGGCCAAAATGACCGATCAGAGGACATTCACCTGTATGGTGGTGGCAGGCGCGGACATATTGGAGTTTCCAGTCGACGTGTCAATCGAGAGTGAGTGAATACTGAAATAACACTGAACACTACACAGCATGCTGAAGTAAATATATGTTTATTAAATGATATAATCCGCTCTTTTCCTGCAGAGGCCCCGTCTCCACCCGTAATCACAAATCAAGCCAAAGTGATAGAGCTCAACAAGCTAACAATGGTATGTTATAAACTACATGCACTTTTTTATTTTCCCTCGTGAAGGTGTGGCATGTTAGGAGATCGTACTCAAATAGACTAAATAACAGCATCCATCCAGAAGCCTGGAGCAGAATTAGAATAGCTTATATGATTTCATTGTGTGTTTATGAAAACAGTTGATCCAGAATCATTTGTGTGGGTTGTGAAAGAGGGTGGAGTCCTACAATTCTTCTGTACTTGAGAATTTTACTTGAGAGTTTTAGAGAATCATTATCTGCAGGGAAAGCATTGAAACATGTCAGTATGACATTCACAGCCTAATATTGATTGTTTCAAATATTCACAACAATCATTTTCAACCTATTTGTGTAGAAACCACAGTTTTACCCACAATCTTGTTTCTCCACTATTTGTGTCCATGTCATTGTGAAATTCCAACAAATACAATGGAAGTGTTTAAACACAGGACAATGGGTTTGTTACATTTGAAAGAACCTTGTATTAATGGATAGAGCTGCTCATTGTCTGTCTCTCTCTCTCTCTCTTTGTCTTCCCCCACTCCCTACCCTGTATTTTTATTTTTATTACAAATTAAAAATCCTTTAATGATCAGACTACAGCTGCTTGAAGACACAGTACAGCCGAAACGTCTGGAATAGAATTTAGTTTTGAAATACTCTCCCTGATTGTCCTCTAAGGTCTGCTCTTTGTGTGATAAACTAGTATATATTGGAAATATATTAGCATTTATAAGCGTTTTTTTGTATTTTTTTAGCTGGCAGAATGTGCTAGTAAAGATGCTAATCCAGCTGCTGACGTCACCTGGCTGAAGGACAACGTTCCACTCGTGGTCGATGGGAAAGGTACGAATCGTCTCAGGTCCATGTGACGAATAAAGCTCGAGAAATATGATTCATTACTTTGTTGTTTTTTTCATTTCAGTGGTCATCACACCGAATGTGCAGAAAGACAAAGACACCGGTCTCACGACTACATCCTCCAAGCTGGAGTACGCAGCTTCCAAGGCAGATATGAATTCCAAGTTCACTTGTGCCGTCAAGCATAAGAGCCTTGCCTCGGACCTCGTGTCTGCTCCTATGACCTTCGTCGTCAACTGTAAGTCTCCACCGTCACCTTTTAAAGTCGGCTTAAAACGACGTGTCGTTGGTAATCAACAAAATACCCAGATTAATCCAGTATTTTGGATCATTTAATCCATTCCCAATTACGTTGTAATATCAGCGTTTACTGACCGGATGAACCGCTTTCAGAAATACACAGAGCAGACGTTGAAGCTTGAATAGGGCTTCTTTTTTTTAGTTGGGTGCCTCAGGGCATGATTATAGCCAGCCTAGTCCTGCTGCTACTCTCAAAAGCTCTCCTCACTCGGGAAAAACCTCGGCTCTTCAGACTGAGAACCTCTCAATGGCTCATTATGACCATCTGCTTAGTGGCTTGATCTGTTTGCCCCTTCCATATGAGCTAATCCGCTGCTTTCACACCTCTCTCCTGCGCAGACCCTAGTGAAACGGTCGACCTCCAGGTCGTGTCTGCACTCCCGATAAAGGAGGGAGACAGCGTGACCCTGAAATGTGTGGCTGATGGGAACCCCCCACCGACCAGCTACAATTTTTATATCAAGGTAAGTAGAGCACGTCTGGCTCTTTTCATTCAGAGCTCATTCTTTTAATGTCAAGCAGCTTTTGAGGATCACATGGGCTACTGCATAATTTATACGTACTACAGTATTACTCAACAATGCAGCATCTATTAGATCCGGGGGAAAAAAAGGCAGAAGTGGCTGTCCATATGTCCATTTTCCTATCCAGTTTTTCCAGTAGCTGATTTTCCTAGTTGGGCCACCATTCAGAGACACACCCTTGAAGCCAATCTAAGTTCTGTTGAAAAGAAAAAGGCATAGGAACAAATACCACTAAGAACTTGTTGTTGTGGTCCCAACAAATGTGCTTATTTATACAAATAATGCACTCCCAGCCTTTTGTTTTCTAGCCCCGTTATTGTATTTCTTGATTCTTAATTTTTCTTTATTTTTTTTATCAAATTATTCAGTGCTTTTAAGATGTCCAGACATAAGATTTCAGCCCTCAGAGCAGAAGCTTTATATATTTTATATTCTGTTAAACAATATTTCGGGGTTAAACCTCTCACATTTATTAAGTTCAGTCTTAATAACATATTTATTACGCAGACTCATTTTTGTGCAGAAAGTGTGATCCTATATTGTGAAAAAACAAAATGCTATAATGCAAAGCTTCAAGCTCTGTGCTGAACACATGAATATGCTTTCATTTAAATGTGCAGGGGAAGAAGGTGACCATTGAGAACTCGGACAGTTACACATTCCCCAACGTCACCCGGGCAGACAGCGGAGAATATAAGTGCTCCCTGGTGGACGACGAAGCAAAAGCAGACTCGGCCAGTTTTTCAGTAATGTGTAAGTCATTTGGATCTGTTTAGATTAGATTTCACACACTTTAACGAGTGGGCCAAGATCAGAATGATATCTTATACATGGGCAAGCAGTCATCGTTGTAAGATGTGTTTTTTTCACACTTCACTGTGCATGCATATATCAGTGCGGGTGCCTCTTCCGCATTCACACATCCAGGAATGGCCGCAAGTCTGTTGTTAAATGATGGTTGTTGAGCAGGAATGTGATACTAGACAGAATGACAGTTTTGTCTTTGTTCACCGATATGGAAAATGTGGGTTAGTTCGGCATTTAAGTCTAAAGAAAAAAATCAGACTTGAGATGTATACGACTTGTGATGTGAAGACAGGATTGATGTCTTGTGGAGGTCCACTCTCATGGGCTGTAGTAATTAAATTAAAGTCTCTGTATGTGGACATGGGCAGTAAAAAACAGTGAGATAGAGAGTTTTCTTCATGCCTTGTTTTGCTTTAGACCTGGACATCACCAACGCCACCAAAGGAAAGATTGCAAAACGTTTAGCCGAGAGCTTCGAGCCAACGTTAGACGTGAACGCCCCTGAACCTGCGCAAGTCTCATGGACAAAGGTACAACAAACAACGATGATTCAATTTGTAATCGGCTTTGTACGGTGGCCGAGAAATGCAGAACACAATAACAAATCCAAAAACACAAGACAAAGCGGAAAAGGTAGGTATAGTTTTTGTGAACAGAATTCTTCCTTCTGATTGGACGAGACATCTGTCACTCAGGATATAGAGGAAGTCCAGCAGTAGCTGCAGCAGTAGAAAGTGGATTGGTGTGTGTATGAACACAGCTCTGCTCTTATAGCGCTCCTTACCTCCTTTACTCTGGAATAGTTTGGTCTTCCATACATACCTGGTGTGTTTTTAGAGAAATCTTTACGCCATGATACGCTATCAGTATATCCAAAATCACGCCATATGAACGTCCTTCCTCAAAGTAGCACTGAATGAACTCCATTTTCTTATGAATATAAATATATATGTTTGTTATATTTCCTTAAAGATTTAAAGTTGCACTATCAGGGAAAAGAATGGTTTAAAGTGAAGGCAGAACTCCACACGTACAAGAAATCAAGTTAGATACACAATTTCCTACTTGTCTCGTCCATTCAGAGGTCAGAATTCCATTCGCAAACTGCACCTAGCTTTTCTGCTTTGTCTGAATTCTCCCTGTGTTTTTCGGAGTTGTTATCGGGTTTTGTACTTTGCCACAGTAGCTTTGTCATTTCTAACGACCGACCCTGTTACAGAACAACATGAAGCTGAGCAGTAAACCCAGGTTTGACAAGCTGAAGTACTCAGACTCTGGAGTGTACGAGTGTGTGGTCACCATGAATGAAATTGTCAAAAAAGCATCATTTGAGCTGAGTGTCCAAGGTAAGTGTGCATTAATAATAATATTAATCTTACGATATCACCCTACTAGCACATCGTATCCTTAAATAAAAATATCCTTCCGCATAAGCTGCATGTATATAGATGCCGTGGTGTCCGAAAGTCTGAGACATTTGGTGGAGTCTGTGTCCTTTGTAACACAAAACCTGACAAAAATACTTTATTTGAAATGTGGTATTCCAAGCAGAAGCATTTTTACTAGTGGTTTCAGACTTTTGGACCCTTCTGTATGTTCATATTGTAAAGATGTTCATACTGTTATTATTATAAAATGCAATAGAAATGATTTTCAGATCAGTTTCTCACTCTTCCTTAACAGTAATAATATACACCCATCAGGCATAACATTATGATCAGTGAGAGGTGAAGTGAATAAGACTGATGATCTCCTGATCATGGCACCTGTTAGTGGGTGGGATATATTAGGCAGCAGGTGAACATTTTGTCCTCAAAGTTGATGTGTTATAAACAGGAAAAATGGACAAGAGTAGGGATTTGAGCGAGTTTGACGAAGGGCCAAATTGTGATGGCTAGACCACTGGATCAGAGCATTTCCAAAACTGCAGCTCTTGTGGGGTATTCCTGGTCTGCAGTGGTCACTATCTATCAAAAGTATCCTTTAAGTTGCGAGGTGGGGCCTCCATGGGCCTTCTGCCGCTAACATCTTGGTGCCAGATACCACAGCACACCTTCAGGGATCTATTGGAGTCCATGCCTGGACAGGTCAGGGCTGTTTTGGCAGCAAAAGGAGGGGGACTAACACAATATTAGGCAGGTGGTTATAATGTTATGCCTGATCGGTGTACGATTAAACGATTAGAACGATTAAATTATTTGTTTTTTGTTCGGCACTTGGTGGTAGTGAGATGAGAATTGTGGATCCTCCTGTGTTATCTCATAAAGTCCCTTAAATGACACTACTGTCATAAAGTGATATGACTTGTACTTGTAGGTGCTCCGATTATCACTACGCTGACTAAGAAAGCCAGTAATGGAGGCAAGCTTCTGAGCTGCAAGGCCGAAGGTTCACCCAAACCCATTGTGCAGTGGAGCATCAACGGCAGTAATGTAAGCATGAAACCATGGACCTCCATGCTGAGAGCAGTTTTATTAAAGACTGCAAACATATTGACATAATGTGGATAGTTACAATATAAAAAATTGTCAGTGTGTAGTTAATGAGTAAGTACCATTCAGGTGGCTTATATTGATTCATTTACTTGCATTAATCAAAACTGGATATTCCAAAATGTCTGTTTTAGACAGATACAATAGTTTATAGAGGTAAATATGATGTTAGCTTTAATTCAACTCCAATTAAAGTGATAATGTAATATCTTCTTGATGCACAGGCACACTTCCACTGTCTGTGTTCACCCTGTACAGTTGATCAGATTGAGTTGTGAATCTCATGAGCTCGGAGATCATCACTAGAACGCACTCCATGTATTAGAGCAGGGGTTTATTCAAGCTTCAGGTCACTAGGCTTCTCTGTTACGGTCAGTGAAACAAAACCAGTCTGATAATGAGCAAACGACTCTTTGAGACGATTCTCTTTTCAAAGGAATCATTTAAATAAACACACACACACACAAGAATCAGAATCAACATAGCATTCACTGCATGACTCAGGACTGAATGGAGCTGTTGAACTGTCACGTGTCTGCGTCAGTAACGTACAATGCACTACATACAGCGTTCAATGACCGTGCGGCGTACGTTAAAATGGAATGGCTTTTAAAACTAAAGGCGTCACGGACCTGTGAGAAGTCTTCAGATCGAGTGAAAACAACAAAATCTGAAAATATGACCAGAGGGTGAGGGAGTCCCTCGATGTCTTTTATGCTTAGAAAAGTTGGCAAGTGCTAGCATGATACCCTCAAAACATAAACAGCACCTCACAACAAAACCATGTGCGTATTTTCTTCTTAAAAAAGAAGAGTAACTTCGTCAGGAAACACTGAACAAAGGCACTGCTAACATCCCAGAAAAAGCACTTACGAGCCTCATTCCTAGCTGCATCATTTGCTAATCGCAAATAATCACTAATAAATAATCACTAATAAATTTCCCATGAAGCTTGGAATAGTTTTTAAAACACAATTTTTTCAGTTCTTGAAATTTTGTATCGCATGTCTTTGTAAATAACTAGAACTCAGTACTATTCCTCTCATAATCTTAACATAAGCATTAGGCTGCTGTTTTGACATTTGAATGGTTATCATATTTTTCTCTGTTTCTTATAAGCCTTTTGGTATCGCAAATCAACTGTACCTTTCATACAAGGAAAATAAAAACTGCTCTCTATTAAATCAGGATGCGTTTTTTCCCCCATATTGCCATTTTAAAATACTATTTTGGGTCTTGAGATTAGCCTTCTGGTGGTCCAGCGGTAGGATCCCACGCTCTTATTGTCATGGCCCGGGTTCGAGTCCCAGGCAGTGAGCTAACCCCAGCCACTGAAGGGTTACCTCTCAGTGCCGGTCCTAAGCCTGGATAAAATAGGAGGGTTACATCAGGCGTAAAACCTGTGCCAAATCAAAACATGCGGACCGAATGATCCGCTTGTGGTGACCCCGATCAGGGAATAAGTGAAAGAACAGCATGGTGTGTCTGGAGAATGATTGTATTTGTCTAGGTGGGTCCTGGAATGAAAATGTTTGGGAGTCCCTCTATTAAGGAAGAGAAGCTGATGGAATGGCTGAGGAGTAGGACATAGTACTATACTGCCCTTAAGTGGTGCATGGTGAAAACACAGGCGCTAGGTGTTAACAAACCAGAGCGTTTCAGAACTGTTCATTACTTTGCCTAGCCAAAATATAAACCCAGCCTAATCGAAACTAGTTAAATCTTAGTGCTGATGTGTGTCTGTGTGTGTTTTGTGATTTCAGGCTTCTGAGAGTTCCTTTGTGAACGGATTAATCACGTACAACCTCACAGTGATTCCAACAGGAAATCTCACAATCAACTGCACAGTTTCTAATGAGCTGGGCACCTACACGAAGAGCATAGACATATCCACATGTAAGTATACTCCTGTTCTATATGGATGTTTTTCATGTAGGAAAGTGCCATTTTATTTCTAAAAGCAACTGTCAGAATGGATAAACAGGAGAAAATCTGAAAATTATTTGATTTCTGACAAAATAAAGATATTGATGAGAGTTTTATTTAACTTATAAATATCATTTATAAATAATATTTTGGCATCAGGTGGCCTAATGGGTGGCATCAGGCTACCCCACAGCTCCCTAATCGGCTGTTTCCGAAAATAGTGACTATATCTGCAGTATCTCCAAAAAGTGCACTGTGTATATATCTACACCGATCAGGCATAACATTGTGAGCAATGAGAGGTGAAGTGAATAAGATAAGATAAGATAAGATAAGGTGATGTGTTAGAAGCAGGAAAAATGGACAAGTGTAAGGATTTGAGTTTGATGAAGGGCCAGATTGTGATGGCTAGACCACTGGATCAGAGCATCTCCAAAACTGCAGCTCTTGTGGGGTGTTCCCGGTCTGCAGTGGTCAGTATTTATCAAAAGTATCCTTTAAGTCCTGTAAGTTTTGAGGTGGGGCCTCCATGGGCCTTAAAGGATCTGCTGCTAACATCTTGTTGCCAGATACCACAGCACACCTTCAGGGATCTAGTGGAGTCCATGCCTCGACGGGTCAGGGCTGTTTTTGCAGCAAAAGGGGGACCGACACAATATTAGGCATACATTAGGTGGTCATAATGTAATGCCTGGTCACTGTATCATTTATCAGTATATTGACATCATACACTAATGGAGCATGTTCGGCTAGATGAAATCAAATATTATTATATATACACTATATAGTAAGCTATGTATTAATATGAGTATTGTGCTTAGACTTTCAATTTACTGTCCACAAATATTTGAAAACCCACACAAATCATAACCATAAGTTTTTATCTGGTTACAGTGATGGATGATTCATCTGTGGAGAAAAGGGGTGAGTTAACAAAGATTCATGAATATTCTTGTAGCAGATCTCCATTAATTAGAAAAAAAAAAACAGGAAATTGTGGCTATATTAGCCAGGCGAAGCTTTACCATGAATTAATGACTACCATATAGGCTTAGAAAATCACCAGAAACCATCTCATAAAACCATGTCAAGTATTAACAATATTTTGATTCTTTTTTTTTTAATTATAATTATTATGCAAATCACTTTAAGTGTTTTAATGTGTAACTTTTTGGTCAGCAGAGCAACCAGAAGACTCTAAAGGTCAGACACAGGTAGCAGTAGGGGTCGTCATAGGCCTGATCGTGGCTGCTGTGGCTCTGGGTCTGGCCTACTGGGTGTACATGAAGAGAACCAGGTAATAACATAACTAACAGCTACACCTTTGTGCTTGGCTTGACTCATACTGGATTTTTGCACAAAAAAATGGAACAATATATTGAAATTTTATTCAAGTGAAGTTATAATCAGAAGGCATATAGATTATTATAAACACATATTACCATTATTATTATTTTACTGTGCCCTAAAAGAACAGCCCTAAACATGTGAAGGTTCTGGGTGACTATTTATATGAATATTGTTTGTACTATTGATCATTCAAACTAATGAAGTACAACATACTGTACATGTTCCAGGGAAGCAACCTGAATTTCTTTTTTCACTTAGGCGTTTTTTTCTAACCTTCCTCTCATCTTGCAAAAATCACATCAGTTAAAGAGTCATGTTAACAAACACAGCTAGAATACCATGTCATAAACTTTGCTCAAGTTGTTGGAGTATATACACCAATCAGGTATAACATTATGAGCAGTGAAAGGTGAACCGAATAAACACTGATTATCTCCTCATCATGGCACGTGTTAGTGGGTGAGATATATTAGGCAACATTTTGTCCTCAAAGTTGATGTTAGAAGCAGGAAAAATTGTGATGGCTAGACCACTGGATCAGAGCATCTCCAAAACTGCAGCTCTTGTGGGGTGTTCCCGGTCTGCAGTGGTCAGTGTCTATCAAAAGTATCCTTTAAGTCTTGTGAGTCCTTTAAGTCCTGTAAGTATCCTTTAAGTCCTGTAAATTGCGAGGTGGAGCCCATGGAAGCACCACCTCGGAGCTTACAGGACTTAAAGGATCTGCTGCTAACATCTCGGTGCCAGATACCATAGCACACCTTCAGGGAGTCCATGCCTCGACAGATCAGGGCTGTTTTGGCAGCAAAATAGGGACCAACACAATATTAGGCAGGTGGTCATAATGTTAATGAACAATATACATATATGTATAAATTTGTCTGACTAGGTAGACATTTCCTCTAATTTGTGTAACTTCATGGTTCAGTATATTGGAAAACAGCAAACCTTCAATAGGAACTTTCAATCCACTTCACACTCCATCATTTTAGACACGTGACAGGGTTTCCCAGACCACCACTGATATATCTCAAATCTGTGTTAGAACTGAAAGATTATATCATAAAATCACAGGGTTACACTTTAAATTATGAACTTTTGTCCTCTAGGGAAGGCAGCTGGAAAACAGGAGAGAAAGAAAACGGCACAGTGGAGGAAAGCAAGAAACTGGAGGAAACTCAGAGTCAAAAGGCTGAGGTTTAAAACCAAAGGATACTGTCAGAGTAAGAAGGTGAGTGTTTCCTCCAGCTTCCTGGTGCTTTAAGCGTGACTGATGTAGCTTTGTACATGCCTGATATTACTGTATCAAATACTTGACTTTTGGATTTAGTATCATCTAGTTGAAATAACCTCTTTGTTTTCTAGGAGAAGATGCAGTATTGTAGTAGACTGTATGGCAAACTACGGAAACTTTTGGGAAGCTGACATCTTATTTGGTTGATAAACCATTAATCTGATCCAGTGTGTATAATGTATATCACCATCCTCCTTACAAGTGGGAGATTTGATAAATGATGCGTGTTGTATAATTGTGAATCTCCTGCACTGAGGATTAACTGTGGAATAAACTTGTTCGAAAGACTAAATGTTTAATTAGTTTGCTGTTTAATTATTTTGTGCATTTGACAGAATAGTTGGCTTTTGTTGTTGTTGTTGTTGTTTATTGTTTATTAAACAGATTTAATTAGTTAACGTCAATTTACCTCAACACTAGTCTGTGAACTGTGACTCTTTTTGTGTTTTTGGAATAATGAGGCATGTTCCGCCGTCCATTTTTGTCGAGATCTCTTTTCCACCTGTACCTGAGCTGTGACTACAGTAATAGTTTTTCCTTTCGCGGTTCATTCAGCACTTGGTTATTTACATCAAGATGTGATTATTCTGAAATAATAAACCAGTTTGGAAGTTAAAATAAGCTCTTGCATGTCCATTCCCAGCGTCCAGATTTTCTTTGGCATGAGATTCGAAAGCTCCACTGAACACGTTACAATATGCTGAATGCTGCATTTAATACTGAAATTTCTATAGTCCAGCAAAATTAATTAATCTTAATCCTAAATGTAAATGTGGAATGCTCCATGTTTTGGTCTGTTGGTCATAAAAAGTTTGCCATTGACTGCTAATACTAGGCTGACCATATCTACATTACTGATGTGTTACCTGTAATAGGTTTGATTAATTTATAGACAATAATGTTTTATTTGAATTCAGTTTTTTATTTTATTTTATAGATCCTCTGATTTAGATGAACATACATATTTTATTAATTTTATTTGTGTGATGGGATTTCACTGACCAGTGTACAAGAGTGTGTTTGCCTTGTTGTATAAATTTCACAACTGTGTGAAGAAAGTACTGCGGAATGCTTTCTAATAGTACTAGTGATTCACTTGTAGTATTTAGGGCTTATATCAAGGTGCAGATGTGAGACTTCATATATCTAATCTGATGTATGAGCACAGAATGGTAATACCTAGGTAGTCGGTAGGAATACGACAGGTTTGCTAATCTCTGGAAACTCTTTTATTGCAGTACTGGGAGTTGAATTACAGCCTCTGTGTTTTCAGTGTGTTCTTTCACGATTTGTTTAAAAACAAACTACTATCGATGTATTCGATTCATACTAGTTCTTTCTTGTTATGTGTTTGATTCATATTTGTAATGGTCAGCAGATGATTTTTTGTCTGTTACTAGCTAGTTTGCTATTCTGCTATGTATATTGTATATGCTTTGTATGCTCTGCTACTTTTTACCCCTTTTTTTTCCATTTACGTCATGGTTAAGACCAAAGAGGGTAATCGTTTAAGTATTGTACATACTTTTTTTTTTTTTTCTTCATTTTTTGGGCTTTTGCTTAAATAAAGTGTACATTTTAGAGAAAAAAAAAACGCAGACGGCTTTTGCTTTACTGAACTCGATGGTGGATTTGAATTTGTGTAGTAAAACCCTGCCATTTTAACAGGGGTGTGTGGTTACAAACAGACTTTTGGACCCTTCTGTATGTTCATATTGTAAAGATGTTCATACTGTTATTATTACAAAATGCAACAGAAATGATTTTCAGATCAGTTTCTCACTCTTCCTTAACAGTAATAATATACACCCATCAGGTATAACATTGTGATCAGTGAGAGGTGAAGTGAATAAGACTGATGATCTCCTCATCATGGCACCTGTTAGTGGGTGGGATATATTAGGCAGCAGGTGAACATTTTGTCCTCAGAGTTGATGTGTTAGAAGCAGGAAAAATGGACAAGTGTAAGGATTTGAGCGAGTTTGACGGAGGACCAAATTGTGATGGCTAGACCACTGGATCAGAGCATCTCCAAAACTGCAGCTCTTGTGGGGTGTTCCCGGTCTGCAGTGGTCAGTATCTATCAAAATTGGTCCAAGGAAGGAACAGTGGTGAACCGGCGACAGGGTCATGGGCGGCCAAGGCTTATTGATGCACGTGGGGAGAGAAGGCTGGCCCATGTGATCCGATCCAACAGACAAGCTACTGTTGCTCAAATTGCTGAAGAAGTTAATGTAGATAGATAGATAGATAGATAGATAGATAGATAGATAGATAGATAGATAGATAGATAGATAGATAGATAGATAGATAGATACACTGATCAGGCATAACATTATGACCACCTGCCTAATATTGCCTAATAGGCATTTGGCAAATGTCCTGATCCGGACCAACTTACAGAAGTGCTTTGATATATTAAATCAATAAATACATTTTGATACTGGTTCACTAGGAAACACACTAAGAACACCATATGTCTAAAAGTATACACACAGAGCCAGAAGACAACATCGGGCAGAGACTCCACAAAACTGTGCAGTTGAAGACTGTTCTGATGAATCTCTGGTGCCAAAAGCATGAATCTATGGACATAACCTGCCTTGTGTAAACAGTCCCTGCCTAGTGCCTGACCTAGTGTGGAAGGTTTTCTTGGCACACTTTGGACCTTTCAATACCAATCCGTCATTGCTTGAAGGCCACAGACACTATGAGTATTGTAAGCAAGTCGTCTCAAACTGGTTTCATGAGCAAGACAATGAGTTCAGTGTTCCTCAGTGGTCTTCCCAGTCACCAGATCTGAATCCAGTAGAACATCTTTGGGATGTGGTAAAAGAGGAGATTTGAGCATAAAAAAGTGCACCTGAAAATCTGTACTAATTTCTTTATGCAATCATGTTAACATGGAGCAAAATTTCAAATGAATATTTCCATCATGTTGTTTGATTGTGAAGAGTTCAGTCTGTTTTGAGAGCAAGTAGTATAATTTTTCTCATAAAGTGCTCAGTGAGTGTATATTTTCCTGACAACTCGAACCAATCTGACCTTCTTCCTTGAACATGTCTTATCAATAATAGTGTTTCCATCCACAAAACTGCCGCTCGCTCGATGTTGTTTGTTATTTTTTCACATCATTCTGTGTAAACTTTTGCGTTGCGGGTAAAAATCCTAAGGGATCAGCAGTTTCTGAAAAATCCCAAACCCATCTTGTACCATCAAGCATGCCACCATCAGAGTCACAGAGGACACATTTTTTCTTCACTCTAATGTTAGACAAAATATTAACTGAAGCTCTTGACCTGTATTTGCATGATTTTTTACACTGCTGTCACTTTTATTCAGATTTCAAAGTGTAAACCAACCTTCAATAAACAGAGCTAGATATAACTAGATACACTATATTGCCAAAAGTTTTGGGACACACCTCCAAATCATTATATTCATGTGTAATTTTTCAGGAGTTGAGCTCAGCCACTAAGAGTTCCAGTGAAAGGAACTCTTAATGCTTCAGCTTCATACCAAGACATTTTGGACAATTTCATGCTCCCAACTTTGTGGGAACAGTTTGGGGATGACCCCTTCCTGTTTCAACATGACTGGACACCAGTGCACAAAGCAAGGTCCATAAAGTCATGGATGAGTGAGTTTGGTGTGGAGGAACTTGACTGTCCTGCACAGAGTCCTGACCTCAACCTGATAGAACACCTTTGGGATGAATTAGAGTGGAGACTGTGAGCCAGACCAAAACTGGGACGTCTGCCTTTACATGCACATGAATGTAATATGGAGTTGTCCCGCCCTTTACAGCTCTAACAGCTTCAACTCTTCTTGGAAGGCTTTCCACAACGTTTAGGAGTGTGTTTATGGGAATTTTTGACCATTCCTCTAGAAGTACATTTGGTAAGGTCAGGCACTGATGTTGGACGAGAAGGCCTGGCTCTGATATGGAGCGTTGTCTCAAAACTTTTGGCAATATGGTGTACTTGTGTGTTAGTGACTCCCCCTCGTGGAGGGTGTGAGATACAAACCCTGGTTCATAAAGTACTTTATATCTTTGTATATGACAAATCAGTCGCGTTATACACTACAGCAGACATATATAACCATAGATATCACTTATTTATATTCGTATAGACAGATAGATATGTGCTCATTTTTGTGTTAATATGGCATTGATCAAATGTATGTATTTTAAAAGATAAACACAGCACACAATGTTAATTGTTATAATATGAAACAATTATAAATACCTTATAGGATAATAACATAATAAGATTATTGCATCATAATAATATAAATTATAACACAATAATATTATTATGTTATATCAACTTGACACTATTGTATTTTTAGGAGTTTAATGTTTACATGTAGCTCTTTTTTTTTACTGATTAAATGGCTTAGTCTTTATTCATTACATTGTAAACCTCTCTCACATTTGTAGTTCTACGTCACATAGACTACATGACCAAATGTATGTGGACACCTGACCATCACGATCAGATATATCAGATTTTTGTATTTGGCTTTGGGAAATCTGCTATCAAGCCATTAGTGAGATGACGAGAAAAAGCCTGAGACTCAGTCGATGTCCATCCTGAAGGTGTTCATTGGGGTTGAGGTGCAGGCCACTTGAGTTCATCTACACCAGCCATGGCAAACCATGTTGTTTTGTGTGCAGGGACATTGTCATGCTGGAACAGGTTTCGGCCTCTTAGTTCAGGTGTTGGGAAATCTTAAAGGAAGAGGATGCAAAGACATTCTAGACAGTTGCATACTTTCAGTTTTGTGGCAACAGCTTGACGAAGCTCCACATAAGATTAGAGTAGATTAGATTAAACGTAACCTTATTGTCACTGTGCAAAGTACATATACAAAGCCAATGAAATGCAGTTAGTGTCTAGAAGTGCATCAGTGTCTTAAGTACAATACATTAGGAATAAGGATATACAGCTATGGGGATGATGTGTACATGGGAATGGATGTCTTATGTATGGGTGGTGCAGTAGGTATTATAAATCGGGATATACACCGATCAGACATAACATTATGACCAGTGACAGGTGACATGAATAACACTGATTATCTCCTCATCATGGCACGTGTTAGTGGTGTTTTGATGTATTAGAAGCAGGAAAAATGGACAAGCGTAAGGATTTGATTGAGTTTGACGAAGGACCAAATTGTGAGGGCTAGACCACTGGATCAGAACATCTCCAAAACTGCAGCTCTTGTGGGATGTTCCCGGTCTGCTATGGTCAGTATCTTTGAAAAGTATCCTTTAAGTCCTGTCGGTATCCTTTAAGTACTATAAGTTGCGATGTGGTTCCCATGGAGTCTCCATGGAGGATCTGCTGCTAACATCTTGAGTTCCTAGATACCACGGCACACCTTCAGGGATCTAGTCCATGCCTGGACGTTGTCAGGGCTGTTTTGGCAGCAAAAACATTGTGTGGGACCAAAACAATATTAGGCAGGTGGTCATAATGTTATGTTAGGTGTATGTGCAGAGGTGAAGACTTGTCCACATACTTTTGGCCATATCGTGTACATGCTGATTTTGTTTATGTCTTTGTGTATGTTAAATCAAATTTAAAATAAAACCACATTCTATAACTCGAAAATGAAGCAGGAGACATTTACTTTCACAGCAGAGACCTATGAAGAGAGAGCTGTCAGGTTTAGGCGCCCTGGTGTTGATTGACAGATCATGACAAGCTTACGTTGTCTTTGGTCGTCATTGCTACATCCGGGACTTTGCCGTTTGATTGACAGTTTCCATAGTAACGTCACAGGCAGTCGCCATTTTGTCGGCAGGTTTTTTTGAACCTTTCAAATGTTTTCGCTTCCCGCCGGAATAATACAGTCGTGTGAGTCCAGAGTGACGGTTCCGTGTGGAGAATTTCCTCGACTGTTCCGGAGTGGAGGCATTTTCGGAACCAACGTTTGGACATGTTCGGGGTAGATTAAGCGGCACGGAGCTCTCCTGGCTAACGTTAGTAGCCGTGTCTGGGCTCTGCCGGGCCGGTCCGCTGCGCAGGTTTGGAGCGCGCGCCATTTTGTGAAAACTGACACATAATCTTGGAGGAAAAGTGGATTTTTAAATATAAAGACATATTCGTAGTGCATGATGCGTGTGCACTCGTAGCAGTTTTAACGTTGTCAACGGCGCACTTTTCTCCCCCCCAAATCTGTGCTCCTGAACGTTAGCCAGGGAAACGTTCTGACTTTTGAACGAAAGGCTAACAAGCGGAAGCAGGAGCGGCTAGTAGCTGTTAGCTGGTTAGCCACATTTGTCCAAGTCAACGAGACCGAGCTAACATTAGTGTACTGTCGTTTGGCTGACCTGCTATGGCTGTTTTGAGCACACAGCGTGACATTAGGTTGGTTTTGCAGTTTGTCGCCTGTCACTTAGCTTGTTAGCTGCGGTGTGTGTGTGTGTGTGTGTGTGTGTATATGTATGTATGTGTGTGTGTGTGTTTCCGAGTGCCTCTCAGTCAGTGAACGCGTCGTAACCAACGTTACAGAAGCTGGATCATTGGCTTTACCTTTCCGGATCTGGGCCTTTAAATGAAGATCACATCATTAAAGGTAAGGTGGAAATGGTTTGCTGTTAAACACTTGAACTCTGTGTGTGTGTGTGTGAGAGAGAGAGTTCAGCTGCTGGTTAGCCACTTCAGCCGCTCTCACTAGCTTGTATTGCTGTACAACCCTGGCCTACAGACTAACATACTGCTGATGTATAGAAAAGTTCTTGTCTCCAGCTCGTGCTGCACTGCTGAAAGCTTAGCCATTAAACTAGCTAGTTAACTCTGACTAGTATGCTAACTGAGTCGTTACGCTAGGTTCAGTATGTCTGTGTGTTAGCAGCCTCAGACAGCTAGCTAGGTGGAAGATTAGCTCGCTGGTGGCTGCTAGCTGAATTGTAATCACATTTAACATTTCATAGTGTTTGTTATTTTAACTAACTTGGATAACTAACTGTCAAACCACTGTATGGTTGACATGACTGTTGTTTCAAGCTGTTATTGTTTTGAGCAAGCAGAAATGATAGAATGCATGACACTGAATCTGATTGTTTCCTATATGAGATCATCCAGTGGACCTCTCTGACTTGCCAGGTAAACACATGAGATGATGTGGTGATAACTCATCCAGTGTTACCTGGAAATAAGTCAACTAGTAAGGGGCTCAGGGGTGGTTTAGAACAGCTAAAGCACAGTTTGATTGATGAGTTAAGTTTAACTCCATGCCATATTCAGGCATGTTAGAGTCTTCTGCATGATGCTGAAGAGATTATTAGAGATTGAACCATAAGATGTGACTTCTCAGAAAGGTTAGGATCTACACCTCTACATCTCTATCAGGTATAACATTTTGAGCAGTGAGAGGTGAAGTGAATAAGACTGATGATCTCCTCATCATGGCACCTGTTAGTGGGTGGGATATATTAGGCAGCAAGTCAACATTTTGTCCTCAAAGTTGATGTGTTAGAATCAGGATAAATGGACAAGTGTAAGGATTTGAGCGAGTTTGAACTAAAGGGCCAAATTGTGATGGCTAGACCACTGGATCAGAGCATCTCCAAAACTGCAGCTCTTGTGGGGTGTTCCCGGTCTGCAGTGGTCAGTATCTATCAAAAGTGGTCCAAGGAAGGAACAGTGGTGAACTGGGGACAGGGTCAAGGGCTACCAAGGCTCACTGATGCACGTGGGGAGAGAAGGCTGGCCCGTGTGATCCGATCCAATAGATGAGCCACTGTTGCTCAAATTGTTGAAGAAGTTAATGCTGGTTCTGATAGAAAGGGGTCAGAATACACAGTGCAGGACGGGTCAGGGCTGTTTTGTCAGCAAAAGGGGGACCAACACAACATTAAGCAAGTGGTCATAATGTTAAGCCTGATCGGTCTATGTTTTTATTGTGAGCTTTGCACTGTTCACAATCATGAAGGTATACCCCATGTCAAAGCACCTGCAGAGCCAGACATCAAGTGTTTTCCATCCCGCTGTAACATTTTGTACAGGACCGGACAAAAGTCCGGTGCAAAGGATTGTGTGAACGGTGGTGTGAAGCAAGCAAGAAAAAAGTTTAGAATTATTGCCTGCTAGTCAGATTGCTTGCTTAGTCACGCCAATCGTCATCTCCTTATCTTTGCAGCTCAACTAAATACACCAATAATGTAACATGTCAATATTACAGTATCACTGAAAACGTGTTTTAGCAGAAACCTTTTTGCACCAGAATTGACTGGTATCTGGAGCTATTCGTTATTCCCTCCACCTCGATTGAAGCCCCACTTCCAGCTTTAGGGCATTATGATGCCACCTCCACGCTTTTCTGTGGTGATGGTGGTCTTTTAATGATGTGCTGTGTGTTTATGGGCAAAAGATTCAACTTTGTTTTCATCAGACCATAACACACATTCCGCATGGCTTTTGGAGATCATTTGTATTATTATTATTATTTTTTTTTTTGTAAATTTTAGCCAAGCTTGGGTCCTCCCCCCCAATATAATTAATATGAGTTTATATGTGATTGGTTGATTGTGAACATTATTGTACATTTTTAATTTTCATTTCCCCCCCTAAAGGTTTATATAAAAGTTAGAAACGGCTCTGACATGATTTATCTGTGTTATTTTATTTTATTTTTTTTACACAACAAAACCTGCCATTTTGACAGGGTTGTGTGACTTTATATCCACTGTAAATATATTGGTTAAGATTTACATGTAGGGTTTAAGTAAGGAAGAACACATTCAAGTCCATGCTGTAATAAACCTTCAACATATTTTCAGCATGTTTTATATATTTTATTTAAAACTCCTCTGTCCTGAAGACTTCTCTGTTCTGGTAAACTGAAACAAAGCATCATGACTCAGAAAGCTCTTGCAACAGAGACCTCCTGCATAAGTGTTTCACTTTGTTAAGCAATATATTTTTTAAAATCAGTTTCCAATTAGTTTTGGATTTTGTGGAGCTTCCAAAGTACTAATTTTCGTGTATGAGCTGTTACTATAGAAACAAGAACATGTTAGAATGTTATAGCCAGAACGACTGTCCAAGCCGTGCTGTTAAATGAAAATAACGCACACCTTCTGACCAATCAGGTTTGAGCATTCATCCATTCTGTGGTCTAGTTAAATTGATGAAATGCAAACATTGAATTTATAAAGTCACTCATTTAACCTGCAACTCTGCATGGACATCACTCCTGACCACTCAACCTGCTTGCCTTTAAGCAACGTAGTTTAAAGCGGCCGGCACTTAGGCTAGTGACCTTCAGCAACGTAAACTGGCCAGGGTGAGCAACGCAAAAAAGTTCAACTTTATGCAAGGGAGAAAAGTGAGTTGTCAACTATCAATAGGAGTGAAGGATGGTACACTGTTGCCAAAAGTTTTGGGACATCTGCCTTTACGTGCACATGAATGTAATATGGAGTTGCCCCGCACTTTCTGGGAAGGCTCTCCACAAGGTTTAGGAGTGTGTTTATGGGAATTTCTGACCATTCCTCTAGAAGCGCATTTGTGAGATCAGGCACTGATGTTGGACGAGAAGGTCTGGCTCACAGTCTCCACTCTAATTCATCCCAAAGGTGTTCTTTCGGGTTCAGGTCAGGACTCTGTGCAGGCCAGTCAAGTTCCTCCACACCAAACTCGCTCATCCATGTCTTTATGGACCTTGCTTTGTGCACTGGTGTCCAGTCATGTTGGAACAGGAAGGGGCCATCCCCAAACTGTTCCCACAAAGTTGAGAGCATGAAATTGTCCAAAATGTCTTGGTATGCTGAAGCATTCAGAGTTCCTTTCACTGGAATTAAGGGGCCGAGCCCAACCCCTGAAAAACAACTCCTGAATTCAATGATTTGGAGGGGTGTGCCAAAACTTTTGACAATATAGTGTATGTTCCCCCTCAACCATGAATAACATCTGTTATGTTTCCACGTATTTTTAGTGTGATATTTAAATTGTGATTTGCTGTAGGATAGCTTCATTGCCATATTTAGTTCTTGAGGTAAGACTCATTTGCACTTAAACAAGCATCCGGTGCCTTCAGGACATGAGAACTGCAATTCCAGTGGGCCAGAGTGTGGCATGTCAGGGAAAGTCTGTCTCCATACAGAAGCATCCAGACGGCCTGCTCACCTCCACTGTCATTAGTCAGCAGAAACATGAATGAACAGAGGGCAAAATTCAGTGACCGCTCCGACAGCATGTCTCACTCCCTTGCCTTGAATGCCCTTCTCAGAGAAAGTGTTTGTTGTAGCAAATCTGTCCCGTAGTGTGATGGGTTCAATTTAAAGGAAGTCGTGTTCAGTTTGGATTAGTTTATCAAGGGGTTATTGTGGGTTTTCATGTGTTTTGTCAGTGTAATAGTTTTGTATTCAGTCAGCAATGAACCTTTTTTCCCACCATCACAACTTGGACGACAATCACAGTTTAGTGACAAACTGTAGCCAATATGGCACATCAGGCTATGTCTACACTAATCCTAGCTGTGTCACATGGCTAAAAATGCGTCATCGGTTTCGAAAGCCTCCGTTTTCCCATTCCACACTGCGGTGTTTTCAAATTTATACACTTTTTTTATATACACTTTGGACTAAAAGTGCCGTCTCAGTGTGGACAGAAAGCCAAAACTGATAGAAAAATATGCATTTTTAAATGAAAACATATTAATGTGGACACGGCTCAGAGAAGGATGGACAAAAACATCAACGTGGACAGAAATAGTCACACAGCTGAAGTAAAATTTTGACCATTAATGCCAGCTATACACTGTACAATGTTCAGTCTGATTTTGCTGTTGCAGATACAGCTGTACATCATAAAGTCATTGTGATCGGTGCTCCTAACTCCTAATGTGACATGTTCACCGGCGGCCGATTATATAGTGCCACTGTGACCAAAGACGACCTAAAATTTGAGTGTGATTGCTGCTGCATCACCTGACCAAAAGCTGCCAATAAAAGTATGGATATTATAATAGTGATGGTGGGACATATGGGATTTAAACGAAGAAAAGTTTGCGTTGCAGCAGAAAGAATGTCTCTGAGCAGTTATTTCATGAGAGGACAGAAAGGGACTCGTCATGGACAGAGGATGAATCGCAGCTCTCGGGTATATTTCCCAGCTAATTAGCTACAACATGAAACTGTTGTTTCTAGAGCTACAAACCTGTGCTGCGTCACTGCATGACCAGTATGTCTGAGCATAGAGACTGTCTTCATTGTCGAATCTGTAACGAACATCAAATTATTGCACTGTCTATTATAGAATTATTATTCACATCATCTCATACAGTGACCACTGGAATTGTACAGTGTAATAGTTAAGAGTTGAAGACTCTCATGCTTTTAATTTCTCATTCACGATGGTTTAAGATTTGTTTAGAGGTTATAGCATCTTCATGCATATCATCTCTTTTTTAGTTAACCTAAACACCGGAGCATAACATTATATTGATGCAAGTCAGAGTCAGTAGCTGTTATTTGCAAGAGAGATCCTGCCTCTTGTATAGTGTTGTATGTACCCAAACATAAAAAAAACAACTCATTACAAATAAATTGCTGCCTCCTGGTGGTCTAGCTGCAGGATCCCATGCTCTCATTGCTGTAGCCCGGGTTTGATTCCCAGACTGGGCACTAACCCGGTTAACCTTAACCCGATTATTACTGTGCTAAAAGGTTATTTTTTCCATCTGAAAGAGGCCTGCTGTTATTAACCCAAAATTAGTGTTTGGTTCTCTCTATTGTACACTCTATTTTAACTAGAGCCCCAGTCCCAGCTGAAGAGAAGCAACCCCACACCGTGATGCTGCCACCAGCAAGCTTCACCATGGATAAGGTTTTTAGGTGATCTCTTATTTTTGTGAAATACTGATGCATATCCTCCTAGTGGTCCTGTGGCAGCTCCCTACCAGGTTCGATTCCCTGGCAGAATGTTAACCCAGCCGCTGAAGAGTTAACTCTCAGTACCAGTCCCAAGCCCGGATTAAATTAAGAAGTCTAAAACTATTGGAACTGTAGTAAACCTGAGTGTGGAGGGCACAAGTGTGTTTTGCTACCAGACAGAGTCCAAAAACAATTCTCCAAGGATCGCAGTTGAAGATTTGCAGTGCTAGGTAGCATTTTGAGGGTCACCAAATGTCCAGTGTCCAAATCTACAATTCAGACACCACCTTTATTCAAACAAATTGCTTTGTAAAGGCGTGCCAGAAGAAAGCATTTTCTAACCAAAATGTTAAGCACCTGGAGTTTACCAGATATTCCTGGTCCTGGAATCGGACAGAAATGTAGCGTTCCTTTCAGGCTGGGATTGGTGTAAAAAGGAGGACTATTCCATAGAAAAGAAGGAAAGGATAAATGGGAAGCATGTCTAGCAGCAATGGCAAAATAGACTTCATGAAATTACTGAACACACTACAGTTGTTTATGTTGTTGGTACTAAATTGAAATTTCTTCATCTTTATCAGTATTCCTCAATAAAAAAATAAATGCACCTAAATATCTCAATAAAATATTGTTTTGTTACATCCGATTTACAATGTTGAAGCTTTTCTGTTTGAGATTTAATGTCATAAATTCTCCCCAAAATTGAAATTAGTCATAGCAGTTATAGGTACAGATCATCCTGTACAACACCAAACTGTTATTAAGCTGAAATAGTACTCTCTATTGTACTCAGCTTGGTGCAAAGATTTGGACAGAAAGGGGTGCACTGCCCACGCAATCAAAGTGCATTTTACGCTCAATTCACCACTCCTGAGTGCTGCGACTGTTATGCTCTAGGCCTTCTGTGTGCAGGAGCAGGGTCAAAGCTGCGGGTTTGAGGAATTGCTCGAAGAACCAAATCATTTTGGACACACAGACCCATTCAACACTCAAAATCCTACAAGTATAAAGTCAGGGGAATGGACAGAGACCTTATACACTATACTGCCAAAAGTTTTGGGACACCCCTCCAAATCATTGAGTTCAGGGGTTGCGCTCAGTCGCTTAGTTCCAGTGAAAACAACTCTTAATGCTTCAGCTTCATACCAAGACATTTTGGACAATTTCATGCTCTCAACTTTGTGGGAACAGTTTGGGGATGACCCCTTCCTGTTCCAACATGACTGCACACCAGTGCACAAAGCAAGGTCCATAAAGACATGGATGAGTGAGTTTGGTGTGGAGGAACTTGACTGACTGACCTCAACACTATTGGGATGAATTAGAGTGCAAGCCAGGCTTTCTCTTCCAACATCATTACCTGACCTCACAAAAGGGCATCTAGAGGAATGGTCAAAAATTCCCATAAACACACTCCTAAACCTTGTGGAAATCCTTGCCTGAAGAGTTGAAGCTGTTATAGCTGCAAAGGGCTGGACAACTCTATTACATTCATGTACCTATAAAGGCAGACATCCAAGTTTTGGCCTGACTCGCAGTCTTTGTTCTAATTCATCCCAAAGGTGTTCTACTGAGGTCAGGACAAGTTCCTCCACACCAAACTCGCTCATCCATGTCTTTATGGACCTTGCTTTGTGCACTGGTGTCCAGTCATGTTGGAACAGGAAGGGGTCATCCCCAAACTGTTCCCACAAAGTTGAGAGCATGAAATTGTCCAAAATGTCTTGGTATGAAGCTGAAGCATTAAGAGTTGCTTTCACTGGAACTAAGGGGTCGAGCCCAACCCCTGAAAAACAGCACCTGAATTCAATGATATGAAGTGATGTCCCAAAACCTTTGGCAATGTAGTGTATGTCTGGAGGTACTTTCTACATTGTGACTCAAAGTTTGCTGTTGTGGATGACGATCATGTGGATGAACTGCTGCTCTTATCATAAAGCTTGTGTTCATCCAAAGACTCATATCCTTCTCAGGTTTTCTTTCACTGCTCTAAATTTATATCCAGATTTCTGCAAAACCGCTTGGTTATAACACCTGTTGATAAAAGCACTATACAAATAAAATGTAGTTGAATTGAATCATCATGGAATAACCATGCAGTTCTGTCCTGGTTTTGCACACGTCTCGTTTTTCCAGTGTGTTTTTTCCCCCAAGAGTGGAATGTATAAGAGGTTTGAACCTCTTATCTCTGATTATTTCCATATGCCACTTCCAGTTCACCACCACCACCCAGAGCTGGGGTGCCTACATGTCTACCTGATGAACAGTTAGCTTAAATATGCAAGTATACTTCACTTTCGACCATGCGTGCGTGCATGCATGCAGGTACTACACCTGCGGCATTGTTCACATGCTCACTTATCTTATGTACAGCAGGAGGATTAAATATGGCGTCCAAGCTGAAACATCCAGTTGTTCTGTAAAGTTTTCATGCATGTTAACAGAATGTTGATCGCTGTTTCTCTTTAACACTGTCCACAGTGACCGTGACTCTTGTCATGATCTGCATTTCAATTCAAAAACACTTCTCATACATTTAGAAGAGTACTCACTGTCCACTCGATTAGGAACACTGTACTAATGCTGATCAGGGCCTCCCTTTGCTCTCAGAAAGTGTCAGTGGCATGAATTGTACAAGATGTTCAGAAAGCCACTTCAGAAGAACATTGAACCCATTGTCATGTTCATGAAACCAGTTTGAGATAACTTGCTCTGGTTCGTAGTACATTATCATGCTGGATGTAGCCAGTAGAAGATAGGTTAATTGAGGTGATGAAGAGATGCACGTGGTCAGAAATAATACTCAAATAGTTTGTGTTAAAATGTGGCATTCAAGCGATAGTTGATTGGTATTAACTGGCTCAAACCTTCCACCACTTCCACCAGTATGAACTGTTGAGCCAGTGTGGGTTGGGTCGATGGATTCATGCTGTTTCAGTTCTGACTGTACCATCTGTGTGCCTCAGCAGAAATCCAATTCATCTGACCAGGTTACATTTACAACCTGTACCCACTGTAGCGTCAGCTTTCTGTTCTTAGATGACTGAAGTGGAACCCTGTGTGTTCTTTTGCTGTTGTAGCTCATCTTCCGTCTGCTCAGACCAGTCTGACAATTTTCGTATGCGGTAGCGCTGCTCACTGTATGTGTGTTGTTTTGCTGTACCAAGTTAAGTCTAGAGACTGTTCACTGAAATCCCAGTAGGTCAACAGTCAGAATGAACTGAGATCACATTTTTTGTTGGCGTGAACATTATTTGAAACTGTCGGCCTGTTATCTGCATGATTGTATGCATTGCGCTGCTGCCGTATGATTTGCCGATTAGATAATTGCATGATTAAGTAGGTGTACAGGTGTTCCTAATAAAGTGCTCAGTAAGTGTAATCTAGGAAATCCAGAAAAGTGGTACTCAAAGCAGATCTTTACTTACTATCATAGGAAAAAGGATGCCATTTGAGAAACAGTGCTAGTTTGTTTGACTGCTTAAGTTACTTCCACTGGTATTTTGCAACATGGACATGTTCATTTCTGAGGATGTGAACAAGTGATATGCTCTGATGTGATAGCCTTAAAGTAAAAATTATCAATAAAGTCAACATATATTTGACCTAAATTACACATTCACTGGGACTTCATTGCCTACACTGATGAGCAGTGAGAGGTGAAGTGAATAAGACTGAGTATCTCCTCATCATGGCACCTGTTAGTGGGTGGGATATATTAGGCAGCAAGTCAACATTTTGTCCTCGAAGTTGATGTGTTAGAAGCAGGAAAAATGGAAAAGTGTAAGGATTTGAGTGAGTTTGACCAAAAGGGCCACATTGTGATGGCTAGACCACTGGATCAGAGCATCTCCAAAACTGCAGCTCTTGTGGGGTGTTGCCGGTCTGCAGTGGTCAGTATCTATCAAAAGTGGTCCAAGGAAGGAACAGTGGTGAACCGGCGACAGGGTCATGGGCGGTCAAGGCTCATTGATGCACGTGGAGAGTGAAGGCTGGCCCGTGTGATCCGATCCAACAGACGAGCTACTGTTGCTCAAATTGCTGAAGAAGTTAATGCTGGTTCTGATAGAAAGGTGTCAGAATACACAGTATGTGACTGGTCAGGGCTGTTTCGGCAACAAAAGGGAAAACACCCATTACAATATTAGACAGATATTAGGGAAATGTTATGTTAGAAGCTACTTGCATAAATCTTGTAGATTAACACATTTGCTACACTTCACAAAACCAGTGGTTGAGAGATTCGTAAATAAATAAATAAAATTGCAGTCCAGGAGAATGCTTCATTTTCGGTGAAGAGTTTTAATAGGCCACTGCCGCATTTTTTGGTAAAGGCCTGTATGCTACATTTCTTTCTAGCCTTCTTTCATGAGTGAGTGCACTGTTACCGAATACACATTAACCATCTGACTGCAATGTGCACAAATAAAATGCACTCATGGACATGTTTGGATCCACACACACATCGCTCAAAGTGAGGAAGCACAGCGTTATGGATCATTTGTACCCATTAAAAATCAGTAAAATAATATGAGACGTGACGCATTAGCAGCAGTAATTGAGTCATGTCTGCTTTTGGCCAAGAAATAACAGGATCTATTAAAAGCATGTGTTTTTTTGTAAGGAAACGGTGTAGTGCTTATCAGTGATGCTTGGCTACTTAGATGGTATAATAGTTCTTTTTTACAGGCTACTTGATTCATATGACATTTACTCTTTTTTTAAAAAAAAAAAAGGCACATGCATTGATTAGAAATCCATTTGGCCTGTGTGGTGGAGAACATTCCTTATTGAAGGCTTATTGTAGATTTATTTTATTTTTTTTAACTGCCTTAACAAAGTTTTTCTAGAGCTGATTAATGGCGTTGAGCTGCTAGTCATACAGACCCTCATTGGAAGCTATTGGAAATGGTGTTTTTAAAGAAGTTTTTAAAGAAAACAAAGGAGATTACAGAAATACCAAATGAAGAATAAATCTTTGACCATCTTGAGATTCATAGTCGAGTTACGCATGTGTGGCGACATTTTAATACTGTAATTTCACGCACCAGTATTCAGGTCCCGGCCGTAAAGACCTGAGCCCTATTTAAAGGTTTCAGTAAGAGTTATGTATATGTGATGGCAGATGGAGGCATGTGTGTTTGACTTATGTCCATTTCTCTTATGAAAAGTGACTTACTGTGTATCCTTTATTCTTTAGGGTCTCATGTGCAGGCTTGCCTGATGGTGTTTAAGTGAATTGTTGCCTAGGTGTTTATAGGGTTATAACACTGCTTGATAGGCATTATAACAGTATAATCCTGCAAAACTCATGTTCCTATTAATTACTGGGAATGATCATGAGCTCCCAAGTCTCATTGAGCTTTCAAGCTGACTGTCACCTCTGGTGCTGGTATTTTTCATCCAAGGCATTGCTTTACATGGCTCTCTAAGGGGTTAAAAAACCATTAAAGTGAACCAGAGTCATGGGCGGCTAAGGCTCATTGATGCATGTGGGGAGCGAAGGCTGGCCTGTGTGGTCCAATCCAACAGGCGAGCTACTGTTGCTCAAATTCCTGAAGAAGGTAATGCTGGTTCTGATAGAAAGTGTCAGAATACACAGTGCAGGGCTGTTTTGGCAGCAATAGACGGACCAACACAGTATTAAGCAGGTGGTCATAATGTTATGCCTGGTCGGTGCAAATGAGATGTAAGCCAAGCAGATTGTTCAACTTGTCTTTCAGCTGTGGACACGGTTATTTGAAGGAGAGTATTAAATGAATTTAAACATTACATAACTTAAACATTGATCCAGGTCAAGGATCAACAAAAAATTGATACCTCTCGTATACTTTGAGGTTGCCGAGCTGTGGTTTGCCTGAACTGACAAAAGAGCCAGCGTTTCTCTTCTCTACTCCGGTACCTCTTGGACTGTTTGGATGCCATGCTGCAAATAGAGCCTGATCATGTGACCATATCTGGGTGCATGAAAAATACAACCTGCAAGAAAACTCACTCCCTACTTCGTATCCAAGAGTTTTATCACTGAAAATGGATTACAGACGTGCCCCAGGATAAACTAATCCAGTCCAAATAGGGCTTAAGAGTGTACAAGTATGTCTTTAATCATGCTTATTTATTTTATTAGCACATTGCTGTTCTTGTTTTCTTTTTATTTAGATTATCTTCTATATATTTGGCCTCACTTTTATGCTATGTTGATCGTAAAGCACCTCTTGTGAGTGGCAGGTCCAAAATCAAGCTCGCCTTCCCTTTTTAGGTCATATCCCTCTCAGTGCTAGGCGTGATTCACAGTGATGGGGCGATCATACTGGGATCGCACCGTCTGTTACTGGTTTGGGTGAATTCTTCGCCCCAATCTTGGCTCGCTCAGATAAATTGCTCTCCGAGATTTTTTTATTTTTTTTTTTAGTTTGCTCTCAGCCTCCCATGTGCTGGATGTTACCTCAAAGTGTACCAAAGTTCAATTTAATTTCTTGTTTATTTCTTGTTTTCTTATTGGCAAATGGCAGAAGCTCTGCCCTGGCAACAAAAGTAGTCTATTTGCATACTCTGCTGTGATTGGCTTGAACATTGATGGGCTTGCCAAATCACACCGTATCTTGGCGGTGATAGGCTATGCTAATTGGGTGCTGTTGCTGGGATTCTGAATAGCGGTGTGGTTCAGTGTGGCTGTGGCGCATTGTGCTGCCTGCTGAGGGATGCTCATAAACCAGCCTTCTCCTAATAATTATCAGAACTCACTCTTAAAGGAGGGTGAATTTGTCGGAGGGATCAGTTGTTGTTTTTTTATTATTATTATATTCCTGCCCTACATACACCACTGAGTTACTCAGAAACTAAATATTCTTTCATTTAGTCTGCACTGTGTGGCATTCAAGTTACTTTTCGAGATTTTCCTCTTTTCATGTTTAGCCTCCATATAGAAATATGTTGCATATAACGAGACGCATTTGTGTGATCTGTGATGCTTGTTCAAATAGTAATTATTGTACTAATAAGTATATATTTGATATACTTTTCTTCTAGGGGGAGAGACCTCAGCATGCCAACCCTGGTCTGGCCGGCTTGCACACTCTTTTTCTTTCGATGCTGCTGGGTTTCACATGGCTGCTCCGATGCCTCATTCACACCCGCAGCACACTGACTGTCACCAGCAGAGTACAGAGCAGTCTGGCACTGTACTACCATACAGTGACCAGACACAAGCGCTCACTGCCAATCAGGTACTACCGAGTGCTCATGTGCACACACATGTAAACCAATAGGAGCGTTACAGTTTAGTCTGGATATATGACAGCTTTACAGTATGGCCGTATTAATAGACCATGCAAACCAGTGGTTATAATTGTAAAAATATTTTTCATCTTGGAAAAACATCTCTGTATAAGCGTATAGGCACCAGTAACACTGACGCACCTTGATGGCCCACTGTTTGACTTCGTTAACAAAGGATTGCATTGAAGAAAATGACCATGTGTTGTTTATCAACCTGTGCAAGAATTCCACGCACACAGTTTATTATTTTATTAAAAATTTATAATTTACTTGCTTTCAGCTAATAACTAGATGTGTTTATTTACTCACACCGATCAGGCATAACATTCTGAGCATTCTAACAGACTGATCTCCTCATCATGGCACCTGTTAGTGGGTGGGATATATTAGGCAGCAAGTGAACATTTTGTCCTCAAAGTTGATGTTAGAAGCAGGAAAAATGGACAAGTGTAAGGATTTGAGTGAGTTTGATGAAGGGCCAAATTGTGATGGCTAGACCACTGGATCAGAGCATCTCCAACACTGCAGCTCTTATGGGATGTTCCCGGTCTGCAGTGGTCAGTATCTATCAAAAGCAGTCCCAGGAAGGTGTTGGTCAAGGGTGGTCAAGGCTCACTGATGCACGTGGTGAGAGAAGGCTGGCCCGTGTGATCCGATCCAACAGACGAGCTACTGTTGCTCAAACTGCTGAAGAAGTTAATGCTGGTTCTGATAGAAAGGGGTCAGAATACACATAATTTGTTGTCTATGGGGCAGCAAAATGGGATAAAACAGTATTAGGCAGTTGATCATAATGTTATGCCTGATCGGTGTGGGTGAAGTGTAGAGGCTGCAAGCTGTGCCTGAAAATGGTCACCATCTACACTTATCAAATAGATGTGTCTTTACAACACAGTGAGTCTAATACATCATGGTCATTTTTTGTTACATTAGGTTGATGTTTTGTTGATGTATAATTGATATAATAATTAGAAAGTGATTCAACACTTTGATTTGTAACAGGATTACATCGAAAATTTAGTTATTTTTATTATTATTATTTTTTAAATCAGTTATATTTTCATTGCGCTTTACTGAGAATCTTGTGCCTGATATTATTACATCCTCGGTTGCTTCCAGTGACACGAGATTAAGGCAGTCGTCTGGTCATACTCATTGACCCACCCTGATGCTATAACAACCCTATAACCCACACGTGGTCCTTCCCTGCAGGCTGGAAGTTTTGCTTTGTTTATTGCTGGTGTATTGCAGGTCCAAGAAGAATGACAACTGCACTGTTATCTACTGTTAAACCTCAACCTAAACATCTGTGTGTGTTTTCCTACAGAGGCACATGCCCCAGTGTTTCCGTGAGCCCACTGCAGCTCCTTTGAGGAAGCTCTCTGTTGACTTAATCAAAACCTACAAACACATTAATGAGGTAAGATCTGCCAAAACCGACTGATGTTTAATAATGTACGATGGAAGTAAACTCAATGAAGCAATTTTATAAATCTTAATGTTATTATTTTCTGCTGTTTAGTCCTGGTTATGTCTTTAACCCTAACCCAGACTTATTTTATCAGGCCATGTCGAGCAAAAACATGATATAGTGTCTGAGAATATGTGAGGCACATAAGGGTGAACATGTCTAGAGCAAATGGTGGACAGAATAATAATATACATAATACAAAATGACATACACTATATTGCTAAAGGTTTTTGGGCACCCCTTGGGCTCCCAAAACATTGAATTCAGGTGTTGTTTTTCAGGGGTTGGGCTCGGCCTCTTAGTTCCAGTGAAAGGAACTCTTAATGCTTCAGCATACCAAGACTTTTTGGACAATTTCATGCTCCCAACTTTGTGGGAACAGTTTGGGGATGACCCCTTCCTGTTCCAACATGACTGTGCACCATGGATGAGTGAGTTTGGTGTGGAGGAACTTGACTGGCCTGCACAATCAACCCAATAGAACACCTTTGGGATGAATTAGAGCAGAGGCTGTGAGCCAGACCTTCTTATCCAACATCAGTGCCTGACCTCACAAATGCGCTTCTAGAGGAATGGTCAAAAATTCCCATAAACACACTCCTAAACCTTGTGGAAAGCCTTCCCAGAAGTCTTGAAGCTGTTATAGCTGTGGGCCAACTCTATATTAAATTCATGTGCATGTAAAGGGAGACATCCCAGTTTTGGTCTGGCTCATGCTCTAATTCTCCACTCTAATTAATTCATCCCAAAGGTGTTCTATGGGGTTGATGTCAGGACTCTGTGCAGGACAGTCAAGTTCCTCCACACCAAACTCGCTCATCCATGTCTTTATGGACCTTGCTTTGTGCACTGGTGTGCAGTCATGTTGGAACAGGAAGGGGTCATCCCCAAACTGTTCCCACAAAGTTGAGAGCACGAAATTGTCCAAAATGTCTTGGTATGAAGCTGAAAACGTTTGGCAGTATAGTGTATTTCTAGTTAAACTCTTATTTTACTTTTTTATTTTTTCTGTGAGACAGACATGAGAGAAATTGCTGTTTTTGTTGTGTGCCCCCAATAGGTGTATTATGCAAAAAAGAAACGACGGCATCAACAACAGGGTCATTGTGAGGACTCCAGCCATAAGAAAGAGAAGAAAGTCTTCAATGATGGCTATGATGATGACAATTTCGATTACATTGTTAAGAATGGAGAGAAGTGGATGGACCGTTATGAAATCGACTCTTTAATAGGGAAGGGTTCATTTGGCCAGGTACGGTTCCTAACAGTCATGTCATACGCCATTTATTTATTTATTTATGACCATTCACACCCATTTGTGCTCCCATTATAACTTTAGTCCCCCTTTGCTATTAAAATAATCTCCACTGTTTTAGGAAGTCTTTACACTAGATTTTGTAGTGTGTGAGGATTTGCTCATTAACCACTAGAGCATTAATGATGTCAGACACTGATGTCAGGTGATGAGGCATTCCATCCCTAAGATGTTCAGGTTGAGGTCAGGGCTGTGTGCAAGGCCACTCATGTTCTTCCGCTAGAGCTTACTTTGTGCTCCGGGGCATTATCATGCTGTAAAATGGTGGGGTCCCTTAGTTCTAGTAAAAGGGGAACTCTCTATGCTACAGCGTACCGTGATATTCAGGACAATCGTGTGCATCAACCTTTGCGGCAACTGTTTGAAGAAAGGCTCACATATGGGTGTCTACTAACTTTTGACAAAGTAGTGTTCATGCTTGACATCACACAGTATGTAAAGTCTCAGACACCCCTTTGTTTTGTCACTGGTCAATGTTAAATGTGTACTAATGCCTTTTAATTGGCGTCTTGCAGGTTGTCAAAGCTTACGACCGTGCAGAGCAGGAATGGGTAGCAATCAAAATCATCAAGAACAAAAAGGCTTTTCTGAATCAAGCTCAGATTGAAGTGCGGCTGCTGGAACTCATGAACAAACATGATACAGAAATGAAATATTACATAGGTATGTAAAAAATTATCTGACCGTATTTTGAATCTTGGAGTATATGGTGTATTGATGTCATTTAGCAGTTTAAGATTGGACCAACTATATGTATCTTTTATACTATATGTATATTTATAAGAATTTTCTCAATTCAGTAAATTCTTTACTCCTTTGTTTTTCCTCTTTTTTTATTTAGTTCATCTGAAGCGGCACTTCATGTTTCGGAATCACCTTTGCTTAGTGTTTGAAATGTTGTCATATAACCTGTATGACTTGTTACGAAACACCAACTTCAGAGGGGTTTCTTTAAACCTGACACGGAAATTCGCGCAGCAGCTCTGCACTGCACTGCTGTTCCTCGCCACTCCTGAACTCAGCATCATCCACTGTGACCTCAAGCCAGAGAATATCCTACTATGTAACCCCAAGAGAAGCGCCATTAAAATAGTGGATTTTGGAAGCTCCTGTCAACTAGGACAGAGGGTAGAGTTCTCTCTCACTCTCTCTCGTGCGCGCTCGCTCTCTCTCTCTCGTGCGCGCTCGCTCTCTCTCTCTCGTGCGCGCTCGCTCTCTCTCTCTCGTGCGCGCTCGCTCTCTCTCACTCTCTCTCTTTCTGTCTCTCTGTCTCTCTCACTCTCTTTCTGTCTCTCTCTCTCACTCTCTTTCTGTCTCTGTGTGTGTGTGTGTGTATGTGTGTAATGGTGGTTGTCATTATCTTGTTTGCTTATATGTAATCGCATCCTTTTCAGATATATCAGTATATCCAGAGTCGATTCTACCGCTCCCCTGAAGTGCTGTTAGGAATGCCATATGATCTGGCAATAGACATGTGGTCACTGGGGTGCATACTGGTGGAGATGCATACAGGAGAGCCTCTGTTCAGTGGAGCCAATGAGGTGAGAAACTTCATCTTCATGGTCGAGTCCGTAAAATGCCGTTTCTAATTTCTTTTAGTGCATTGTCCGGCCATCTGCAAAATGTTTAATATATTAGTATAGTTTTTTAGGTGTTTTTTTTAACAGGATTTTGGAAAAAAAAAAAACAGTTTGTAAACTGAATGTTTGTCGAATTATTCTGCATTTGTTCAAGAAATAATTCATTTATTGTATTCAAGATTTTTTACAACTTTATAACAGTGTTATTACATTGCATTAAGTTATGCATTTTGTGCTGGGGTATACTAAACTGCCTAGAGGTCCATCATGGATTGTCAGACAATCTAAGATATATTGTGGCAGCACTGAGTAGGTAACTGTAATTGTATAGTATATCCTGTTTGTCATGTTTCTATTTTGTGTTTAATTGTAAACGTATACATTATCTGTGTGTACAGAAAAAAATGTAACGATTATTTTTTCTACACAGGTGGACCAAATGAACAAAATAGTTGAAGTTCTTGGTATCCCACCCAGTCACATAATGGACCTAGCACCGAAAGCCAGAAAGTTTTTCGAGAAGTTGTCAGATGGGTCATGGAGCGTTAAGAAGACCAAAGATGGGAAAAGGGTGTGTTTATTACCAACTGTTTTTCCTTGCCCAGTAGTCAGCTTGTACGTTCATTACTAAGTTGTCTGTTCCTCTGCCGACAGTACAAACCCCCAGCTTCTCGTAAACTCCATACCATTCTGGGGGTGGAGGCTGGTGGACCTGGTGGTCGAAGATCCGGTGAATCCGGCCACGCAGTGGCTGACTACTTGAAGTTCAAGGACCTTGTGCTCAGAATGCTGGACTACGACCCCAAGACTCGAATCCAGCCCTATTACGCGCTCCAGCACAGCTTCTTTAAGAAGACCGCAGACGAGGGAACGAACACAAGCAGCAGTGTTTCAACAAGTCCTGCACTTGAGCATTCGCAGTCCTCAGGGACCACTTCTAGTACATCCTCAAGCTCAGGTGCTCTGCAAATAGAGTTCCTCTTTGCCTACTTAGTAATCCCTACTTATAGCAAACGAGTGACTCAATGAGTGCTATTAAGTGGTTTCACTTCAATTCTGTGAATTAAAACACCAGAATGCGTCTTGATTCAACTTTCCTAGAAAAGAAGAGAAGGATATTCCTGCATTAATATATGTTCTACTTAGGCTTACATTATAAGGCATGAATTTTTGGTAACACACACAGTTTACCCGGTATGTGATAGAAGTATTTGAATATATAAATGAGTATGTTTTCACTTGTTGAGTTAAAATCTACGACTGATTCACTGAAACAGCAATAAAAAATGTCTCATCATGAGACAGAGAGAAAATGGATAAAAATACGAAAGAAAAAATTATTCAGGTTCATTTCTTAGGTATTGTGGTATGAACCCCACAAACTCCCCTCTCAGAAAATGTGTCAGTATAATAATAGCAGATTTCTAACTTAATTTATTGATAAATTTGATTATTAATTTCATTTGTCAGAATAAAAAACCATTTAAATAAACATGTAATTGACGTCTACTACAACCTGTCCTAGATTTCCATCACAAGTTTCAAGTTTCTTATCGACAGGGTTTTTTAAAATAATTTTTTCCCTATCCATAGCACATACCTTACTTATGCAGAACATAGAACTGGGTTGAAAAAATACTAGAGAAACAATACTGCTTTGGGTTGAATTCTAACATAAAAGAGTTATGTGAAACATCTGTCAAAAATGGAAAAGTTAACACTGCTCATGTTCCACGATTTCAGGAGGATCATCTGGAACAAGCACCAGTGGCAGAGCGAGGTCTGATCCCACTCACCATCATCGGCACAGTGGGGGGCACTTTAGCACAGCAATGCCAAGCATAGACTGTGACAACCTCCGCCCTCAGGTCAGTGTTTTTAGAAGGACTCAGCTCTTAAAAATGTTAAACACACTAAAAAAATATTGGTGGCTACAAGGAGAATACTACAAATACAACAAAGTTACTTTGTACACTGATCAGGTGTAACATTGTGACCAGTACCAGGTGAAGTGAATAAGACTGATGATCTCCTCATCATGGCACCTGTTAGTGGGTGGGATATATTAGGCAGCAAGTCAACATTTTGTCCTCAAAGCTGATGTGTTAGAAGCAGGAAAAATGGACAAGCGTAAGGATTTGAGTGAGGTTGACAAAGGGCCAAATTGTGATGGCGGATAGATGACTGGATAAGAGCATCTCTAAAACTGCAGCTATTGGCACTCCAAAAACACTGGACATGTGAGCATTAGAACTGGACCACGGAGCAATGGAAGAAGGTGGCCTGGTCTGATGAATCACGTTTTCTTTTACATCACGTGGATGGCCGGGCGCATGTGCGTGGCTTACCTGGGGAACAGGATACAATTACATTATTTACTATCCAGTGTCACCCAAATGAGGGTGGGTTCCCTTCTGAGCCTGGTTCCTCTCAAAGATTCTTCCTCATATCATCAGGGAGTTGTTTATTGCCACCGTTGCCGCAGTCTTTCCCCTTGCCCCTTCTCTCTTTCTCTACTTCTGTAAAGCTGATTTGAGACAATGTCCATTGTTAAATGTGCTATACTAATAAATTGAATCTAATTGATTTGGAACACATGGCACCAGGATGCACTATGGAAAGAAGGCAAGCTGGTGGAGTCAGTGTCATGCTTTGGTCAATGTTCTGCTGGGAGACCTTGGGTCCTGCCATCCATGTGGATGTTACTTTGACACGTACCACCTACCTAAGCATTGTTACAGCCTTTCATGGAAACAGTATTCCTTGATGGCTGTGGCCTCTTTCAGCAGGATAATGCACCGTGCCACAAAGCAATGCTTAAGGGATGGTTTGATGACCACAACAACCAGTTTGAGGTGTTGACTTGACCTCCAAATTCCCCAGATCTCAATTCAATCCAACATCTGTGGGACGTGCTGGACAAACAAGTCCGTTCCATGGAGGCCCCACCTCACAACTTACAGGACTTGAAGGATCTGCTGCTAACATCTTGGTGCCAGATACCACAGCACACCTTCAGGGATCTAGTGGAGTCCATGCCTTGATAGGTCAGGGCTGTTTTGTCAACAAAAGGGGGACCAACACAATATTGGGCAGGTGGCCATAATGTTATGTCTGATTGGTATAATATGTACAAGTAATATACACATATAGTAATATACACTGGATACACCTACTGTTTGTGTTTAAAACCAAGCCCGTTATTCTTATACTTGAGCAGTTTGACAGCAGTGCTGTCTGCATTTCATTGTTTATGTTCATTGTAGTATCTTGTCTTCATGTTCTTGGTGTGTTGTTTTATTAAAAAAAAAACTAACAAATAAACAAAAAATTAAACCAACTAATACAGTAGGGTGTTTTTGGTAGAATTCTTTTTTTTTTTTTCCTGCATGCTAGGATTTTCTTATTAGCATTGTTGGCACGTGTGTATGTAAACACCCATGTCTGTATTTCCTCCTCTTACAGAAAAGACAGCCTTACCATCCTCCCCTAGTATGGACTGATGGTGGCTCAGAAGCGGTCGCCGTCGAGACGCATCCAGTGCAGGAGACCACCTTTCATGTGCCTCCTCAGCATCCGAAAGCATTACACCCCCATCACCACCACCACCACCATCACCATCATCATCATGGACAGGTCATAACAGCGTTCCCTCGGTCACGGCTCTACAACTCGCCCACCAACAGCGCCTCCACACAGGACTCCATGGAGGTTGGGCATGGCCATCTGTCCATGACGTCGCTGTCTTCCTCTGCCTCCTCTTCCTCCACCTCTTCCTCTTCCACAGGAAACCATGGCCACCAGGTGTACCAGTTCCGCCAGGGGCCCACCACAGCCCTAGACTTTAGCCGAATTGGGAGCATGGGGTTGGGTGCCTTCTCAAATCCCCGCCAAGAAACTGGCATTGCTGGACATCCACCGTACTCCGTTCCCACCAACACGGGACCCGGGCACTTCATAACAGAGGGACATTTGGGAATGAGACAAGGCATTGATAGAGATGAGTCTCCGATGACCGGAGTCTGCGTTCAGCCGAGCTCCATGGCTAGTTCGTGACTAATCTGAAAATGTTTTGTTTTCTGTACGTGGTTATTACGACTATTTTTTTTTTTTTCTAGGTGATATTTTCCTTTCTTTCTTTTTTTTTTCTCCTATTTTTAAATGGTGCATAGAGAACAAAAAGCTGCTCACTTTTTAGGGGAGATATCACTGAAACGCTACAACTGAAGAGTATTTAAAGTATATGTGTTTCAAATCTCTTTTTCTTTTTCCACATTCGTAATACTGCAAAATAACCCTCATAAAATTGCATCTGCCAGTTCATTCACGACACAGAACTCATGTCCCACTCATTGTTCATTCATTTTATCAAATCAGTTTTTTTAGTGTTTCAAAGCCAAGAACTGCCACACAGCTATCTACATGTAAAGCAATGCAAAAAAAAAAATATATATATCCCCATCCATTTTACATTCCAACAAGTGAAACGTTTATTATAATATAATTTATTTCCCCTTTATTTGAAACCTCTCAAAGGAGCTGTGTGTTTAAAACCTGTAGTGTGTGCAGGAAGAAGTACTCGCAGTGGTCTTTGGTGTTGTCTGTATTGTGTAACCGTGAGAAGCGTGTGCTCAGGCTGTGGGAAGCAGAGCGAGCCGCAGTGGCGTTCGGGCCGAGACGCGTCTCACTTTGTGTTCCAGTTATGGAGAAGATGCACTGAATCGGGGCGGGGTCAGATACAGATTTTAAAAGGGGGTTCTCGTTAAGAGCCCCCTGTCAGCCTTATGATTTTTTTGAACATTTGAATGAAAAGGACAAACGTGGACAAAACTGTTCCGATTAAAAAAAAAAGAAAGAAAAGAAACGGCTTTCCTCTCTTTTTAACGTACGTGATGATTATTTAGAGGAATGCTGAGTAGAGTTAAAAAGTAATCAAGAGGTTATAGAGGCCTTTATTTAACAAAGGGACTCGTAATTACAGGGTTTTAATCCTATCATTTTAGTAGGAATTCACAAGGAGTTCGTCACCCCTATACGAGACGCTCGATTTTATTTATTTTATTTTCCTTTCGATTGTACACTTTCCATTGTTTACTTCAATTTGCTTATTCACTTTTTAGTCGAGAAATATCCGCTGAAATTTGTGACTGCCTTTCTCCCCTCTTGAATTATGCTGTGAACTTTACACGTTTTTTTAAATACCAAAGTAATTGGGTTTTTTTTAAAGGTTCTGTAACCAGTAATGTAGCAGTTCACCACTCCAACACCAGTGTTTTTATTAAATGATCAGTTTTGTCCATACCAAATGTCTATCAACTACTTTTGCAAGATGGAAATTATTTTGCAGAGCTTGGTTGAATTAAACATCGTTATTTTCATTTTTTAATTCTTTCATACTTCAAGCAGTTGGGAGCAAAGCTTGGCACAACACTGCTGCTCTGCAGGCTACGGAGTAGCTGTTAAGGAGGCAAAAAATAACCATTTTTTTTTTTGTTGTTGTGGGTGATGCTACGTTTTCTACTTACTTTTGGTTGACATGCTGATGTTTTTGTTTTTACCGAAGTACCATACTTCAGCTCAAATATCCAGGCAGTCTACTGTAGCTACTATGAGTTTGTCAACCTTTTTGTTTTTGTTTTCTGGTGCTTGTTTCCCCCCATATAGTGTTTAAACAGATCCGAAATATGGCACCGAGGGCACACGGGCGTATGCATGTTCGCAAGAGATTCAGTGTTTTCAAGATCACTTTGTCAAACAAGCAATTTGTTCATTAATTGCATAAGCAATCTCACCCACACTTTATAGTACGCCAGGTTTTGGGAAGTGTTCTCCACCCGTGCTTCTCTCTCTCTCTCTCTCTCTCTCTCTCTCTCCCTCTCTCTCTCTCTCTCTCTCTCTCTCTCTCTCTCTCTCTCTCTCTCTCTCTCTCTCTCTCTCTCTCTCTCTCTCTCTCTCTCTCTCTCCCCTCCCTCCCCCCATCGGGTTTTAACAAAGACCGACTCCATCCGTCGCTAAATACGTATCTTTTAGCGTCCTGCTGCAAACATTGAGTACCAGGACACACAAAAAGTGGTGTTTATTTTGCTGAAGGCATCTTTACCCTCTTCTAAAACAAAATCATGGTTGCTATATTTCCATATTCTGAGAAGAGTCATGGTGATGAGAAATGGTTCATATCAATGTTAAATGGCTTTTAAAAAATAGTTTTTATAAGAATGACCCCGTTTGAGTGGGGAAGACGGCAATTTGCTGAAGCTCAAAACATTCCAAAATAAACCTGGGAAAGAAAAAAGACAAAAAAACACGAAACATATTAAGTGTCTACCTGTTTTAGCGCTCTGATTTAGTGTCGTTTTCCTGAAATGCAGCCCCTTTTTAATAGTTGAAATAGACTTGATGTATATATATTTATATTTTTTAATAAAGGAAATACAGAATTCGCTACATTTCTCCTGGTTATATAATTATAACTGTTTTGGCTGTTATTGTTAAGAGGTATTTTCCTTGGGTAACGAGAACGAAAATGTTTTCGGCAAGCGCTCGATTCGATCCGAAATGTTTTACTACAGAGGGAAAAATGTTTTTCACCATCTTACACCATTTTATTTTAAAAAATAAATAAATAAATAAATAAATAAATATTAGGAATGCGGAGCTGCCTTTAAATGAGGAACAAATCTGGTCTTGGATCCAGATTTCTACTCTGTGATGTTTTGTGTTGATGGTGCAGGATCCCAAACCCGCTGTAGCGCATTACTCTTACCATGTGGTGCTGATGTTCGTGCACGCTGTGATGCTTTTTGGAAAAACGCGGCTCTGAGTGTTATAACGTCGACATAAGTAGTCGACATACACTATATTGCCAAAAGTTTTGGGACACCCCTACAAATCATTGAATTCAGGGGGTTGGGCTCGGCCCCTTAGTTCCAGTGAAAGGAACTCTTAATGCTTCAGCTTCATACCAAGACATTTTGGACAATTTCATGCTCCCGACTTTGTGGGAACAGTTTGGGGATGACCCCTTCCTGTTCCAACATGACTGCACACCAGTGCACAAAGCAAGGTCCATAAAGACATGGATGAGTGAGTTTGGTGTGGAGGAACGTGACTGACCTGCACAGAGTCCTGACCTCAACCTGACAGAACACCTTTGGGATGAATTGGAGCGGAGACTGAGAGTCAGACCAAAACTGGGACGTCTGCCTTCACATGGACATGAATGTAATATGGAGTTATATGGAGCTATAACAGCTTCAACTCTTCTGGGAAGGCTTTCCACAAGGTTTAGGAGTGTGTTTATGGGGAATTTTGACCATTCCTCTAGAAGCGCATTTGTGAGGTCAGGCACCGATGTTGGAGGAGAAGGTCTGGCTCACAGTCTCCACTCTAATTCATCCCAAAGGTGTTCTATGGGGTTGAGGTCAGGACTCTGTTCAGGCCAGTCAAGTTCCTCCACACCAAACTCACTCATCCATGTCTTTATGGACCTTGCTTTGTGCACTGGTGTGCAGTCATGTTGGAACAGGAAGGGGTCATCCCCAAACTGTTCCCACAAAGCATGAAATTGTCCAAAATGTCTTGGTATGAAGCTGAAGCATTAAGAGTTCCTTTCACTGGAACTAAGGGGCCAAAAACACCACCTGAATTCAGTGATTTGGAGGCAATATAGTGTATTAATGAGCTGAAAATGATGCTGGCTTTTTCATTTAAAGATGAAATCATTTTAACTAAAAGAATCAATACCTATTTAACGATCCTTGAAGTGTTAAGATGCAATAACAAATAAAGGGAAGTGTAAATATACTGTATACTCACACTGTGTTTAGGAACATCTTTACATCTACACACTTCATGCATTTCTCCAATCAGCAAATAATGTGGCAGCAGTGCAGTGCCTAAAATCTTGCACATGCAGGTCAAGAGCTCCGAGTTAATCTTCATCATCAAACATGAGAATTGGGGGATAATGTGATCGAGTGTGATGTGATGGGAAGGCTTTTCAAGGTTTTCACACATTACAGTTTACACAGAATGGTGAAGTATCATCCGGTGAGTTCTGCTTTGAGCTGACCTGAAGACTAGAGTAACTCAAATAACCACTCTTTTCCAAAAGTACTGAATCTGGACAATTGAAAACATTGAAAAATCATCACCACTTTTTTCTTTCGGTCAGGTTTTAGAGAGCCTGTGCCCACTGTAGCGTCCGATTCCTGTTCTTGGCTTACTGGAGCAGAACCTGCTGTGGTCTTCTGCTCTTGTAGCCCATACACCTCCAAGTTTGTTGTCATGTGTCCCAAGATACATTTCTGCTTGTACGGAGAGGTATTTCTGTCAGCTTGAACCAGTCTGCCCATTCTCCTGTGACCTCTCATCAATGTGTTTCCACCTGCAGAGCTACTGGATGTTTTCCACACTATTCTGTATAAACTGTAGAAATGATTGTAGAAAAATTCCCATGAGAAAATCTCCACAGTGTCTATAATACTATAACCAGCCTATCTGGCACCAACGACCATTCCCTAGGTCAACACCACAGAGGTCACATTTCCTCCCAGTCTGATCTGAAGATTAAATGGAGCTCTTGACCTGCATCTGCAAGATTTTTTTTTGCCTCATGCTACCGCTATATTGCTTTGCTTTGAGTGAGTGTTAAGGTGTTTCTAATAAGGTGGTGAGAGTAAGTTCTGCTTACACTGTATGGGCAAAAGTATGCGGACACCTGACCACCGCACCCTAGAACTGGGCCGAACTTACCAAAAAAAAGTTGTAAGGGTGCAATTTTATAAGATATCTTTGTATGCTTTGGTATTGAAATTTGCTTTCACTGGAGTTAACGGGTCCGAGCCTTTTCCAGTACGACAATGCCCCTGTGCACAAAGCGAGTGTCCTGCACAGAGCCCTGATCTAAGTCCCACTCATACATCTTCATGAACACCACCTGCACCCCCGATCTCCTCAACCAACATCACTACCTGACCTCACTATTGCTCATGTAGTTGAAGGAGCACAAATTCCCACAGATAAACTCCAAAATCCACTGGAAAGCTTTTCCTGAAGAGTGGAGTTTAAATAAATTTCAGGAAATGTTTAACGATCAGTTCATGGTATGATGGTCAGGTGTCCACAAACTTGTGGTCAGTCTTTGCGCCAAAATGAGCGGTGAATTTGCTGAAACGCATTGTTTTTAGGAAGATATTTATTGCGATAAAATGCGTGGTTGTAGCACGTGGCTCGTTGGTCTAGGGGTATGATTCTCGCTTCGGGTGCGAGAGGTCCCGGGTTCAAATCCCGGACGAGCCCACTTATTATTATTATTATTATTTTCCCCTTACATCTCTTTATTTAAATGGTAGGCTCGAGTTGAATGGTTTGTTAAACTGACACAACGAGTTCCATTTACATTCCAGACATTTTGAAGCGCTGTAATTCAACATCAGTCACCTTGCTAATACCGTCTAAAACCCAATACCAGAAATAAAGTAGGAAAATCCGAGTGGCTTTTTTTATTTTCATTCCGTCTATAATATTGTTTACTTCTAACGAGTCTATAAATTTCGATCACGTTATTAATTGTTTCTTCGATTTGTCTCATTTTAACACATAATCTCCTCAAAGAAAGAAACGCTAGCATTATGGGACACGTGTCGAAATGCATTCTGGGACAGCAGTTCCGTGCTTTGTTAGCTGTTTAGCTAGCTTGCTAGCTAGCTGTGTAGTACCTGCGCGCTGATTTAGTAGGAAAACTACAAACGGTTCAATTTTTAATACACCTAATATAATGCTTGGATTGTGATCCAGTAACAGTTTATTCATACTAGTTTTATTAAAAATGCCAAATTTTTGCGCGGCTCCGAACTGCACCCGGAAAAGCACTCAGTCTGATCTGGCTTTCTTTAGGTTTCCAAGAGATCCCGAAAGGTAAGTGTTTCTGTTCTTGACAAACTAATACGTTTAAAAACAATAAACCTAACACCAGCATGCTAATAAGAAATAAATAAGCGTTGTGTGCAGACTGTTAGAACACCTTTCAGTAAGAATTCAGGTACGCGTTAGCTACACAAGCTAAGCCTAAATAGCGTATTTTTTTTTACCACCTGTACTCCGAAAAATTTCCGCATCGCGTCTTCATGCTTGTTTTTTAATTGGCTTGTGCGTTGTTTTGTCTCTACTGTCAGCCAATCATGTCGGAGGAGGCGGGATCTGTCAGAATACGGGTGGACAGAATGTCTTTGCCTTTAGGATTGAGCAATTGTGTGATGAGAGAGAGAGAGAGTTTTACATGGATCTGAGAGTGAGAGAGTCAGTAAAGCTAGTATGCAATTCCAGATGTTTAGAGTGTTTTTAATAATGTGACAAATCAGCTTTACAGAAATCCCCAAAGAGCAAGCCAGAGGTGACAAACTCCCTGAGACGACATGAGGAAGAAACCTTCAGGGAGCCGGTCAATTTTCTTAAAAAAAGATTTAATTATGAGCATCATGATTTCCGTCTATATGATTTCTTGCTTTCTCACTCTCTTGAATGAATCAATATAATGAGCACCAAATTTGTGGACACAAGGCCTTCACATTCATAGGTCAGCTTTTTTTAAATAAATAAATAAATAAATAAAAAAAAGGCCAAAAAGATGGAAGCACATCATTGTATAAATTGTCTTTGCATGCTGTAACATCACTGGAACTAAGAAGCCCAAACCTGTTCCAGCATGACAATACACCTGTGCACAAAGCGAGCTCCATGACGACATGGTTTCCCAAGGCTGGAGTGAAAAAGTAGCCTGACCTGCCCAGAGTTCTGACCTCAACCCCACTGAGAACACTAAGCCCTTCTGGCCTGCCATCAGTGCCTGATCTCACCAATGCTCTTGTGGCAGAATGAACACAGACACAATCTAGTAGAAAGCCTTCCGAGATTATAAAAGTAAAGGAGTTACTAAATCTGGGAAGGGATTTAACAAGCACGCATGTGATGGTCAGGTGTACATGAGCCTCCTGGTGGTCCAGCGACAGAATCCCATGCTCTCATTGCCACGGCCCGGGTTCGATTCCTAACCAAGCCAACAAAGAGTTAACTCTCAGTGCCAGACCCAAGCCAGGATTAAATGGGAGGGTTATGTCAGGATTGGAGTCCGGCGTAAAACCTAAAGAACAACACAAGAACAACAACGTGTCCATATACTTTTGGAGATGTATTTGGGTGGACTGAATGCTCAGAGGTGTTTTTCTTAGGTCACTGATGGTAGAATGGGAGGGGCTGATAAAGTTGGGTTGCACGACAAAAGACTGGCTAGGTTTCTGTGTCCTTTTATTTACTGGTCAGAAATATGGCAAGACCTCCTCACTCGAATGCTACTGGACCAGTTGTTTTGGTCCACATTAGAGTGTGATTGGTGTGTTCTGACCTTCCTTAATGAACTGTCCAGAAGGTGGAACACATCAGGGTTTCATCTAAATGGACTCAACACCTCCATAGTGATTAATAGGGTACTTAATAAAAGGGTTAGTCAGAGTAGGTCCAGGAGCTACCGCTATAGAATGACATCTGGAGTGTCACAGCATCAGGATTTAACAAGTCACCAGCAGCTGGATATGAATGTGATCTAACACCTTCTGTAATTTCTCCTTGTTGTGGACAGATGCAGGCTGTGGGTGGAGAACTGTCGCCGCGCGGATCTGGAAGAGAAAACTCCTGATCAGCTAAATAAACATTACAGGCTTTGTGCCAAGCATTTTGAACCTGCAATGATTTGTAAAACAGTGAGTGTGGTTACCTGACTTCAATTACTCTGTATGACATCAGGACTGACTCTTTATGACTTCAGGACCGACTTTAGGGCAGGTTTTATGTGACTGTGATTTGAGGACTGCCTCTGACTTTAAATTGATTCTGCATGACTGACTCTGTAACTTCAAGACTGATTCTGTGTGCGAGTTTAAGACTCTGCCTGTGGGACTGACTCTGTGACTGTAGGAGTGACTCTGTGACTGTAGGAGTGACTCTGTGACTGTAGGAGTGACTCTGTGACTGTAAGACTGACTCTGTGACTGCAGGAGTGACTCTGTGACTGCAGGAGTGACTCTGTGACTGCAGGAGTGACTCTGTGACTGCAGGAGTGAATCTGTGACTGTAGGAGTGACTCTGTGACTATAGGAGTGACTGTAGGAGTGACTCTGTGATTGTAGGAGTGACTCTGTGACTGCAGGAGTGACTCTGTGACTGCAGGAGTGACTCTGTGACTGTAGGAGTGACTGTGACTGTAGGAGTGACTCTGTGACTGTAGGAGTGACTCTGTGACTGCAGGAGTGACTCTGTGACTGCAGGAGTGACTCTGTGACTGCAGGAGTGACTCTGTGACTGTAGGAGTGACTGTGACTGCAGGAGTGACTGTGACTGCAGGAGTGACTCTGTGACTGCAGGAGTGACTCTGTGACTGCAGGAGTGACTCTGTGACTGTAGGAGTGACTCTGTGACTGTAGGAGTGACTCTGTGACTGTAGGAGTGACTCTGTGACTGTAGGAGTGACTGTGACTGTAGGAGTGACTCTGTGACTGTAGGAGTGACTGATTGTAGGAGTGAATCTGTGATTGTAGGAGTGACTGTGATTGTAGGAGTGACTCTGTGACTGTAGGAGTGACTCTGTGACTGTAGGAGTGACTCTGTGACTGTAGGAGTGACTCTGTGACTGTAGGAGTGACTCTGTGATTGTAGGAGTGACTCTGTGACTGCAGGAGTGACTCTGTGACTGCAGTAGTGACTCTGTGACTGCAGTAGTGACTCTGTGACTGCAGGACTGACTCTGTGACTGCAGGAGTGACTCTGTGACTGTAGGAGTGACTCTGTGACTGTAGGAGTGACTCTGTGATTGTAGGAGTGACTCTGTGATTGTAGGAATGATTCTGTGATTGTAGGAGTGACTCTGTGATTGTAGGAGTGACTCTGATTGTAGGAGTGACTCTGTGATTGTAGGAGTGACTCTGTGACTGCAGGAGTGACTCTGTGACTGCAGGAGTGACTCTGTGACTGCAGGAGTGACTCTGTGACTGCAGGAGTGACTCTGTGACTGTAGGAGTGACTCTGTGACTGTAGGAGTGACTCTGTGACTGTAGGAGTGACTGTGACTGTAGGAGTGACTCTGTGACTGCAGGACTGACTCTGTGACTGCAGGACTGACTCTGTGACTGCAGGACTGACTCTGTGACTGCAGGACTGACTCTGTGACTGCAGGACTGACTCTGTGACTGTAAGACTGACTCTGTAAGACTGACTCTGTGACTGTAAGACTGACTCTGTAAGACTGACTCTGTGACTGTCTCTGCCATGTTTTGATGGTTGTTCTCGGCCTCTGTCTCATAGAGCTGAATGTTGAATTTTCTGTGCTTCAGAGCCCTTACAGGACTGTGCTGAGAGATACTGCAATTCCGACCATTTTTGATCTAACCAGCCACCTCAGTAATCCACACAGCAGACACCGGAAACGCATCAAAATTTTGGTACACTGCTCTTTTAACTATTAACTAAAGTTTTAATGAAGTATAACTAATTAAACATATGCTCCTATAGTCCACTATATTCTGCTATTGTCTTTATCCTCTGGAATAACTTATATACAGACAAGATCAATTCCACAAGATTATTCCACAACAGTTTATTTATGTTTCTTATCATTTCTCTGGAAAAGTTAGCCTACACACTGCACCAAATATCTCCATACATGGAGGAAATGAACAATTCCAAAAATATTTCACTTGATATTTTATGTTTTTGCCTTTGACACAATGGTGTACCAGGATAAGAGCATTTAATGGAACATATTCCAGGCATAGAAGATGATCACATGCATAACACCAGAGGTGTGTCTTACTAAGAGTTGGGAAGACGATTCTGTATGTTTGCAAAGAACAGTTAATCACGTAGATCTTTTAAACAAAATAAACATTTATTTCATTTCCCCCCAATGTATGGAGACTTTTGGGACCCTCTGTATAGCAGCATTATGAAGCACTTGTGATTATATCCTTATTTATATCAAAACCTATTAGTATTTTTTTTATTAAGTGATGTTTAATCCCATTTCATTTCTGTTTTTGCTTTTAAAGACAGATGAGGAGGTGCGAAAAATCAAAGAGCGAAGATGTGAGTATTCATTACATCGCTATATACACTATATTGGCAAAAGTTTTGGGACACCCCTCCAAATCACTGAATTCATGGGGTTGGGCTCGGCCCCTTGGTTCCAGTGAAAGGAACTCTTAATGCTTCAGCTTCATACCAAGACATTTTGGACAATTTCATGCAACTTTGTGGGAACAGTTTGGGGATGACCCCTTCCTGTTCCAACATGACTGCACACCAGTGCACAAAGCAAGGTCCATAAAGACATGAATGAGAGAGTTTGGTGTGGAGGAACATGACTGTCCTGCACAGAGTCCTGACCTCAACCCCATAGAACACCTTTGGGATGAATTAGAGTGGAGACTGCGAGCCAGGCCAAAACTGGGACGTCTGCCTTCACATGCACATGAATGTAATATGGAGTTGTCCCGCCCTTTGCAGCTATAACAGCTTCAACTCTTCTGGGAAGGATTTCCACAAGGTTTGGGAGTGTGTTTATGGGAATTTCTGACCATTCCTCTAGAAGCGCATTTGTGAGGTCAGGCACTGATGTTGGGCGAGAAGGTCTGGCTCACAGTCTCCACTCTAATTCATCCCAAAGGTGTTCTGTGGGGTTGAGGTCAGGACTCTGTGCAGGCCAGTCAAGTTCCTCCACACCAAACTCACTCATCCATGTCTTTATGGACCTTGCTTTGTGCACTGGTGTGCAGTCATGTTGGAACATCCCCATCCCCAAGCAAATTTGGGAGCATGAAATTGTCCAAAATGTCTTGGTAAGCTGAAGCATTAAGAGTTCCTTTCACTGGAACTAAGGGGCCGAGCCCAACCCCTGAAAAACAACACCTGAATTCAGTGATTTTGGGGTCAGTGTCCCAAAACCTTTGCTAATATACTGTATATCTTTTGGATGCCAGGATTGAAAACATTTAATATATTAAATGTGTTTTGCCATTATTTGTTTTTCAGTGGAGTCTTCATTAGAACAGTTGCTTTCAAAAAAGGATACGACTGGTGAGGATGACGCAGAGGTTGAAGACGTACCCCAGCTGACTGCTCATCAGAAAGAACTAAGAGAGTTCCTGAGGTCTTTGTTTGAAGTGATTGTTTTAATAGGGAGACAAAACATCCCGTCAAGTTTCCAGGCAAAAGAAGAGCCGTTAAACACGAGCACGTTTCAGGCTTTGCTGGAAAACCGCATTAACGCTGGCGATGAAGTTCTTCGAGCGCGGTTTGAAGCAGCAGCTGTTACTGAGGAATTTTGTCCAGGAGCGCAGCAGAAGCAGCTGCTGGATGTTTGTGAGCGATGCATTCGCGACGAACTTCTGCAGGAAGTAAGAGAAAGCCGTTTCTTTTCGCTGGTGACCGGGGAGCTGGTGGAATTTCCAGAAGGTCAGCACATCCCAGTGTTTTTGCGTTTTGTGGACCAAAGTAACACTCTCAGGGAGGAGTTTGTAGAGTTCCTCTTGTTTGAAGGAGAGGAGAAGTGTATGGCAGATCGATTGGAGTCTCACATCATGAAGGAATGGGATCTTAACATGGAACATTGCAGAGGTCAGGCACACTCAGGCTCCGGTGTTTTAGGCATTAAGATGAAATCCGTAGCCAACCAACTGATGGAGAAATACCCAATGGCCATGAACACACCATGTGCGACTTATGCACTTAACATACACCTAGCTAACAGTATTCCACTCACCGGCGTTCAAGTCGTGATGTCGGTTCTTAAAAAGACAGATGCCTTCTTTAAGGCTTCTCCACAACTGCAGGCTGAGCTAGACAGCGCCATCTCCATCCTCTCTCAGGGCAACACTGAGAAAGGAGACGAGCTCAAAGAGAACTGTCGTGCCACCTGGACGGAGCTGCATAATGTGTTCGAGATGGCTGTTGAATTGTTAGAGCCACTTCTGCTCTGCATGGACAGCATCCATGACAACGAAGACCTGAAATGGAATGACCAGTTTACCGGCGATGCGTATGCCATCTCCGAGGCTTTGGCTGACTTTGAGTTCATCGTTACTCTGGTGGTGATGAAGAACGCTCTCTCATTCACAAGAGCCTTTGGTAAAAACTTGCAAGGAGAGACTCTCGATGTGTATTTTGCGGCCAGCAGCCTGACGGCCGTCTTGCATTCTCTGCATGAAGTCCTAGACAACATTGAAGTTTACCATGAGTACTGGTTTGAGGAAGCTGTGAATCTAGCCACAGCGATGGAGATCCCAGTCAAAGTGCCCCGACTGTTCCTCAGAAAGCAACGGGCGATCGAAACGTTAGAAATCCAGGCCGAGGCCTTTTACAAAGAATACCTAACTCTTCCGCTCATGGAGCACATCACTCAGGAAGTGAAGGACATGTTCTCAGATAACCATATCAGGGCTCTTAAGTGCCTGTCTCTCGTTCCAGCAGTTATGGGCCAGATGAAATTTAACACCTCGGAGGAAGCCCATGCGGACATATTCCGAAGCGATCTTCCTCAGCCAGACACACTGCCTGCGGAGCTTCACTGCTGGAGGATCAAATGGAAGCACAGGGGAAAGGAAGTCAACTTGCCGTGCACCATTCATGAAACATTGCAGCACTCGGACGTCAAGTTCTTCCCAAACGTTAACGCCTTCCTGAGAATTCTGGCCTCTTTACCCGTGTTGGCGTTCGGAGGTCAGGGAGGCACTGGACAGAAACGCCTACAGGCTTACCTTTCAGACACACCAGTGAGGCACAGGTCAAAGAGTTTGGCTGTGCTGAATATCAATTATCATGTTAAATTAGATCTAGATGAAATGGTTGAATGTTACATCAAAAGTCACCCGGAAGAAGAAAGTTCAAATGAATAGTGGCCTTTACAGAGACTCAACAGTGGAAATGTTGCTCAAATCACACTGTGCTTGTGCAGATTAAATTATTTATATTTTTCTAAATGGTGTATATAAATTTGACATTTTGCAGGATTATTATTTCGGTGTTCCGGTAGACATTACAACGTTTAATGTATTTATACAGTTTTATATTATGCAGACCTCATGAACTTTAAATGCATTAAATCATGGGTATAAATTAGTGTGTATAGTTCACTGGTGTGAAACTTCAATAAATATGTGAAGGTGAATATGTTAACAGGCTGAAACATAAATGTTGCATCGTTTTTACATCTGTACTTCATCTACTGTAAATAAACGTCACTGATTTTTAATATGGCTTTCTGACAATCCCCATATTTCTTGTATTTTTGTAAAAAGAAAGAAATTGAGTTGTTAGTTTTATAGAGCTCTTACCAACTGACATTGTCACAAAGCATCTTTATAGAAATTCAGATCCTTATTGAGCAAGCCCGACATGACTGTGGCATAAAAAACAATACGATGAAGAAACACTGCAAGATAGAGAAATGACAGTAAACTGAATCTGATTGGTTTTTATATAAATGTTCACCTGTCTTCATAAGTCATTGTTGATCATTTCTGGTGAATAGAGTGAACGTGAAGCATGACTTTGTATCTTTGCTTTCTGTCTCCGGCTTCAAGTCTGCTGCTCTGATATCACCACTAGATGGTATCGTTAATGTTTCTCTTACAAGATTGAAACAAAGGAACATGGGTGTGACTCAGCTGCTGAGTCTTTTAAGAACTTAACCAGTCTCTCTGAGATGGTGTTTCATAATTCCAGTCCTAAAAGCATGGGAAACCAGCACAATTCGGTGAAATCTTAAAGTCTGTTAGAGTTGCAAAATCACCAAACTGTAGACCCTTTAATTCAGGATAAGTGAGAAAGGATAAATGCACACAACCCAAACTTACACTGAAGATTTATGCAGAGCATTAAGAGCATCAGAAGAACCTGACATAATGTCAAATCAAGATTTCTGTGTCTAACTGAGGTCTTCTAATGAATGCAGTACTCTGAGGACACGCTGTTATGTTTTTTTTTATATATATATATTATTAACACGTTTCAAACTGAAGAGGTTAGCACACTGCTCTAATACACTAGTCATCTAATCGAGTTGAAGTTGGTGTGTAATAACAGGGAGGGAAGGCTAAAATGTGCAGGACTGTACAAAGACTGCCCCAGGACCTGGGTACTTGTGACCTATACAAGTTACATACACTACATTGCCAAAGGTTTTAGGACGTCTGCCTTTACATGCACATGAATGTAATATGGAGTTATATGGAGCTATAACAGCTTCAACTCTTCTGGGAAGGCTTTCCACAAGGTTTAGGAGTGTGTTTATGGGAATTTTTGACCATTCCTCTAGAAGCGCATTTGTGAGGTCAGGCACCGATGTTGGAGGAGAAGGTGTGGCTCACAGTCTCCTCTCTAATTCATCCCAAAGGTGTTCTATCGGGTTGAGGTCAGGACTCTGTGCAGGTCAGTCAGTTCCTCCACACCAAACTCGCTCATCCATGTCTTTATGGACCTTGCTTTGTGCACTGGTGTGCAGTCATGTTGGAACAGGAAGGGGTCATCCCCAGACTGTTTCCCACAAAGCATGAAATCGTCCAAAATGTCTTGGTATGCTGAAGCATTAAGAGTTCAAGCCCTGAAAAACAACACCTGAATTCACTGATTTGGAAGGGGTGTCCCAAAACCTTTGGCAATGTAGTGTATATAGTACACTTACAACTATAAGTTATATACAGTACAGAGAATAATATACACATATAAAGGCTTTTCGCTTGTACGGCGGTCAGTTTTAAACTTCATTAAATATTTTTCCCAGTGGTACATTCATTTCCGAAGCTAATTATGTTACAGTTTGTATTAAATATTAATATATAAAGCCAGCATTATATTAAGATAAAGTATTGCATGAAGACAGCGCACTGTACTCCAGCGACAGGTTGTGAAAGTGAGGGTCAGACAATAAACGTGTGATTTTACGTAAAAAAAAAAAATGTTATACAGTCTCGGACATGAAATGGTTAAATTCGGGGGCGTGGCCTGTGGATGCTGCTGTCCAGCCGCAGCCGGCTGCAGGTGACGGGCGATTTTACGCAGCAATCCTCCACAACCAGGCGGGGCTGCGCTCATACTCATCAGGCCTTCAAAACTACTATTTGGGGTTATTTTTTACGCGAAGAGGTTTGGGATCATTAGGAAGGAAATAAAAGATCTTTTGGATTTGGAAGACCACGACAGGATTTCACTGAGTGCGCCTTCTGGGGATAAATCCATCACAGGAGGGAAAGTCGCGCTCTAATCCGTTTAAAAGGGAGCGGGGGAAAGCCGATGCCTGATTTTCCCTGATTATTAATCGCTGCTGCAGGTCTTCGGCATGGCGTGGCCCTGCATCACCCGCGCCTGCTGCATCAACCGCTTCTGGAGCGAGCTGGACAAGGCGGACATCGCCGTACCGCTCGTCTTTACTAAGTACTCAGACGTGGCCGAGGTGCGGCACCTCCATCCGCAACCGGGCCCGTTAGCGCAATCCCATCATCATCCCAGCGCGGTCGCCATAGAAACAGAGCCCGCCCACACCGCGCCACAAGAGTCGGCTGCAGCAGCATCCTCTTCGGCGGGGCGCGGAGCGTCCGTCACGCGCCAGGACTTCAAAGCCTGGAGAGTCAAACCGGAGCCGAGCTGCAAACCCAAAAACGAGTACCGCCCGTGCCAGACACCGTTCGATAACGAGACGCAATACCGGAAAGATTACAAACCGTGGCCTATTCAGAAACGCGGCGATCACCCGTGGATCCCCAAAGTGGAGAGCAAGAGCCAGAAGCAGGAGCACGTGGCCGCAGAACCGGACACAGGCGTGGAGAAGTGCGAGATCGAGGAGAGAGTAAAAGAGAAGGAAGATGCCAAGGAGGAGAAGAAGAGACCGGTGAAGAAAGAGGAGGATGCTGAGACTGGGGAGAAGAAGAAAGAGCAGAGAGCGGGGTCCAAAGGAAGATCAGCTGCAGATGCTCTGAACAGGCAGATCAAGCAGGAGAGAACCACCGGAAGCTCATACAGGTGAAAAGTTTCTCTAAATAGTTTGGCCCAGCATCGATACTGTATTGTTCTCATACATGTGAATTATATAGCACTTACACACCTCTACACCGTACTCTACATGCAGAGTAAGCAACACGCACCAGTGTGTAAAGCGGAATGATGAAACTAAAAGACATTTTTTAAGTATAGTAGAAGACCAAAATTGGGTTTAAGCACAGAGGGACTGAAGATCTCTGACAGTTCTCTGTAAATGAGTATTACTACTATTATATTGTAAAGAAAAATACAATATATTAGCATATAATTTCACCTTACATACTTTCAGCTGTTTAGCAGTATGTGTAAGCTCATACACTCTGACATGCATTTCTTAGTCAGTAAAAACCTGAGATTCAATCTGTTCATTTTATTCGTTTACATCAGTGGTTTCAATGGCATTCATGTTCTGATTGTTGTCATTTTTAGCATAACAGAATATCAAAACTAGCTGAAAAACTATCACAATGGCACACTAAATGAATATATATATGACACAAAACAGTTTTGACTGCATACACTTGTCCTTGTCGTTGTTCACAGTATGTAGGCCTGTTCCAGTAAATAGAAAATCAATGTAATGTCTCAACGTACTACATCTGATCTGTCACTCCTAGAAGGTCTTGAGATGAAAAATCGCATACTAATAGATATGTAGTATGTAGTCAGATATACGAGGTACATAGGGACAAAACGTTTAAAAAAGTAAAATCCACAGTCTGCAGCAATTGCTCTTGGTCTTGCTGAAAAAGTCAAAGTCAGAAAGTCTACATCAAATATGATGCTCTTTTTCAGGATGGAGTTCAAGGCGTACACTGATGTCAAGCCGGTCAAACCGATCAAAGCAAAGTCACAGTACAAACTGGCAATGGAGGACAAAGCTAATCTGGAGACGAGCTACAGCGCCACTTATAAAGGAGAGCAGGGAAAACCAGAGGCTGCAGATAACAAACTGCTGGAGCGCCGCAGGATACGCAGCCTGTACAATGAGCCCAGCATTAAAGAATCAAGCAAGGTATGCATGTTGTACAGTACAGTCAGTCAGGACACATTTGATAGCAGGTTGTTTATCTAATCAAATAACTCTATTAAGACAGAATATTGAATCTAGATACAAAATCCATTGGGGGTGTTTTCCTTTCTCATGACAGTCAGTGATAGGATGTCTAAAACTCCAGACTGGGCAAGAAAGAAATCAGCCACAGTTCTTCACATCATACTGTGTATTTTTCTTTTTAATGAAGGTGGTAGGTGGTGTAGTTTTCTTGTTCTTGTACAAAGGAGTGGCACAGCCGAGAGTGAAGGCTTTTATTTGTACATATACTTATGGCAAACGTTTGTGGACACCTGACCATTACACCCATATGTGATTTTTGATTATCCCATTTCAGATTTATTCACATTTTGCTGTTATAATTACCTCCACTCTTCCAGGAATGCTTTCCACTAGATTTTGAAGCATGGTTGTGGGGATTTCCTGTTGATCCCAATGGTGTTTATTAGGATTGAGGTCAGGGCTTTGGAGTTTTTTCACTCCAACCTTGGCACACCATGTCTTCATGGACCTCGCTTTGTGTACAGGGGCATTTGCCATGATGGAATGTATGGGATTGAGGTACAAAGGCATCTTATGCTTCCATCTTTGCAGCAACAGTTTGAGGAAGAACCACACATGGGTGTCACTGTCCACAAAACTTTGGCCATATAGTTTATTTTTCCATGACTATGATGGGGCTCTACTAGTCTATTTATACTATTCAGCCCTGACTCAATATGACATATGTGTCAAGTTTTATTATTGGATAGTTAAACCATGTAAGTTCGATCCATTTGTTTCTATAAGAGTTTTCTAGACATCATCTTGGTTTAACCCAACGTCTGATGTCCTGATCTGCAAAGAGTTTACAAAGCATTTGTAAGATCTCAGTATTAGAATTTAGTCATCAGTAAAAGGGTACAAGAAAATTTACAAAACATTAGATGTACCATAGAAGATTATGTCAACAAGTGGACGGAATGGACACCACAGTGACGTTACTAACAACGGGACATTCCTTCATAATTGACAATGCAAACCATGTCAGGGAGTCTGCCAAGAGACTTACAGCAACATTAAAGGAGCTGAAGGAAAGTGCTGGTCACTTCCTGCAACAACAACCTCTAGTATTCTTCAAATATCTAGGCTATGAGGTAAGCTAGAAAGAAAAAATAACATCCAACCCCACCTAAATTTTACAGTCAGCTCCAGAATTAGTAAAGATGTGGTTAAAATGTTTAAGAAACTAGTTTTTGTTCCTTCTGTCTTTCCTGGTCATCATCATCGTGCCAAAAAGCTGAGATGGACAGCACAAACTTCTCTAGCTCCACCCACAGATTTAAATTTTACCGAAAGCATGTGTCAAGAAATGTTATGGTCTGACGATTTTTGGGAATAATTCTGATATGTTTATCTCTCAAAAAACAGCATACCCCCGGTGAAGCATGGTGTTGGCAGCATCATGCTATGGAGCTGCTTCCCTTCAACTGGGAATCGTGACTAATTTCTAAATACCAATCTATTATGGCACAAAACCTGTAGGCCTCTGTTAGATAGCTGATGGAAAAACATATACACACAAGCATGTATAGGGTTTTTATGTTCATTGTATGTAAATACAACTAGCTAGAATTTGTGTATGCACTTACAGTATATATTTGTGTAGTTGTGTTGATGCAGCCCGTCTTTTCATCCTCATAGGGCTGTTCAGACAGTGACAGACGTTCTGTTGTAAGTCTGTTCTAGTCAGGTGTGGGTTTTTTGGTTTTTTTTAAATGTTTTATACACAAAGCATGGAGGACGTGAAGCATCTCAGCCCAGCACACCAACACCACGGCTGAGATGATTAGACCTTTCTCACTGTGGGTCAAATTCAATCCCTCCGCAAAATTTGACAATCCAAAACTGGCTAAATATCTCACCGATTTATAAAGAAAACTGTAAGAACGGATTGATGAATATATTTGTTGGTTTATTCCTTCCTTGGTGAATGGATAGATCCTTTTAATACTAGGTGAATGGATGGATAGATGGACGGATAGATGGATGGATAGATGGACGGATGGATGGAGTGTACAGATGGATGATTTTAGCAGTTGTCATTTTAAATGTACAATGTAATATGTGCTGGTAAATTTGATTGAAATTAACATCAGCACTCATGCGGGAGGATTGAATGCACAATTGATATGAATGCTCAGCTTTACAATTTAAAGACCACTCTCACTCTTTTTATTTGCACGTCACAAAAGCAACATTCACTACGAATGGCCCTATTTTCCCACTTTTAATGCAAATGACTAGCGCAAGAACTAATTAAGCACATTGCGCCCAACTTTAATAATTCACATCTTGAAAAATTATAAAATATGATATATAATTATGTAAGCATTTAATGTATTTTTGTAGTAGTTAATTCATTCTTCCAGATGTTATCCTGCAGTTTTGTCATCGTAGACTTTACACGGCACATGCAGCACAGCCAGTCTCTCTTGCGACAAAAATGTCATCTGCAAATGCATGTTGAAATAGGGCCGCGTACTCCCAACTCAAACGACTGCCATATCTACACTAACAAGAGAATAACAATTTAGAATGAAACTATTCTGAATGAATTATTCTGTGTGGATTTTTGTGTTTATTGCACATCAGCTCAAGGAATTATTGGCACCCTTGGTAAAGATGGGTAAAAATGGTCAAGAAAATAATTTTTGTCTTATTAGTTAAACGATTTATTCATTCTTCACTCTTCTGGGTTGGCCAGCAAGCTAAGCCTTCTCTAGTCCTATGCACAGATTTCAGCTTTTTTAGGGAATTCATAGACTATTATTAATCCATTTTCTACTCCACTTATCATACTGGGTCGCAATGGAACCTGGAGCCTATCCCAGGAAACCTGGGGCACAGGGCAGGGTACAACCTGGACAGGATGCCTGTTTATCGCAGGGCAAAATCACACACACACTCACACACTATGGACAATTTAGAGATGCCAGTTAGCCTACAGTGCATGTGTATGGACTGGGGAGGAAACTGGAGTACCTGGAGGAAACCCTTGAGGCATGGGGAGAAAATGCAAACTCCACTTACAATCGAACCCCCAACCCTAAATTTGATGCAAACATGCTAACCACTAAGCCACTGGATTCAAAGACTTTCCTAAGTTATTTGTAAGATAAAATCTCTTTACTAGCTGCTGGGTCTGTCCCAGTGTCTCCATCCAGTGGGACAGGTCTGATCCTTACAAGATGCCTGAACTAACTCAACTAGCTTCTCTTGATTTGGAGGAAGAGCAGATCAATTCTTAGGCTCTTACAATTACTGGTCTCCTCAAACTATCACAGAGAGTAAACCCAGCAATCCAGCAACACACAGCTCAAGATGATGATAGGAATCTAGATTAATAAGACATACCAGTTTCATTATGGGGCTCCTAAGTGGCACAACTTCAGAGTGTTTGTTCTGTCTTCTGGGGATCCAAGATGGAGCCATCTGTGGCCACAGCCAAGGCTACCTCTTGGGAGACTCTCTTTTATTTGTTAATCACAGTAATTCATGGGCATCTGTGAGCTCAGGTGTGTGGAACAGGGCAGATTCCTCTGAATGTGCCCTGTGATGAGCAGCAGGTGGGAAAAAACATTTGGCTAGCTTCTTGGAGGAAGTATGTGCTGGCTTTCACCCCCCTTGGTTGGAAGTTTTCCTAAGAAACGGTCCATATTTTCCACATTGTTTTAGTCTCCTTCAGAACCTTGGCATAGACTTGTCTGGGGAGGTTGAGGGGTGTGATTCCTCTATACTTGCAACACACCCTCTGTTCCCTGTAATAAGATCTTCATGCAAGACTGAAGAAGCAAGTTTAGATGGACTAAAAAAACACCAGGGATTTCTGGCCTCATGAAGGGAAGGCCTGTCCACTGGAGTTTCTCAAAGTGCTCCTGCAATTGCTCAGCAATATCCCCAGTAGATGTCAACTTTCTTACTAAAGCTTATGAATGGTCTCTTCTCCTTCCCAACAATTTTCCAGAACATCTATTGGCTCAAGTTTATATACATAACTGGTCTCTTCAAACTCTTCTCAAGCACAAGCGGGGATTGAACCCTGATCTCCACGGTAATCTCGAACACCCACTGACAGAGATTTAGACCAAGATGCAGAATCAGGAAAAGCGTGACTTTAATTAACAAACATAAAAATAACAAAAGACTTTCATAAAACAGAATGAATACAACATGGAAAACAATGATAACTACAACATGAGGAGCTGCTTTGGTGTTAATGAAATTAACAACAGGTGCACTAGATGGGCAACAATGAGACGACCCCCAAAACTGGAATGGTTTTACAGGTAGAGGCTACTGAAAATTTTTGTCCCTACTCATTTTTTCTGAATGTTTTTCACTAGTTTTGCATTTGGCTAGGGTCAGTGTCATTACTGGTAGCATGAGGCAATACCTGAACCCTACAGAGGTTGCACAGGCAGTCCAACTCCTCCAGGATGCACATCAATACGTGCCATTGCCAGATGGTTTGCTGTGTCTCCCAGCACAGTCTCTTGAGCACATAAGAGATTCCAGGAGACAGGCAGTTACTCTAGGAAAGATGGACAGGGCCTTAGAAGGTCTTTAACCGATCAACAGGACCGGTATCTGTTCCTCTGTGCAAGGAGGAACAGGATGAGCACTACCAGAGCCCTAAGAAATGACCTCCAGCAGGCCACTGGTGTGAATGTCTCTGACCAAACAATCAGAAACAGACTTTATGAGGGTGGCCTGAGGGCCCAGTGATCTAGTGCTCACTGCCCGGCAATGTGGAGCTCGATTGGCATTTGCCATTGAGCACCAGAATTGGCAGATCCACCACTGGCACCCTGTGCTTTTCACAGATGAGAGCAGGTTCACCCTGATAGACATGAAAGGGTCTGGAGAAGCCATGGAGAACGTTATTCTGTCTGTAACATTATTCAGCATGACCGGTTTGGTGGTGAGTAAGTGATGGTCTGGGGAGGCATATCCATGGAAGGACGCACAGACCTCTACAGACTAGACAATGGGACCCTGACTGCCAATCCAAATGAAATCATTGGACCCATTGTCAGACCCTATGCTGGTGCAGTGGGTCCTGGGTTCCTCCTGGTGCACAACAATGCCCGGCCTCATGTGGCGAGAGAATGCAGGCAGTTCCTGGAGGATGAAGGAATTGATACCATTGAATGGCCCCCACGCTCGCCTGACCTAAATCCAAAAGAACACCTCTGGGACATTGTGTTTCAGTCCATCCAATGCCGCCAGGTTGCACCTCAGATTGTCCAGGAGCTCAGTGATGCCCTGGTCCTGATCTGGGAGTAAGTACCCCAGGACACCATCCGTCGTCTCATTAGGAGCAAAAAAGCCCGTGGGGGCCATACAAACTACTGAGTACCATTTTGAGTTGTTGCAATGAAATTTCAGGAAAATGGACTAGCCTGCTGAATCATTTTTTTCACTTTGATGTTCAGGGACATCTGGGTCTTTGAATTCAGCCCCCTGTAGGTTGATCATTTTCACTTCCGTCAAAGGATATGGAATCCTTTAATTCCTAACACATTACCTAGTTCATATCAGTATAGATATTTTTCCCCATTGAGATCTGAAGTGTAACCTTAATTTTTTGTGCAGTATATATAGGGCAAAGTATTAGATTAAATAGAGAACAGGTGACATGGTGGGGAAAAGGAACAATGGGAAGGGCAGGGCACAGCTCATGTGGGAAATAACAAACAATACAGCAAACTATAATGAAACGTCTGCCAGCACCCTCTGATGGTCTGGCAGGGAACCGTCCCAGTAGCTCCAGACACTTTCACTTCTGAAACACTAGCCTTCCTCTACAACTTGATGGTTTCTCTCAGCACTGGTGTCCATTGGTGTGTCATAAAGATGTAATTGCTCCTTTTCCTGACGTCAGGAACTTATTCTTGCTGCAATTAAGGCACCATCAGATAATGAATTCATGAAATCACAGTGGTGTCTGTTCTGTGAACATGCTTCTGAACTACGCTGTTCAGTTGAGACAAAAAATCAATAGAGAGAAAACAAACACTCAGGGTGGACTGAGCATAAAAAGAAGGATGGTTATATAGACAAGAACCTAATCAATATGGTTACAAATGGTGGAGGATCTGTGATATGGGGATAATCTTACTCCATATGCTATAAGATCCTTGTAAGAATACATGGCACTTTGGACTTCATGAAGTAACAAAAGATTTTAAATGAAACTCTGGCCTCTACCAGGACAATAATTCAAAGTAATATCCAAATCTATACAAATGACCACAGAATCACCATTCCAGTCCCCTGACCTGTACACCTATTTAGATCCTGTGAAGTAAAATGAAGAGCAGAGTCCAGAAAAGAAGATGTAGAACCCTGGAGAGATTCTGTACTGAGGAGTGACACTGTATTTCCCCGTCTCATCAAGCATTACAGGAGAAGACTCGGAGCATAGTACTAAAAATGAAAAAGCAATGGTGACAATATTTGAAACAGCCTTTATTTGTCACATATACATTACAGCACAGTGAAATTCTTTCTTCGCATATCCCATCCTTGGAGGTTGGGGTCAGAGCGCAGGGTCAGCCATGATACGGCACATGTAGGCTTATTAAAAAACAATTTAGGGTGAGATACAGCTACATAAACACAAGATAGAGGTGTGTGCTGGGCTGTTTTTAAATCCCAATCCCACCCATTCCCACAACTTTTGTTCGCACATGACTGTAATATTTTCTAATGAATTTAGTTGGTTCTACAACAACAGAATCAGTTACTAAATGAATGAACACAATCATGTCCAATTTGCACTCATGTTAATAACTTTTCTTCGTCCCGCAAGCTTTATATCTGACCGCCTGCACCCGCCCGCATGACAGTAAAATCATGCCTGCTCTGGTCCCATAGAATCCTAATCCCAATGCACACCTCTAACATAAAGACATTTTTTATAACCCTTTATATCTTTACCAATTTCTGCTGATTTTTTTAATCATACAACTACACTATATTGGCAAAAGTTTTGGGACACCCCTCCAAATCATTGAATTCAGGTGTTGTTTTTCAGGGTTTGGGCTCGGCCCCTTAGTTCCAGTGAAAGGAACTCTTAATGCTTCATCTTCATATCAAGACATTTTGGACATTTTCATGCTCCTAACTTTGTGGGAACAGTTTGGGGATGACCCCTTCCTGTTCCAACATGACTGCACACCAGTGCACAAAGCAAGGTCCATAAAGACATGGATGAGTGAGTTTGGTGTGGAGGAACTTGACTGTCCTGACTTCAATCCGATAGAACACCTTTGGGATGAATTAGAGTGGAGACTGTGAGCCAGACCTTCTCATCCTACATCAGTGCCTGACCTCACAAATGCGCTTCTAGAGGAATGGTCAAAAATTCCCATAAACACACTCCTAAACCTTGTGGAAAGCTTTTCCTAAGAGTTGAAGCTGTTATAGCTGCAAAGGACGGGATGACTCCATATTACATTCATGTGCATGTAAAGGCAGACGTCCCAGTTTTGGCCTGACTCGCAGTCTCCGCTCTAATTCATCCCAGAGGTGTTCTATCAGGTTGAGGTCAGGACTCTGTGCAGGCCAGTCAAGTTCCTCCACACCAAACTCACTCATCCATGTCTTTATGGACCTTGCTTTGTGCACTGGTGTACAGTCATGTTGGAACAGGAAGGGGTCATCCCCAAACTGTTCACACAAAGTTGGGAGCATGAAATTGTCCAAAATGTCTTGGTATGAAGCTGAAGCATTAAGAGTTCTTTTCACAGGATCTAAGGGGCCGAACCCAACCCCTGAAAAACAATACCTAAATTCAATGATTTGGAGGGGTGTCCCAAAACGTTTGGCAACATAGTGTACATAATCACAATACAAAGATCTTTAGAAAGGGAAACAAAAAAAAAAACAAGCTGCTTGTATTTCATTTGAAAGCTGTAATGCATGTTATACTGTATATTTATATTACAAGCGCAGTATGTGGTTATTAATTAAAGTATTACTCTCAGATGTCTGTGTGTTTAAAGCTGACTTGCAAAATATCTGATTTTTGTGCTTACAGTCAGAGAAGCCCATTGTGTCCCACTCCAAACCCAAAAAGACGACAAGCCATAGTAAAACAGCGAGCAAAGCTAAAGCAAGGCCGAGCACTGGAACCCAACCTGTCAAGAAGAAAAGCTCTGTGAACAAGCTGGAGTTAAAGCCAGATGGAGGAGTCACCAAGAAAAGTAAAGAAATGATTAACAGACTGGCTGAGGGAAAAAAATAAATGCAATTCTGCGTGGATTTGGGTGAAAGGAGTCTGCGCTCTGCTGCTAGAAGACTCACTTTGATTGAAGCCCAATTTCAGTCTTTTAGGCTTTCACGTATGGATGGTGGATTTGGATTTGACAGCTTGCTTTGCCTTGAATCACTGCATAACTCACACACCAATCTTTTTACACACGCCTTAAGCTTTACTGCATGAAACTTGCCCCTACCCTACATGTTTGATTAGAAATGTACTATTAGAAATTTCTAGCTATTGTCATTGGGCTTTAATCACAAACACTACATACCCCAATCACAAATAATATGAACTGATTAGAGGTATCCATTAAACTGCACATATATCTGGCTCCTAGCATCCCACTAACTAGTAATAAAAATGGAATTTTCAAATGGCGACATTAACAAACACTAACACCAATGAGCCAGATTTATAGTAGCTTTTAGCACATGATTAAATGATTAGTGCATGAACTTCCAGCCATAATTCATTGTCCAGTGCACTGCTTTTACATCGCGTCGTCAAATCCGCTGCTGAAACATTAAGATCAGGCCCACAGACTTTCAGAATACACATGAAAACAAAATAAATGAGTGTTGAAATAAAATACATAAGCTACTGTTTTCGGTCTGGAGTATGAGTCTCACCCAGCCTCGCTGTGTTTTTTTTTTTTGTGTGTGTGTGTGTTCTTGTAGCGTCGAATTCCTTCATCATGAATTTTTCAAAAGTGTCAAGATGATCAGCTGTGTGTTATGCTACGTAATGAGACACTCTTTTAGGATTAAAGTTTCCTGCTATAGTTAGTTAAAGCTGTGTGGAAGAATGCTGCTTAACCGCACTACTGTTTGGTCTTTTTAAGGATGTACGAAGCTGATGATTTCTGTTAAAATTGTTGGAATGTCTCTTACAGGTGGACGCATGGCTTCTGTATGAGTCCTCATTTTTGATAAGCATTGTTTTGTCATTATCAAACCCAGCCATGTAAGTCACACGATGGGAGAACCTGCAGACTTCTTGGTACATCCTTCTTTCTGGACCGTCCTTTAAACATGCTGTGTACACTTCACTGGGTGCTATCTCCAAGCTATGCTGTCCATTCGAGAATACTGGTGCCTGAACACACCACCTGATGCCACTGCAACTGCAATGTGTTTGTATGTGTGATGTTCTTGTGGTGTTCGCTTGCCTTGAATAAAATCACCTAAAGCAGTGTCTTTGATATATTGATTTATTTGATTTTACACCTTAACAGTCTATTAGTGGATTCAGTAATCACTAATTAATGTGAATTAAGATGAATAATACACAATAATCTAGAAGGCAAACATACATAGATCAGGTATAACATTGTGAGCAGTGAATAAGACTGATGATCTCCTCATCATGGCACCTGTTAGTGGGTGGGATATATTAGGCAGCAAGTCAACATTTTGTCCTCAAAGTTGATGTGTTAGAAGCAGGAAAAATGGGCAAGTGTAAGGATCTGAGTGAGTTTGACAAAGGACCAAATTGTGATGGATAGACCACTGGATCAGAGCATCTCCAAAACTGCAGCTCTTGTGGGGTGTTCTCAGTCTGCAGTGGTCAGTATCTATCAAAAGTGGTCCAAGGAAGGAACAGTGCTGAAACGGCGACAGGGTCATGTGTGGTCAAGGCTCATTAATACACGTGAGGAGCAAAGGCTGGCCCGTGTGATCGGATCCAACTGATGCTGACGAAGTTAATGCTGGTTATGATAGAAAGGTGTCAGAATACACAGTGTATGACGGGTCAGGGCTGTTCTGGCAGTAAAACTGGGTCCAACACAATATTAGGCAGGTGGACATAATGTTATGCCTGATCTGTGTATACCTCTTCTTTAAAATAGTACGCACCTCCTGTGAAATTGTTGAAAATGAGGACATCTTGTGGCCAGTTTAAATATTGCACCTCTGCAGTTTTTATACAGATTTAGATATATAGATAGATGCTAATGTGCTTCATTATTGCTGACAAATTAATCATTTAATAGCTGATCCACTTAATGCTTGTCCTTTATGGTCAGTGTGTGCTGTGTAGTGTCCTGTCTATTTCATTATACTGCGAAGTCTATGTTTTTATACACCTGGTTAAAAGGGTAAAAATAACAACAACAAAAAAAATGTACAAAACTTTGAAAGGTTTTTTTTTAAATTAATCTGTTCATTCTAATATTTTATTATTTCTTCATATACACAGGGATTTGTATGGAGGACGTTCTGCATTAACAATTATTAAATATTTTTAATATGGTGAAGTTTTCAGTGAGACTTGTAGTGCTTTGTAACAGTCAGTGTTCAAGCAGTAACTTTACCTTTTTTAACAGAAGAAAGTCTTTTTTTCTTAAAGAAAAGAGAAGTTGGTGCTAGAAAGACTGTTTATTATATGACTGTTTAGATTCAAGATTCAAAGAGCTTTATTAATCCCAGGGGAAATTCCTTTTCCATGTTACAGTTGCTCTAATAAAAACATTATATATATATATATATATATATATATATATATATATATATATATATATATATATATATATATATATATATATATATATATATATATGAGAGAGAGAGAGAGAGAGAGAGAGAGAGAGAGACATACATACAGATAGATAGATAGATAGATAGATAGATAGATAGATAGATAGATAGATAGATAGATAGATAGATAGATAGATAGATAGATAGACAGACAGATTCAATTCAGTTTCAATTCAGTTTATTTTGTATAGCGCCTTTTACAATGAACATTGTCTCAAAGCAGCTTTACAAAAGAAGATTATTATTATTATTATTATTATTATTATTATTATTATTATTATTATTACTCCAGGACCAGAGCTTGGGATTTAATTATCTTTGTGTATAACTAGCCTTTATATTATTTAGGTTTCTTTTTAAATCCTTTAATTATTCTCTATAAACTTATTTATCACTGCAAAGGAGACTCAATGCAAAGCCAACACCAAGCGTTCCTTCACAAGATGGCGGTGCCGAGAAACCGAACGTCAGGGCAAATCCTTTTTATTTTACTGTCTCTAATTCTTTAATTAATTAATTAACTAATTATTGTAAATAATTATTTAATTCTCTCGAATGTCTTTAATTGTACTGTCTCTAGACATTTTCACTTGTTTACGTTGTACAAGGCGCAGGGAAAGAAGGACTCTAATTCAAAGAAGACTCTTATTTTGTTTTCTTGCCTGATGACACGTTCAAGCTGCGACCGAATCCAATGCGTTCCCCAAATCGCTTAAGCCTTCCATATTGGTGGACTATATGAGACAATAATGACAGATACTACACCCTACTTAGTGCACTACTTAACCAGATTTGTGAGAATTGAAATTCAGCCATTATCCCGCGCCCAAGCTCAGTTTTAAGGGATGTGTATCAGTGTACACAAGCTTTGAGCTGCTCTGTTCTGGTCATGTTATAGAGCAGAATTTTAACATTTAATCTTCGTACTTTTGTTTTTTTTTTTTAAAATAACATTTTTATACTTCAGTGCATGAACGGTAAGTATTTAATTTGTTAAGTCAGTTACTATCTAGTTAGACTTTTATCAGTGAATAAAGCAGGAACAACATTTCCGGTCAGTGAACTAAATTAGTTAGTAGTATGTTATTATAACCAGAACTTCGACATTTCGAGGTGGAGAATAAAAATATAAATGTTTGACTTGTTTTTAGCTGCTCCAATGACCTGAGGAAATCTCAAGCTTAGTTACTAAAGCACCTGGAGGTCGGAAATGCGGTTGTAGGTTTATACAGATCCCCTGCATCTACTGAATCGAGGGTGAGTCTTGGTCATTAACTGTTTTTGGGAAGTGTAAGTCCATTTTAGAGCATCTACAGCAGCAGGATGATCAGGCATCTCTCAGACATGTCCAGAGACTGTTGATATATTTATATACACCGACCAGGCATAAAATTATGACCACCAGTCTAATATTGTGTTGGTCCTCCTTTTGCTGACCTGTCCTGCACTGTGTGTTCTGACACCTTTCTATCAGAACCAGCATTAACTTTTTTAGCAGTTTGAGCAACAGTAGCTCGTCTCAGCCTTCACTCCCCACGTGCATCAGTGAGCCTTGGCCACCCATGACCCTGTCGCCGGTTCACCACTGTTCCTTCCTTGGACCACTTTTGATAGATACTGACCACTGCAGACCGGGAACACCCCACAAGAGCTGCAGTTTTGGAGATGCTCTGATCCAGTGGTCTAGCCATCACAATTTGGCCCTCTTTGTTAAACTCGCTCAAATCCTTACGCTTGTCCATTTTTCCTGCTTCTAACATCAACTTTGAGGACAAAATGTTGACTTGCTGCCTAATATATCCCACCCACTAACAGGTGCCATGATGAGGAGATCATCAGTCTTATTTACTTTGCCTCTCACTGATCGTAATGTTATACCTGATTGGTGTGTGTGTGTGTGTGTGTGTGTACCTACCGTGCGTTTGAGATGTTGCCTCATTACTAACTTGGCTCATGCCTCTGTAGGAGATCATGGCGAAAAAAAGAAATCTCTCCAACATGGTGATTGCGTGTGAATGGTCCTCGTGTACATTTAAAGGCCACAGTATGGAGGAGATGAGTGAACACATGTCTTTACATTTGAAGGAGCATCTTGGGGATGCGGACACCGTGGAGGAGCTTGGTAAGTTGTTTAAAGTCAAGAAATTGCTTCTTAGCAGACTGCCTCTATCCAGAGTGACTTAGAATTTACCCCATTTTATACAACTGAGCAGTTGAGGGTTAAGGACCTTGCTCAGGGGCGTGGCCGTGGCAGCTTGGTGGACCTGGGATTCGAACTCAAAACCTTACGATGATTAATCCAACTAAGCAACCACATCTCCTTCATACATCCCATAATGAACTGAACCTACCATACTAGGGAAGTGAAGGCTGAAGCAGTTAAAGCTCTGGGTCACTGATCGGAAGATCAGGGGTTTGAGCCAAGCTACTGCCGTTGGGCCTCTGAGCAAGGTCTCTCCCAGGACCCTGGCTTCTTAATAAGCTGTTAGCTGTCAATAATCTGGGCAGTAGTAGTTCAAGTGGTTAAGGCTCTGGGTTGTTGATTGGAGGATCAGTGTTCAAGCCCCAGCACCACCACGCCCCACTGTTGGGCAACTAAGCAAAGCCTTAACCCTCCCTGCCCCTGGGGAACTGTATCATAGCTGCCTCTGAACTCTGACACCAACTTCCTCAGCTGGAATACACAATGAAAAGAATTCCACTGTGCTGTAATGTATGTGTGGTGATAAAGGCTTCTTGCTCTTTAAGTTCTTCTTCTTCTAAACCTACCGTATATACATGCATTGCCTTCATGTTTAATACAGTGGTGTGTGTGATGTGTTAGTGATGTGTCACTAACGAATCAGGAGCATTGGTTCTTATTGATGAACTGAGCTGATCAATGTTTATTTCGATTTATTTAGTGGCCACATCATCTTCATGTTCCGTATGTAGGTGTGTCCTTGCAAATTTGTTTTTAATGCCCTTTATCAGTGCTCAGGTTCTGACCCCAGGATCAGAGTCGGTGAGATGATTTGGGAGTGGGTCCCATCAACTTATTCCTTGATGCCAGATTGTGCAGGAACCACACACATTTAGACTACTATTAAGTTCACGTGAAATGGCCTCACAGGAGGTGGACACGTAGGCTGATGGTGGTCATTGTGTGAACAAACAGCCTAAGGGTAACAGCTGAAGCCAGTGGTACTCATGCTGAGTAATCAGCCAAGAACAGAAGCCTTTATACTTTTTTACAATCGTCATGCTGTCTTAGATTTTAGATCAGAACAATTAACTGTTCTAGGGCAGGAATCATCCAAATGTTGAATCCAACTATGCATTAATGAGGTCTAATTAAAAATTTTTGTGCATTGTTGCTTTTTTGGGTTAAATAATGTAGTAAATTGTTGCATGGTCTTCCTTCTCTCTTTCAGATGATTATCAGTGTCTGTGGCAGGGCTGTGAGTTCCTGGCTATGGGAAGTCCTAATGAGCTGATTGCCCATGCACACTTCCATAACTTCCACAGCAAACTGAAGTTCATCGGGACTCAATTGCTCCAGTCCCATCCCGAGCTTCCCAGCTGCACTCAGGATCTGCACAGCAACAACCTGGTGACGGACATCTCCGAGGGATTCGTGTGTCAGTGGGAACACTGTGATGTTAGTATGAGCTTTTCATTCCTTCAGTTTTATTTGCGGAACGCTTTTAACGGTGGACTACGGTGGCCAAGAAGTGCAAAACACGATAACAAATCAGAAAACACAAGGAGAATTCAGACAGTCTGGAAAAGGTAGGTATAGTTTGTGAACGGAATTCTTCCCTCTGATTGGACGAGACATCTGTCACTCAGGATATACAGGAAGTAGGAAATTGTGTATCTAACATTATTTCTTGTACATGTGTGGAGTTCTGCCTTCACTTTAAACCATGTTTTAAAATCTTTTAAAGAAAATAACAAACATTATTTATATATATATATAAATCTCTTTATAAGATAATGGAATCAATTCAGCGCTCCTTTGAGGAAGGACGCTCATATGGCGTGATTTTGGATATACTGATAGTGTATAATGGTGTAAAGGTTTCTCTAAAAACACACCAGGTATGTTTGGAAGATCAAACTGTTCCAGATTAAAGGATGTAAGGAGCGCTATAAGAGCAGAGCTGTGTTCATACACACACCAATCCACTTTCTACTGCTGGACTTCCTCTGTATCCCGAGTGACAGATGTCTCGTCCAATCAGAGGGAAGAATTCCATTCACAAACTATTATACCTACCTTTTCCGCTTTGTCTGAATCGTCCATTTATTTTTGCATTTATTGTGTTTTGCACTTCTCAGTCACTGTAGTGAACAGCTATACAGGAACGTAAAAATTCAGAATAATATTTGATTTATTCCTAATGAGCAAGCCAGAGGCCACAGTGGCAACGGGAAAACTCCCTGAGACGATATGAGGAAGACGAAACCCAGTCTCATTACGATTTCTGAAATGGGATAACAAGAATAAAAGCAGAGGCGGTTATGTACTCGGGCAACTTTTCTCTTTCCGCAGAGTTCTTTTAACAATCCAGAGTGGTTTTACCGCCATGTGGACATGCACGCTCACTGCACGGAGTTACAGCCACTTCCTGACCAACAGCAGGCTCTGTTCTGCAGCTGGAAAGGTAGGTCAGGCAGGTAAACATATTGAGATGATTGTATTATGTGGCCGTCTTAGGAGTTAAACGAGGTTTGGCTTGGTTTCAGGCTGCGACGCCTTCTTTAAGATCAAGTACCGTCTGCGTGAGCACCTGCGCAGTCACACTCAGGAGCGTCTGGTGGCTTGTCCAACCTGTGGCTGCATGTTCTCCAGCAACACCAAGTTCTTTGATCACATTCAGAGACAGGCCGAGCCAGAGGGTCAGTAATTACACGCATACTGTACCATTCCACAACCGGGGGCCAATTTAAACCCCTTCCAACTCTTATTTATTTTTCTTTTATGGTTTTTTACCACCAAAATCTAATACTGTCCACTGCCTCATTTTGTTCTTCAGTATTGAAAGGTACTTCAGTCTTCCTTTCATAAACATTGTGTCTGTCAATTTCAGAAAATCAGTTTAAAAAAGACAGAAAGAAAAATGATGTTTTTACTTTTTTGTAATGTGGTTTTGATGTTAATGTGCTGGCTGCTCAATAATCTGTCCTGATTTCCTGTTTCAGATTCTCTTACATGTGCCCATTGTGACAAAGGCTTTGCTAACGAAAGACTGCTGAGAGATCATGTCCGGCAGCATGGTACGCTCGCCTGCAGGGCATGTTAACCTTCCATCACGTTTTGGAATCTTTCTCAGACAGTATACAGGCGTAGTCGATGTCAGTGGTAGAAATATGAGATCACACACCTTGAGATTAAACAATGGCACTTCGAGTCTCGTGAATTACCATGACGAGTCGGTACACGCGTAATAAATACTCAGATATACAACACTGAGGATGTTATAGTCTCCTCGGTTGTGTTTTGTAATTATATCTAAGTGTTACGTTGCTTGTCAGGGTAACAATAGGCGGAAATGTTAAGCAGGACCAGAAATGAGAACCACCGTATTAAAGCACATTTATCTGGGCATGTCCTTTTTTTTAATTTTCCAGTGAATCACATAAAGTGCCCACTCTGTGACATGACGTGTACGTCCCTCTCCACCCTGAAGATCCATATCAAATTCCGCCATTGTGACGAGCGCCCTTTCCCATGCGACTTCTGTGAGAGCAGGTAGCGAATTATGATGTCCACACCTTCCATTTTTCTTAGCCTGTGATTAAATAAAGAAATATTTATTTTAATTATATAGAAAAGAGAGAAGAACTGGAGTGAATGTTTGTTTACTTTCGCTCTTCAGCTTCAAGAATCAGCACGATTTGAGGAAGCACATGGAGACCCACAACGAAGGAGCGGCGTACCACTGTACGGTGGAGGGATGCGGTTACTCTTCTCGCATGGCTCACACCATGAAACAGCATTATAAAAGAGTACACGAGGTTAGCCAGCTGGGGGCGCCGTAACCACACACACGAACAAGTTTTCTGCCATTTCACATGCTGGACGTTTGTGTTTTTGTTTTTTTATATGGGGTGTTATTACTGTTCCAGCAGGGGAACATGGTGTCCAGGTATAAATGTCATCTGTGTGACAAGAACTTTTCATGGTGTTACACCCTGACCCTTCATCTGAGAAAGAAACATCAGCTCAAATGGCCATCAGGACATTCCCGCTTCAGGTATGTTGTTTTTCAGTTGTTTGTATGTTGCACAGGTATTCAACTAAGATTTATGAAGGTACAGGACCATAAAATTCTTCAGATAAGTAACTAACCTGATTGAACGGAGACCAGTTATCTTTTAATGCTTAACCATTAATGATGGCTATAAATAATGCAATTTGAAGTGGCTATATTTAATTTTATAGTGGTATCTCACATGACCACCAATGAGATGCCTCTGATTTGAACGCGATTCAGGGAGAATGAAATTATACTTCTCTGTCCATTCACATTCAAATAGACTGCTTTTGTTGTTGACTATTTTTGCATCTCATCAGTTTGACAATAAATACACTCTCCCCTTTCTGACTTCATGTCTCGAGCCCAGTGGCTGTATATATGAATAAACAACACGGCACTATCGACGCCCTTTATCCTAAATTTGTTGTGTTGGAAGCTGCCATCTTAACTGCGTTTGGTCAAAATTGGAGCCAAAGCATAAGCACATTGATGATCAGACTGTAGGTTCAACTCTTAGCTAACCGTATTGGTCATTCTTCATACTGGGAGCACACAAGCAAGGTACAAAGCTACATCAATCAGGCATAACATTATGACCACCAAATAATGTGTCGGTCCCCTTTTTTTGCTGCCAAAACCGCCCTGACCCGTCCTGCACTGTGTATTCTGACACCGTTCTATCAGAACCAGCATTAACCACTTCAGCAATTTGAGCAACAGTAGCTCGTCTGTTGGATCGGATCACACGGGCCAGCCTTCACTCCCCACGTGCATCAATGAGCCTTGGTCGCTCATGACCCTGTCACCGGTTCACCACTGTTCCTTCCTTGGACCACTATTGATAGACACTGACCACTGCAGACCGGGAACACCCCACAAGAGCTGTAGTTTTGGAGATGCTCTGATCCAGTGGTCTATCCATCACAATTTGGCCCTTTTGGTCAAACTCGCTCAAATCCTTACACTTGTCCATTTTTCCTGCTTCTAACACCAACTTTGAGGACAAAATGTTCACTTGCTGCCTAATATATCCCACCCACTAACAGGTGCCATGATGAGGAGATCATCAGTCTTATGCATTGCTCATAATGTTATGCCTGGTCGGTGTATTAATATATAAAACGGTACAAATAATTTTTATGTTGTCAGAAAAAGATTTTAGAGCTTTGAGTCATGACTGAATGAGCTCCGGGCTGCTAGCTAGCTGACCTAAGTGATGAATTGTGACAAATGTACTGGAAACTAACTGGAATTTCCAATCAACAAAATCTTATTTTTTCTAACCAAAAAAATAATAATAATCTGCTGTTTTTCTTGGGTGGTGGTGTATGCTTTGCTAGTTATTTCGGTGGTGTTGGTTTAAAAAGGAGAGACTGGGTAACTTTACCAAACTACTTCAAGCATGAGATACAGTCACACCGTAAACCATAGATTGTTATGAAATTGAGGTTGTGTTGGTTGGTCAATATCAGTAACAAGCTAGCGTATACATCAAAAGTGCAAGGACCTCCTTACTGAGGGTCTGTTAGAACAGCGTACAGCAGAACAAGGCAATGTTTTGCTACAGAGCTCTCGAGATCTTCAGACCCGTCTTAGAAAACGCCTGAGTACTGACTCGTGTCCAAATCTGTCAGTGACATCATCAGCCATTTATCATCAAATAATGTGTATAAAGTTATTAGGAAAATTAAATTGAGGTATCTCAGAGTTAAGTGATATCTTGTAAAAGTGACGGAACACGATACGGAAAAATTATTTGTGGGGGTGTAACTTAAAATCTACGCTTGGGTCATTCTCAGTTCACTAACTGGAGAATGGGTGAGGTTAAAAACTGTACTGAAGCCAGCCACTAGAGGGTCTCCAAGACATTTTGGCTTCACTTGTTATGGTGTTCTTATACACTTTATTAGGAACACCTGTACCCCTGGATGTTTCATGTAGATACAGCTAAAGAGCTTCAGTTACTGTTCACATCAATCACGAGAAAGGGGGGAAAAATGTGTTCTCAGTGACTGCGGCATGATTGTCGCTGCCAGATGGGCTGGTGTGAATATTTCAGAAAGTGCTGATCTCTGGGGGTTTTTACACACAACAGGCTCTAGAGTTTACACAGAACACAGAATGCTGCAAAGAACAAAAACTTTGAGTGAGCTGCAGTTCTGTGGTTGGAAACACCTTGTTGAGGTCAGAGGGAAAATGGCCAGATTCTATCCCAGGAAGGATATATATACACCAATCAGGCATAACATTATGATCAGTGAGAGGTGACGTGAATAACACTGATGATCATCTCATCATGGCACCTGTTAGTGGGTGGGATATATTAGACAGCAAGTGAACATTTTGTCCTCAAAGTTGATGTGTTAGAAGCAGGAAAAATGGACAAGCGTAAGGATTTGAGCGAGTTTGACGAAGGGCCGAATTATGATGGCTAGACCACTGGATCAGAGCATCTCCAAAACTGCAGCTCTTGTTTGGGTGTTCCCGGTCTGCAGTGGTCAGTATCTATCAAAAGTGAAGGAACAGTGGTGAACTGGTGACAGGGTCATGGACGGTCAAGGCTCACTGATGCACGTGGGGAGTGAAGGCTGGCCCGTGTGATCCGATCCAACAGACGAGCTACTGCTGCTCAAATTGCTGAAGAAGTTAATGCTGGTTCTGATAGAAAGGGGTCAGAATACACAGTGCAGGACGGGTCAGGGCTGTTTCGGCAGCAAAAGGGGAACAACATAATATTAGGCAGGTGGTCATACTGTTATGCTTGATCGGTGTATACTTTACAATTGGGGTGCATCTCAGCATACATAAAACATCAGTTCCACTCCTGTCAGATTAAAAACAAGAATCTGAGACCAACATGAACTCACTGAAACTGGACAGATGGGGGGAAAAAAATCACCTGGTCTTTTTCCTGACCAGTTTCAGTGAGTCTGTGTCCAAGATCGCTTCAGATTCCTGTTCTTGGCTGACAGGAGTGGACCCTGATGTGGTCTGCTTCTGTTGTAACCCATCAACCTCCATTTGTTGGTGTGTTGTGTGTTCTGACATGCAATTTATAGAAGTTACTATAGACTTCCTGTCAGCTCAGATGAATCTGGTCATTCTCCTGACCTTTCTCATCAAGAAGGGTGTTTCAGCCTGCAGACCTTCCCCCCCCCCACAGGATATTTTTGGTTTCCAGCACCATTTTGTGTACTCTAAAGACTGCTGTGGGTGACTACAGGGGTTCAGCAGTTTAGCACCACACATCTGGTACCCAGAACCAGGATAAAGTCGTAGAGATTTTCCAAACCTTTTCCCTTATTCTGTTTGATGAAGCTCTTGAGCTGCATCTACACAATTTTATGCATAGCGCTGCTGCCATATCATTGGCTGTTTTTATAAATGTACAAGTGTACAGCTGTTCCTGGAAAAGTGTGTGTGTATAGATAGAAAGGATTATATAGATATCTGTATCAGTTATTGCACTAGTCTTAGTCTCTGTTCTGATAAGCGTCTTCTGCTAAATAGATAATAAGACGATAAGAAGCCAAGCTAGGTATTTAAGAACCTAGGGTCACTGAATGATGGCCTTTTTTCTAAAATGTTTTCAGCTCTGATACAATTTTTTTCTATTTCTTGTTTTTTCTCTACTGAAAATACTTTTCTAGGTCTGCATCTGGACCATGGTCTGCTACCTGATGATACCTAATTTACTAAATTTTCACTTCAGCTACAGGATTTGACTTATTACACACTGCAAAGGGGTTACCCTTTGCAGTGTGTAATAAGTCATATCCTGTAGCTGACTAATAATCTCTTTATGATGAGCAGGTATAAAGAAGATGAGGACGGCTACCTGCGCCTGAACATGGTACGCTTCGAGACCGTTGAGGTAACGGAAGAGCTGATCAAGAACATGGCAGAAAAACGCACACCTCGGAAGCTCTCTGGTTCGAGCGCTCAGACCAAGAGACCTGCGCTACAAGCGGAGAGCATGAATGATGTTTCCACACAGTCTGCCTACCCCTCCTCCTCCTCTTCCTCTTCCTCCTCGTCCTCTTCCATGACGGTGCTTATGAATGACCACGACGGTGCGGTAAAGGACAGAGCACCGGTGTACTGTATACTGAGCACAGTGACCGAGATGAACGGGGATCAACAGAATACATCAGACTCGGGGATGGAGTCCGGGGCAGTGAGGGCGCTGGCAGCTGTGGCTCGAGGGCTGGGTATGGATGTAGTGTGAGGAGAAATTACACGCACAAAACACTGCTCTACTACATCGGTTTTAGTCTTAGTCTAACGAAGAAAAATATTTGGATTTTTCTTAGCAGGTTTTTTAATTTTAAGGCTATTTACATTTTCCTCTTTAAATCGTTATAAATGATTTTATATTAATGTTGTGGCTAGGCTTTATAATAATATTTCCACTTGGAAATCTCTGGTACTAATGCTGATTGTAGATTCCTGTTTCTAAAACCTCCATCTGCTTTTTACAGTCGTTTTAGCTGATAAGTTGTATTTTCAGCTTTTTACAGTGTTTATTATACACGTAATACAAACGTTTCTGCTTTAAAGGAAATCGAATACGTAGTCAGTTTACGATTTGCTGACACTGTTATTTATTTGTATTTAAATTTGTTGTAAATGTTGTCTAATGTTGTTTACTCGATATTAATCAAGCACAAAAAATAAACAAGTCTTTTTTTTTTTTCTTAAAATTCTTTTAATTTTTTCACAAAAAAATGATGGGCCAGTTTCCTGGTAATGAATTGCGTAGCGGAAGTTGGAAAAAAAAAAAAAAAAAAAAGAACTCTGGATCACCACTGACACTGCAATTAAATGAAAATCTAGACGTAATCTGGATCCAGGCAACAGCCCAGACGCTTTTGCCCCTGTACATTTCCATATTTATCACATATTTGACATGAAGTGCTTGGCTCAGCCTCGGCGAGGCCCGCGTTATGTCCCGTTCATGGTGCCTCGACATTTCTGTCCGCCAGTGGCGTAGTCCGTCTGGGAGAAGGGGGCCGCATGGGCATTCCATGCAGCAGAGGGGGCGGGGGGGCATGGATGTAGCCTGCAGGAGGCAGAGCCTTGCTCAGAGTGCCGTAGGGTGCAGAATGAGGCAGCGCCAGGCGCGGGAACAGCGGGCTGGCATAGGGTGCGGGCAGGAGGCCGGGATGTGCCAGCTGGGTCTCGAGGGTGGCGTGGTGGTGTAGTGCCAGCAGGCGGCTCCTCTCGCTCTCCTCACGCAGCAGTGCCAGGCGATGGCGCTCTTCCAGCTGGCACCTCTGCTGCTGTTCCAGCGCCAGCGGGTGGAGGAGCGGCTCGCGTGGGTAAACACGCTGCAGTGGGTCGCCCCTCAGCAGCAGCTCCTTGGCAACGGGGTCTTTTTGAGATATGTCCAGACCACGGCTCATACTCCGAATCGGATCCCAGTGCTGGGGAGAATATGGAAATCGCTCGGCTCCAGGCAGTGGGCTCATCCCGACAAGGGGTGTCATTAAGCGAGTCCTTTCCAGGCCATGTGGAAATCCTGTCATTCCTAGAGGCACAGGAATGGATGACATGGGCAAAGGATGCATGCCTGGGGTTCTTCGGTCCTGCACTGGTTTCTCCAAGACTTTAGAAGGTGGTTTGATTTCAGGAGAGTCCTGATTCTCTCTCCTCTCCTCCTTTACTTTAACCTGGACACTCTTCACGTGTTCCGTTTCCAGTCTACTCCTCTTTGCGTCTGGCTCCCACTGTGATCCGTCACTACTGCGCCTCTCGACTCGAATCCTTTGTTGCTGTGGGGACAAAGTGTCCTCAGAAGTAGACTTCTCCTCTGTAGGACGCTGGTCACCCTTAGCAGGTTTCTCTTTCTTCTCTTGCTGGCTGTCCCGGTGCCTCTGATCCTCCGTTTCTCCACTCTGACTGGGGGGCTCCTGGGATTGTACTCGTTCTCTGGCTCTGTCCTTGTCTTTTGGCTCAGGAGTGTCTCTAGAAGACTGTACTGTGGGCTTATGACTCTGTGGGCTCGTGTTAGCAGGTGACAGGTGTCTCACGTTTACCTTCTCTTTTGTGTCCCTGCCAAAACAAGGAAAATCAATGTAAGCAAACAGGAAGTAATGTTGCATAAAAATATTTCTACACATAAGTACTATATATTACTGCTATCCTTTTTTTCTGTCTCACAAGTGCAGGCAGGAAACAAACGAAAAACACTACATGGCCAAATGTTTGTGGACACCAGACTACCACACCCATTATGTGATTTGTCCCTAAACTATTGACACAAAGTTGAAAGTACACAATTGTCTAGGATGTCGTTGTGTGCTGTAGTTTTACAGTTTCCCTTCACTGGAAGTAAGATGCCCAAACCTGTTCCAGCATGACAATGTTCATGTGAACAAAACAACCATGAAACATTATTTCCCCAAGGTGGAAGAACCTGAGTGGCCTATAAAGACCCCTGACCCTAGTGGAAACCTTTAAGATGTACTGGAACACTGACTGCACCCCAGGTCTCCTCACCGGACATCGTTAATAGTCTTGTGGCTAAATGGGTTAATCACCACAGCCACGCTTAAATATCTAGTAGACAGCCTTCCCCGAAGAGTGAGGATTATTATAACAGGGAACTAGATCCGGAACGGGATGTTCACCAAGCATGTAAGAGCACCTTACGTGTCCATTCCAATTAAATTAATAGCAAAAAAAAAAATTACTAAGAATAATTTCAGACCTTTCATGCTCGTCTTTGTTAAGCCCAAAGTCTCTCTTGTCCATTACTCTTTCGAGTTCAGGGGGCTGGGGCCATGCAGGGGGTGTAGGGAAAGAAGAGGGTGTTTGCTGCAGCCTGTTCCAGGGCTCCTGAGGTCCTGCTGAAGATGGAGCTGCTTTACTGTCTTTACTTCCATGTGCAGAGCTTGCTGTTTGGAGCAAAGATTCGAGTATTTTTAGATTAGACTTGACATCTTACAACACATATAAAAGGCTTATAAAAAGATGAGTCCAAACAGAAAAAGCAGATTATTTACTTATTGTGGGATTCCCAAGCCCTCCGAACGCCGTGGAGCTCAGTATTCCCAAACCTCCAAACGCTGGTGGCTTACTCAGAGGGTCTATATATTTAAAACAATACAGTGTTTGAATGTGTGTTTACAAGGATACCTGAGAATTACACAATGATCACTTGGGAAGCCAGACTCACCATGATGAGAGGGGGGTGTGTGGAGATTAGTGTGAGGGTGGGGTAAGTATCCGTAGGGAGAGACCGAAGGGTGTGTGGAACCTGATAACAGAAACGGTCATCATTATTATATATTTAAAACTATTTACTATAAATATTTTTTATTTTGCCTATATAATTTTCCATGTCTGATTCAGTGAACAGTGAAGTGATCTAGAAAATGTCGCACAGCTAATGTGATAATTATCCTACAGACTTATTAGATCTCCACTAAATACTGTTATACAGTAAATGCCCATTGTTCCTTGTCTGCTTTTGTGTCGCCGCATATGACCGAGCCCCATGACTTACCAGCACTGGAAAAGATGGTGGAAGGGCGGGGTAAGTCACGCGGTTGCTGGATCATTCCTAAGAGGCCCGAACCAGAAGGTCGACTCAGGAACTCTGGCTTCAACCCAAAGTCTAGCTTGTGTGGCTCATTTTGCATCTGCTTCTGAAATGCACACAGACAAGAATGGGGCTTAGCGCTCTAGTAGCTATGACAGAAGCCCAAGATCAGTGATCTGGTAAACACAGATGGAGAAAGGCTGAAGGAACAATAGCTTCCAAAACAAACAAAAGAGTCATGGCTACAGTGCCAGTGTTTGATCTGCTAACATACCTTTATTTTCTGCTGATGGTGGTACACCTGCCATGCAATGTGAACATGCATCGCACACCACTTTCCTGGCTTCTGTACAGCAAACACAGGGAAATTACTGTATCTCCGATTTCTACAGATGGCTGAATAAAGCTTTATCTGCGAGGAAAGGGCGCAGCTCTTACCTTTGGTGTAGGGCACGAAGAGTCCAACAACTGGAAAACAATGAGCATAAAACACTATTTACTCAGTGTCCACCTGCTTACTTTAAATCAGCTTCAAGGAAATGTCCCTTGGCATACACAACATGCAAGTGGCAGGTTTATGCATATGTTAGTTTGTTCTCAGACCAGAACGCATCAGTTTAGTTAGATGGAAAAAAGCCAATTGGTGAAGATATAATTTGATACACAATAATAATATTCATGCTTCGAAAGCTTACTCTGGATTCCTTCTGTAGGAGTGGACGAGGCATTGCTCCCGCTCCGGGAACTACATCGAGCGGGTTGGAGGCCTGTTGTAACGAATCACAAGTCACACACACTACTTTAAAATACAAAATATATGAAATCCTTTGCAAAGTCTTTGTGATTCCATCAGGCAGTCAATAACACTGCTCATGGAAAAGGCTAGGAATTCACCTGCCACACTACCACTACGCTATCTAAATGTAATTTTAAGCAAAAAGTAATCATTTTAATAATATGTTATAATGCAGATGATTTAGGTTAGTCTGTGTATGTGGAGCTGCAGTACCTTGGGCTGGAAGGCTCCCTGCAGAGAGCTGAATATCCCTGTTGGGGGCACCATGGGGGACATTCCCGGCATTACTGAAGGATATGACTGAAGTAACTGTAAAAGATGATGGGACTATGAGTGAAAATGCGATTTTTCATTAAAACAAAATTTATATTAAAAAGAAAAAGACGTACATTGTGCCTGTGAAAGGAGTCGACCTTTGGTGGGTATTTGTCGAACTGGAGAGAAAAGAAGTTCAAATGTTACTCTACAGACCGAAGAGGTTTAATCCGATGTATCTGCTATCAGTACGCAGCCCCTAATACAGAGTGTCCCTAATACAGAACTATGGTCGCGTTAGTCCTCCATCAAATTCACTGATACATTTGCAAACGTGACCATTAGGAGAATAAAAAGCAGCCTCGTTAACTCATCCTCACATGTCTGGTGGTGGTACGCACCAGGGGTGCTACAGGGCCTGGCAGGATGGCCGGATGAGGGAAAGGGGTGAAGGTGTGCTGGTGTGTGTGTTGGTGTG